>NC_092764.1:67401666-67720722 GCF_047496795.1 Chiloscyllium punctatum | reverse complement strand
GTGAGCCTTACTAGGGGGCAACTTGATCATTCCTCAGAGATAATAAATCCACTTTTGCTAACTCTGACAGGATTCACCATTAGCCCTGGTCCCGAAGAAGTACGGAATCACTGCGAAATCCAGGATAACAGCTTTTACTTTGTAATAGGTGTAGATCAATCAGGAAAGGATGCCATGGGACTAGTGAAGGTAACCTTGGTAGATCCTCCTTCCCACCGGCCAAAAATCGGAAACACAACAAGTGTGCAGTTAGAACAAAGTTCAGGAGTTGTGGTGATAGATTCCAATAACATTACGAGAGATGACATTATTAGACTAGCTACCAGATATCGTGATAGGAACACGTGGCTGGACTGGATGACAGCTACCGCAACGGCAATGAACACGAGTAATTGCGTCGCGTGTTCCTCGGCTAGGCCAACCCCATTACTACCCCAGCCCCATTGTTTCCTAATGTAGACCCAGCAGGATTTCATTGCATGATGGCCCTCACCATGCAAGCAGACCTTCGAATTGTATGAACTTAAGTGTTATTTTCCCGCCTGTAAAGAATTCCTCGTTACCTCCAGTGTTTACCCCAAGGGCCAACGATTACACTAGTTTCACTCAGAGTTCTAATACAATCTTGGGAGACATCCCTGAAGACTGGGAAGCGAAAATCATGGAGGAGGTGGAGGGCATGGATGGTGTCCCGAACGAAGGTGGGGAGTTCTTGGACTAAGGGGGACAGGACAGTGTTGAGGTATGCAGAGACGAGTTTGGTGGGGCTGGAGCAGCTGAGACAGTGGGTCGGCCGGGGCAGTCAGGTTTGTGGATTTTGGGCAAGAGGTAGAAACCTTTCCTCCATGATTTTCGCTTCCCTGGTTCCCAACGCCTTATCTTCACCATGGACATCCAGTTCCTGTACACCTCCATCCCCCATCACGAAGGACTTAAAGCCCTCCGCTTCTTCCTTTCCCGCCGTACCAACCAGTACCCTTCCACCGACACCCTCCTTCGACTGACTGAACTAGTCCTCACCCTGAATAACTTCTATTTCCAATCCTCCCACTTCCTCCAAACCAAAGGAGCAGCCATGGGCACCCGCATGGGCCCCAGCTATGCCTGCCTCTTCGTAGGATATGTGGAACAGTCCATCTTCCACAGCTACACTGGCCCCATCCCCCACCTTTTCCTCTGCAACATCGATGACTGTATCGGCGCTGCCTCGTGCTCCCACAAGGAGGTTGAACAGTTCATCCACTTTACCAACACTTTTCACCCCGACCTCAAATTCACCTGGACCGTCTCAGACTCCTCCCTCACCCTCACCTTGACCTCCCTCCACCTATCGCATTCCCAACGCCCCTCCCCCAAGTCCCTCCTCCTTACCTTTTATCTTAGCCTGCTGGACACACTTTCCTCATTCCTGAAGAAGGGTTGATGCCCGAAACGTCGATTCTCCTGTTCCTTGGATGCTGCCTGACCTGCTGCGCTTTTCCAGCAACACATTTTCAGCTCTAAACAAAGATAATGCTCAAGAATCTCAGCATGTTTGGCAGCATTTGTGGAAAGAGAAAGAAATAGAGTTAACATTTCCTGTCCACTATGATTGTTCTTCAGAACAGGCAAGTTACTCAGAGCTCTCTGAATCCATGACTATAATTCAGATTGTGAACTCTTTCAAAGGGCTCCAGGCACCAGGTGACTTCCAACTGGAAATGTGGATATTGCCAGGGTTGGGCTGAACAGGGAGAGGGAGAGGCTGAACAGGCTGGGGCTTTTTTCCCAAGAGCGTTGGAGGCTGAGAGTGACATTATAAAGGTTTACAAAATTATCAGGAGCATGGATAGGATAAATGGACAAAGTCCTTTATCCCTGGGATGGGGGAGTGCAGAACTAGAGGACATAGGTTTAGGGTGAGAGGGGGAAGATATAAAAGAGACCTAAAGTTCAAGTTTTTCATAGAACAGGTGATATGTGTATGGAATGAGCTGCCAGAGGAAGGGGTGGAGGCTGGTACAATTGCAGCATTTAAAATGCATTTATATGGGTATATGAATAAGCAGGGTTTGGAGGGGTATGGGCCGGGTGCTGGCAGGTGGGACTAGTTTGGTTTTGGATATTAGGTTGGATCGAAGGGTCTTTTTCCATGAGGCACATCTGTATGACTCTATGACTAAGTAGCTCGTCAATCAGTCATGTTTGCAGGCATCCTTCTTGGACCCAGACTCCGAGTATCCAGAGACTGGAACAACTGAGCTTCGTGCAAATTCCCAGTGGTTTTATTTTGTTGGTGAATGAATAAATATAACTTGTACTTGCTTATATGATGCTTTCTTTTTCCTGTACATCTTAGTGCAGCATATTGATCCTCAAACTAGACATTCACCAAAGGTGAACCTGGTGAAAGAAGTATTTCTTAGATACCAGAAAACCAATTATTTCTTCAAATACTCTTCAAATAACAAAAACTTATTTTTTCCTGGAAACTACTTTTTGCATTTCTAATTAGTTAACAAATACCCTGCATGCTGATATGCAGGAAGTTAAAGTCTCTCCATCAAGGTAATCTAACATCTGTGGTAACTGATAGCTGTGGATTGATTTGTCATTTTGCTGACAAAATGTGCAACCTGGAGCCATCCACATGCCAGTGGATTGTGTAACATGTATCATTCAACTGAGTGTATAGGCAAGTTGAAATGTTCTCCAGCTAAGCTCAACACATTGGGGGCGGCATGGTGGCACAGTGGTTAGCACTGCTGCCTCGCAGCGCCGGAGACCCGGGTTCAATTCCCGCCTCAGGCGACTGACTGTGTGGAGTTTGCACGTTCTCCCCGTGTCTGCGTGGGTTTGCTCCGGTTTCCTCCCACCATCCAAAGATGTGCAGGTCAGGTGAATTGGCCATGCTAAATTGCCCGTAGTGTTAGGTAAGGGGTCGATGTAGATGTAGGGGTATGGGTGGGTTACGCTTCGGCGGGGCGGTGTTGGGCTGGAGGGCCTGTTTCCACACTGTAAGTAATCTAATCGAAACATGAAACATGGATTCCTTTATGAACATACTTGTTTCATTTACGAATACTCTTACTGAGCATCTAAGCTTTGAAACGTTTTAGATTTCAATTATTCACATATTTTATCATTGAACTGCAGAGTCTTTCCACTCACAGATTGTGAAATGATCTGACTACCAGAGCAGCAACCACATTTCTGCATTCAATCCTGTCACATTTATTGCTTGATGAAAAACAACAAAGCACACGCGCCATGCTTTTAACAGTGGAGTAAAATTATGATTCAAAGCCCATGGCTTAAAAGAAATTTTAAATTTCAACAATTTACAGAAATGCCATGCATTGCTGCAACATTACAACACCCAATAAGATCACACATCACAGACATAAGGATGAAGCCAAGTGAATTCGGTCCACGTGACCTCCAGTAGTAGAAGATATGTTGACTATAAAACACAGCTCGCATATATTAATTCTCAGCTGGAGAATTTAAATTTGATTGCTCTCGAAGACTATCTTGGCTTGGCTTACATACTTGGCAGTTGTTCTCCTGAATATGATTTCATGCAATTCACGATTTGTTTTCAATTCAATATGTGCATCAATGATCACATTATTTATTACTCCCAGTTAGGTGGCCTGAAGAAACTGGAAATGAACTGTTGCCAGTATGGACGGCTTAAGTTGGAAAGAAAGGCTGGACAGGCTGGGTCCTTTTTCAAAGGAGCATAGGCAGTTGAGAAATGACCTTGTTAAAAGTTTGTAAAAGAATGAGGGTTTAGATGGACTTAATTATAGTTGTCATTTCCCTCGGCAGGAAAACTAAGAGGCACATTTTTAAGATGAGATGAGAGAGATTTTAAAAAGACATGGGGAGAAACTTTCTACACAGAGGGTGGTTCACGTGTGGAATGAGCTTCCTGAGGAAGTGGTGGTATGGGTACAATTACAATGTTTAAAAGACATTTGGATAAGTACCTAAATAGAAAAGGTATATAGGGACATCTGCTGGGAGCAGGCAGATAATCCCTAAGTCAACTGGCCCTATGTTCAGCATGGACTGGTTGGACCAAAGAGTCTGTATGACTCGATGACTCCATGGTGCAGTCAATGTGGTTCAGGTCCATCCAATGCACTGCTAGGAAGGGGATAGGTAATTTGGATCCAGGAGCAACTCAGAGGATTACTATTCTAATGTGGGATGATCCAAATCATGACTGAGGAATGTCTACCTTCTATCCAAGGAGTACAATTGCATAGCTTGATGGAACATTTCCACTTACCATCACCTGGATGACAGCAGCTGCAGATGGTATTGTCCAGGACAAAATAGCACATTTGATCAGCAAATATATTCTCTGAAGTTATCAGAGCACTTCAGAAGGAAACGACCAATTTGGATAGTCATTAATAGGGATTCACAAAGACAAGTGAATGAATATGTATAACACGTATTCATGGCGAACCTGTTATAGCATTAAAATGAAAACCTTCATATCACAGTAAACACACTTTTGAACATCTCTGAAAAATGGATCATAACAAATTGAAACAATCTCTGATTCACAACTTCATAGTTGTTCTAGAATCCTTGTACTGCCATGGAATTGATGAATGCTCGAGAAGAACTGAGCATTTATTGTAATTAGCTCTATTTCCATTAATTTTAAATTTGTCATTATTTGAGACACTTTTATCATAGACCTGTTGCTCTAAATTCCAGATATTTGTTTCCAGCTGCATATCAGTTAAATAAAGAGACAACAAAATTGAAATGCACAGCATTTATGTGATATATTTATCATTTTTGCATGGCAGTATAATTGAGAATGATCCTTATGACATTTAAACCTGTGTATCTTCACTTTATAGTGTAATTTCTAATTTTGAATTTATATTCATGTTACAGATTTTGCCTCAAAAATCAGTGTTCCAATGGTGGTTGGTTGCACTTTTCATGCACTTGTAATTCTATTATTGACTGTGATGATTGGCAAGGGTTTTCTGTTCTTTAAATCCAAAGGTATGAGCAGAAATGAAATGCCTCATTCAAATCAATATGACTGGGAGCTGAATCTCTGAGCTGTACAATTTAAACAACTATTTTATGTGAAACCTCTTTCAAACATATACCCTGATTCACATCAAATATAAAATAAGAACATTTGCAGTTTCCGTTTGCTAAGTTGTATTGATGTAGATCAGAATTGTGACCGTGAAGCACATTGCTGAAAGAAATTTCCATTGCTTCAACCCTCAAGACATAAATTATCTATGCGAAATGTCTCAAACTACATTGTGAAATTGTTGTACCCTGTTTACAATTGCCAAATAGTAGTCGAATTGCTTTTGGCTTCTAATAAGTCCAATTCCCACCCTTTTTTGTTGTTGACTCATGTTAATTTTATTTCTCAGGAGGGCAAGAGAAAAAAAACAATAAATCCAACTCAGCATGAAGATGTGGTGAGACTTTTTAAAAATTCTGTCTATTTTGATTTTGAAGTTAAGTTGAACAACTTAAACTGGGAACACTATGTATATGTAAAATATGTCAAGACATGTCTTGAAGATTTCATAGGCTCTCAAAATCACAATTTCAGCTGAATAAAAACAAAATAAAGAAAATAGAAAATGGTAGCAAGATTAACAAACAGTTGCAACTATTTTAAATAGTCAAACATGTTTATAAACATGCAACCTGTATTAGTTAAATTGTGCTGATATTTTTAACTATGAATAATAGATTTGAAGCTGACAATCTTTCTTTTCTTTCGAACTAAACAAATGACAATTTGCTGAATAAATTTGTCACGTTGCGAACAGACATAACATTGCATTGGCTATTTTGAATGATAGGTTTCACGGAGCAAATAGAGATGATTGATCTCACCTTCATTTCTATACTGTTCAAAATTAGCGCACCTATTAGGCTGAGTTCGGTGATTGCCTGGACCAAAGAACTGAATATACTATGCAGAGTTAAAAAGGGTGGCACTGGAAAAGCTTAGCCGGTCAGGCAACATCTGAGGAGTAGGTGTTTCGGACATGTTCCCTTCATCTAGAATGAAAAAAGGCCTTATGTCTGAACCATTGACCCTCCTGGTCCTCGGATGCTGCCTGACCTGCTGTCCTTTTCCAGCGCCTCCATTTCAACTCCGACTCTCCAGCATCTCAGTCATCACTTTCTCCTGGATATATTATGCAGACAGCTTGAACAAATTGTCTTCCTTAGGCAAGTTTTACTGGAGGCGAACTCTCTGCTACTGCAATGTGCTGCCACACAATGCTATTTGAAAAATAAATAGATGAGTTGTTAATTGGCAAAATCAATAAAATGTGAGAGGAACCACCCGATCTGTGGCAACTGAAAAGAAGCCGGGATATATTCAGGAATAACTGAGATCAAGTTGGGCAAAACTTGAAGTCTTTGTTACTGACTGACTGCTGAGGACACAATTAAATGACACTTTTTGATTCTTGACTGCAATTGAATGCATGCAGTCCAGCAGATTTGATCCCTTTAAATACATTTTCAGAGCTCTTTGAGTCTTTAATGCAGCAATTTTATCGTCTCCGTTGCAGTCGTGAATTTGAATTTGCTTTTTAAAATATTCTTCATTCTACACCCATGCATTAAAAGAGGCAGCACCGTGGCTGAGTGGTTCTCATTGCAGCCTCACAACACAAGGCACCCGTGTTCAATCCCAGCAATGGGTGACTGTCTGTGTGGAGTTTGCACATTCTCCCCATGCCTGCTTGAGTTTCTGCCGGTTTGCTTCCACAATCACAAAGCTGTGTAGGTCAGGTGGATTTGCATTGCTAAATTGCCCATAGTGTTCAGCACATTATCCAGCGAGAGATTGGTTTTGGTGGGTCGGTGCAGACATGTTCGGCCAAATGCCCTGTTTCCACACTGAAGGGAATCTAATCTAATATTGCAAAAAACGCCTGCTCTTTCAACGCATCTAGAACCTGGAACTTCCTCCTTGACAACAATGTTCCTAAATTACCTGGGCAGCAGTAAGACAAGAAGTTGGTTTGCTACTGGATTGTTAATGGTAAGCAGTTATTGGCACCAAATGCTGACCTTGTCACTGAGGCTCACATCCCAGAAAAATTGTAGATCTTGTAGAATACACCCACTTCTCTACTGTAGGTACAGCAAAAATTAACTTCCTTTCTTGATGCTCTTCAGAAAACCAGGACAAAGTCTTTCCTCAGATCTTTCTGTTAATATCGCAGCTGCACTGTTGTAGAACATAGAACATTACAGTGCAGTACAGGCCCTTTGGCCCTCGATGTTGTGCCGCCCTGTCATACTAATCTGAAGCCCATCTCACCTACACTATTCCATATACATCCATTTGCCTGTTCAATGACGACTTTAATGCACTTAAACTTGGCAAATCTACTCCCGATGCAGGCAAAGCATTCCATACCCTTCCTACTCTTTGAGTAAAGAAACTACCTCTGACATATGTCTTATACCTATCTCCACTCACTTTAAAGTTGTATCCCCTCGTGTTTGCCGTCGCCATACTTGGAAAAAGGCTCTCCCTGCCCACCCAATCTAACCCTCTGATTATCTTGTATGTCTCTATTAAGTCACCTCTCAACTTTCTTCTCTCTAACGAGAACAGCCTCAAGGCCCTCAGCCTTTCTTCGAAAGACATTCCTTCCATATCAAGAAACATCCTAGTCAATCTCCTCTGCACCCTTTCCAAAGTTTTCACATCCCTCTTATAATGTGGTGACCAGAACTGTACACAATACTCCAAGTGTGGCCGTACCAGAGCTTTGTACAGCTGCAGCATAACCTCCTGATTCCAGAACTCAAACCCTCTATTAATAAAGACCAAAACACGGTACGCCTTCTTAACAACCCTGTCAATCTGGGTGGCAACTTTCAGGGATCTGTGTACGTGAACACCGAGATCTCTCTGACCATCTGCACTCACAAGAATCCTACCATTAACCCAGTACTTTGCATTCCAATTACTCTGGCCAAAGTGTATCACCTCACACTTGTCCACATTAAACTCCATTTGCCACCTCTTAACCCAGCTCTGCATCCTGTATCTCTCTGAAACCTACTACATCCTTCGTCATTATCCACAACTCCACAGACATTAGCGTTGCCTGCAAATTTAAAAACCCACCCTTCTAAGCCCTCATCCAGGCAATTTATAAAAATGACAAACACCAGTGGACCCAACACCGACCCTTGCGGTACAGCGCTAGTAAGTGGACACCAAGATGAACATGTGCCATCAACTACAACCCTCTGTTTTCTTTCAGCAAGCCAATTACTGATCCAAACTGCTATGTTTCCCACAATCCCGTTCTTCCGCATTTGTATAATAGCCTACTGTGGGGGGAGACTTATCAAACGCCTTACTGAAATCTATATACACCACATCAACCGGGTTTCTCTCATCTACCTGTTTGGTCACTTTTGTAGGTAACAGAATAAACTCCTCGTGTGTCCAGATGCAATGCTGAGCCTTGTCTTATTGTTTATTGAGCAGTGGATCAGAACAAGACAAATCAAAATTATTTATGGTTGAGAAATATCTCACAGATGACTAAAAGTATCTTTCAGAGCACCGAAGTTAAGTGATTTCCTTTTCAGACAAAAGTGTTCCCGGTTGTTGCATTTTTCATTGTCACCATCTGAACATGTTCTTCCTTAAATAGTTGACTGATTTTCTAACTTAAAACATCAATAATTTACTTTAAAACATACTGTCTGGCATTAAGTGTACCTTGTGAATTCTTTGAAAATGCACTTCAGATTTCAGTGCTTTTATTTATTACTGCTGAAATGACCTATTGAAATAATTACTTTCCTTTATTCATAAGGGAGCAAGTTGATTCTAAAATTAATTTTCTATTATCAATGGTAAGTACAGTTCTTCCTTTTCTCTAATTGCACTCATTTAATTAAGTTAATATGAGGGCACGTTCAGTCAAATCCTGCACCATATCCCGTCCAAATGAAAGACATAACTAATTTATTTCAAGTAATTGCCTCTTATAATTTTACTACAAAGCAATGTGACCTGCGATTTTTTTTTTAATTATTAACAAACACAGACACATTTATAATTTGCTTCATTTAATAAATTGCACTGCATGCTCAATTTGTAGCAGAATGTTGTAAAACAGGAAGTCACCTCTCAAAACTGAAATACCTAATTAAATTGAACTGATGCATGCAAACTTTTCTTCAACATTGCATATTTGCAGAATTCTCCTGGTGACCTTAAATTAAAACTGTATTAATATTAGTAATATTGAAAAAAATAATGTTGGCTTCTTTCAATTAAGTGTGATGTTCCTGGCAAGAAACAGTTCAGAGTGAGAAATGGTTAAGTATCATGGTTGTTTTATAAAGTGTTCGCAAAGTCAGTCCAAAAAACTAATTGCCCATGTTAAGAATGTACGCGAATCTCTTGAATCCAAAATAAAATAACCTAATGAATTTTAATCTTGACTTTCTGGAGAAAACGAGAGATGCCTGAGGATAAGCTGACATTCGCTGCTCTTCATCTGGTTGGGTCTAAGGTATAGTTCCTAAACAACAGGAAGAAATCACAATGTATACAGAGGTACATTTCAGGTCATTTAAAGTCATAGAGATGTACAGCACAGAAACAGATCCTTTGGCCTACTCATCCAAGCTGACGAGTTATCGTAAAAAGATCTAGTTCCATTTGCCAGTACTTGACCCATATCCCTCTAAACCAGATACCGTTTAAATGTTTTAATTGAATGAACCTCCACCACTTTTTCTGGCAGCCCATTCGATGCATATATGAAACAAAATGCCCCTGAGGTCCCTTTTACATCTTTCCCCTCTCAACTTAAACGTTCGCTATCTAGTTCTGGATTCACCCAACCCAGGGAAAATACCTTGTCTATTTATCCTAAATATGCCCCTCATGATTTTATAAACCTCTATAAGGTCACCCCTCAGCCCCGGACACTCCAGGGAATACAACCCTTGCCTATTTATCCTCTCCGTGCAGCTCAAACCCTCCAACACTGGCAACATCCTTGGAAATCTTTTCTGAACCCATGCAACTTTCACAACATCCTTCCTATAGGAGGGAGACCAGAATTGCACAGAATATTCCAAAAGTGTCCTAATCAATGTATTGTACGGCTGCAAGATGACCTCCCAATGTCTATACTCAGTGCTCTGACCAATAAAAGAAAGCACACTGAAACGCCGTCTTCACTATCTTTTCTACCTGAGACTCTTGTGTAAATAATCACCATCATGACTTGATTTTGAAATGATAGTGAAAATTTGTTTGTGAAATTTTCATCTAGAATGATTTAATTGAGTGCTAATTTCATCTCAATGTTTTGTTTTCAGACAAAGCAGAGCATGACAGACAGCAAGCTGACTTACATTGCTTTGAAGTTCAATGATTCCAGACTTCATCAAAACTCAAACACCAAGAAATCAGTCCAGTGTATGCAGCAGTGTAAAGCAGCCACTAAATGGGGCAAAAGAAAAAATGCTTGAAAGATAGATAGACAGATTGTATCACAGGGATGTTTATGTTGCTTATCAACTTTACATTGTTATTTTCCTCATATAAATCCATTGCAATTTTGCAAAACTGTGGATTAATTTCTTCCCTTCCAGTAATGGCACCTGGATTTGTTTGTTTTCAGCATTAAAATTATTGCCACAGTTACCACTAAAAATCACAACTCAATTATTTCCAACTGTCAAAGATCTCCCTATTCCCTTTAAATCTGTACAAAGTTTAGCATATTAATCATTGAAATAGTAATTGAGTATTTTTATGTGGTTTTATACTGTCAGATAGTCCATCATAATTCTGCTTGCACTAACAACACAGTGCCCAATATATTATAATGATATTTTCATTTCCTTTCTCTAGTCATTACATTTGACCTAGAAATTATTGGATTTGCTGTGGCAAATGTTCTCAACATTTCTATTGGTTAATTGTCCTTAATTTGTTTATGTTTCACTGTCTTTTCTGGCACGAGTTGATATTTCATTTTGCTTTCATTGTGGCTCTTGTTTAAATCCTGCTTGTTCCCTTGCTGTGAGAATATTCCTGTTGATTTTTCCATATCCAGAAAGCTAAAGCTTAGTTAATTTGCTTAAGTTAATAATTAGCAGTTTGTTCTTCAAATTTTATTCTTAATGTACATTCCATGTGGAGTGGCACTCTGCCCAGACAGCGCAGACTAATGCTCCATCTTTGATCTCCCATTGCTGGAGTTGCAATCTCATTGTAACGTGATATTGCAGGAAAAGATTGCATGACTCTTGAATGTCTCTGAATAATGAAAATATAAAGTGATTCTTTATTGAAGTGAGAATGAAATTACAGAAAGAAATCAATTCACATTTGAAGGAAGTGCATTGATATACACTGAAGCAATGCTTTCAATGCATATGTGTATTATTTTCATACAGCAATCTAATCTATATATAAAAAAATGTGGTTTTGTATTGACGTGAATGCATTTTTTGATCAACCTATCAAAGACTTACAAGTGCTCAGCTATAAAAATGAAGTCTTTTGAAAGGCTGCTTGGAAAGTTATAAACTGTGAATTAGCTCGGTAGAGGCAAAAAAAAATGATTATGACAAATTCTCTATGTCTTGTGGGAGAAGATTGGACAGCTGCAAAAAAGAACTGGCTGTTTGATTGAATCACATAAAATCTGAAGCGACCTTGACAGGGTAAAGTTTGTTCATCTAACAGGAAAATATAGAATAAAGAATCATAGTTTAAAAAATCAGAGGGTGACCATTTGAAAAATAATGAACCTTTTCATCTCCAGCATTTATGAATCTTTGGACCACTGTTCCTCAAAAGGTAGCAGAAGCAAGTTTCTTGAATATTTTAAAATCATGAATTGTTAGATTCTGCTAGAACAAGGAAGTGGAAGGTTAGTGGAGTGCTGTTTGAATGTAGATTTGAGGTTGCAGTCAGACTCATTGTGACCTTGTTTGTATAACCTTCTGGATTTGGTCTCAAAAATGGTATCCTTCACACATCAGTCATTTTGTTGAACCTTCTGAATGACAGTGCAGGCTAGAGAGATTGACTGACCGACCTGAAGTTGATATTTGACAAGTGTTGGTGTGGGGAGGGGGCGGAGGATTGCACATCCCTATAAAAGATGGTGTTTTTTTCTTTGCTTAGAGATTTACAATAGATGTCTGTGAACAGCAGGTAGAAATTCTGTAAGTACACAGAGAACCCAGATTGAAACACTTGCTTTAATAGACCATACAGTTAGCAGGCGAAGTAGCAGTTATTAACCAAGACTTTTGAATTTAGTCAATTAATTTGAACCAAGTACTTCAATACCAAAATCATATTAAACTTAAACCTGGTGGCTTATGACAACATAGGACCAATCCTATTATAAGAAATATTAATATTTCATCACAAGTATAAGAGAAAGGGGCAGCCAGGCAGTCTAACACCCAGCTCTTGAGAGAGAATTGTTGTCTCTCATGGTCTCCTTTATGCATTCGAGATAGCACCTTCTAATTAACAATGGTACAAATGACAGCGAAGGCATTCATGACTGAAGAATAGACGGACAAGACACAGAACATTCTGGAAGACACTTAACCTGACAGTAATTTTGAGAGACTAAATGCTATTTTTTGTTATATGAGTTGGATTTATGATTATTGGAATTGCATACCATTAGAATATAGTTTTATTCAAGAATAGTTTGTAGTTAGAAGGGATTTATTCAGTTTGTAAGAAGTTTAGTCAGCACATTCACTATTTATGTAAACTGAGTAAATTGCTACTTGTTGATGTTAAAGTAATTTTCAGGGAGTTATTTTATTTAACCATTAGAAGTTGCTGAAAAACAGGTTAACCATTTTCACTCCCTTTTTACAAATTATGTGCTCCTCTCTCGGTGCTTTGGATTTAGTTGTCGGGGAATCAACGGCTGCTTTATGACAGGTTGGGGGTTTGTCATCTGGGAGTTACACAGATGTGAACAGATTTTGGGTACGAAAGGTCCCAGCAGAATTAAAAAGATTTTTACCCGCTCCCCGCCCCCCCAACCCAAACTGCAGTGTTGATGTTGGGAATGACATTGAACAGGAACTTTGAGATGCATGTGATAAGGGAATATCAGTGATCATGGGTGATTTTACTCTGCACATAGATCAGGCAAATCAAATGAGCCACAGAGCTGTAGAGGGAGAATTCCTGGAATGATTATGGGATGGTTTCCTTGCCCTATATGTACAAGAACCAACTAGAGAGCAGGACATCTTAACTTGAGTACTGTGTAGTCAGAAGGGAATCATTGCTCATCTAACTGTGTCAGACCATTTGGGGTGAGCGACCATAACACAATAGGATTTTTATCAAGATGGAGAGTGAGCTTGTTGATTCAGAGACTAGGATGCTGAATCTTATTAAAGGAAACTATGGAGATATGAGGCATGAGTTGGCCTTGATACTTTGGGGAGAGTTAGTTGAAGGGATGACAGAATAGGCAATGGCAAACATTCAAGGAATGCATGGGAGAAATGCAACAACTGTTTATTCCTGTCCAGCACAAAAGCTAAATGGCTAAGAGGGCCAATCCATGGATTGCAAAGGAAATTAGAGATAGTGTCTGATCCAAGGAAGAAGCATATAGATTTGCAAAGTAAAATAATAGGTCAGAGGATTGGAAACACATTAGAATTCATCAAAGAAGGACTCAAAGATTGATTAAGAAGGGGAAAGTACAGGACAAAGTTCAGCTTGCAGGAAATATGAAGACTGGCACTCAGAGTTTCTCGAGGTTTCTGATGAAAAAGAGATTGCTGAAGACAAATCTAGGTCCCTCACAGACAGAATCGGGGGAGTTTATAAAATGGCTGAGCAACCGAATACATGTTCTGATTCTGCCTTCACAAAAGAGGAAACAAATAAGGTCCCAGAAATGTAGGAGATTACAAGATTTAGTGAGAGGAAAGAACTGAGAAAAATGGTGCTGGGCAAATTGAGGAGATTGAAGGTGAATAAATCCCCAGGGGCTGATAACCCCATCCCAGAGTACTTAAGGAAGTGGCTCTAGAAATAGTGGATGCAGTAGTGGTCATCTTACAGGATTCTGTCGGAAGAGTCCTTGCAGATTGGAGGGTAGCTAATGCTACGCCAATATTCAAAGGTGAGATAGAAAGAAACCAGGGAATTATAGACCAGAATGCCTAACTACCTCTAATTCTCAAATCCATTATCAAGGGCTATAAAACAAAATATATAAAAAAACAGTAGCAGTGCCAGACAGAGTCAACACGGAACTGTGAAGGGAAAGTCATGCTTGACAAATCTCTTGGAATTCTAGGAAGCTGTAATGACTAGAGTCGACAAGGGGGAACCAGTCACTGTAGTATATTTGGACTTCCAGAAAGCACTTGACAAAGACCCGCATAAGAGATTATTGTGCAAGATTATATCGTATGGGATTGGGGATAGTGTTTTGAAATGGATAGAAAATTAGTTGGCAGAGAGGAAACAAGGAGGAGGAATTAATGGGTCATTTTCAAATTGGCAGGCAATAATTAATGGGGTGCCACGGAGATCGGTGCTAGGACCCTAGCTGTTCACAATAAATATTAATGATTGGGTGAGGAAACAAAATTCAACATCTCAAAATTTGCAGATGATATCAACTTGGGTGGGAGGGTGATATGGGGATGCAGAGATCCTTCACAAAGATCTGGGACAGGTTGGGAGAGAGGGCAAATCAATAGCAGATGCAGTAAAATTATGATAAACATGAGGTTATTCATTTTGGAAGCAAAAACAAGAAGGCAGATTACTACCTGAATGACTGTAAATTGGGAGAGGAGAGTGTTGCCGTGTAAGCATGCAGGTGCAGCAGGTGAAAATAAATGCAAGTGGTATGTTGGCTTCAGTGTGAGAGATTTTGAGTATTTTTCAGAGGTGTTCACCAGTCTTATTTTTTAGCAGCAGTTGCAGTGGAAGGAGTGACAGCAAGTACCAGGGGTTTGGCTGGAAGGTAAATTTGAAGTATATTCACTTTAAAGATTAAAAAAATTACCTTATGTATTGGCAGAGCACACAGTGAGCAGGAGAGGACGTGGAACTGCTGGGTAAGTGAGGTTATATATTTGGGTGGTTTCTTTACCTGAAACACTACTCGGATAGTATCTTCATCCGATGCTCCACCTATAACCAAAAAAAAGCACCTGTTTGGTAAGATCACTAGTTTGTCCTTAGTTTTCAGATTTTTTGGGGGGAATTAGAATAGTGAGAAAGGAGGTTAGGGCAGTTGAATGTTCCTCCTGCAGAAAGTGGGAGGTAAGGGTCACCTCTAGTGTCGCTGCTGACTGCACCTGTGGGAAGTGCACCCAACTCGAGCTCCTTGAAAACCGCGTTAGGGAGCTGGAGCTAGAGCTGAATGAACTTTGGATTATTCGGGAGGTGGAGGGGGTTATTGAGGGGTGTTACCGGGAAATAGTCACACCTCAAGTAGAAGAAGAAGGTAGATGGGTTATCATCAGGGGATGGAAATGTAGGCAGGCATTGCAGGCATCCCCTGCAGCCATTCCCCTCAACAAAAAGTATACTGTTTGGAAACTGTCTGGGGAGGTGGACTTACCAGGTTAAGCAATGGGGCACATGTGTCTGGCACAGATTCTGTCCCTGTTGTTCAAAAGGGAAGTGAGAAGAGGGGCAGAGCATCAGTCATTGGGAACTCCATTGTTAGGGGGACAGATCGGAGGTTCTGTGGGAATGAGAGAGACTCACAGTTGGTCTGTTGCCTCCCAGTTGCCAAGGTTTGTGATGTCTCTGTGTTTTCGGGATACTTGAGGAGGAGGGGGAGGGGGAGCAGCCCCAAATCATGGTCCACATAGGTAGGAAAAGAGAGAGGGATTTAAGGCAGAAATTCAAGGAGCTAGGATGGAAGATGACCAGTGGGGTACCAATATCCTGGGGTGAAATTTGCTAATGGATTTTGGAAGGGTTTAAACTAATTCAGCAGGGTGATGGGAAGCTAAATTGTAGTTCTAGTATACAGGAGATTGAGAGTAGTGAGGTTGGAAATATGATTTCAAGGTCACAAGCGGGCACTGGCAAGCAAGATGCTCGTTTGAAGTGTTTCTACGTCAACGTCAGGAGTATCTGGAATAATGTGGCTGAACTTCCAGCATGGGTTGGTGCCTGGGCTTTCGATGTTGTGGCCATGGAGCATGGACAGGAATGGTTGTTGCAGGTTCCAGGATTTAGATGTTTCAGTAAAAAGAGAGAAAATGGTAAAAGAGGGAGTGGTGTGGCTTTGTTAGTCAAGGATAGCATTATTGTGGCAGAAAAGATGTTTGAGGACTTGTCTACTGAAGTAGTATGGATTGTAATTAAACACAGGAAAGGAGAGGATACCCTGGTGGGAGTTTTCTGGAGGCGTGTGAATAGTTCCAGAGATGTAAAGGAAAGGATAGCAAAGATGATTCTCAAGAGAACGAGCATGATAGGGTAGTTGTTATGGGGGAACAGTAACTTTCCATATATTGACTCGGAATTCTATAGTTCAAGTACTTGCGATGAGTCAATTTTTGTCCAATGTGTGCAGGAGGATTTCCTGACACAGTATGTAGACAGGCCAACAAGGGGCGTGGCCATGTTGGATTCGGTACTTGGTAATGAACCCGGACAGGTGTTAGATTTGGAGGTGTGTGAGGAGTTTGGTGATAGTGACTACAATTCGGTTATGCTTACTTCAGCGATGGAAAGGGTTAGGTATATACTGCATGGCAAGAGTTATAGCTGCGGGGAAAGCAATTATGATGCGATTCAGCAAAATTTAGGATGCATAGGAAGGGGAAGGAAACAGCAGGGGATGAGCACAATTGAAATGTGGAGCTTTTTCAAGGAACAGCTACTGCATGTCCTTGATAAGTATATACCTATCAGGCATGGAGGAAGTTGTTGAGCGAGGGAGCCGTTGAAGTTGAAGTTGAAGCGCTTGTCAAGAGGAAGAAACATGAAGGCTCAGTTAGGGCACATGCAAGTTACAAGTTCGCTTGGAAAGACCGAAAGAGTGAGTTCAGAAAAGGCAGGAGGGGAGATGAGAAGTTGTTGGTAGATAGAATCAAGTAAAACCCTGAGGCTTTCTCCAGGTTTATCAGGAATAAAATAATGACTAGAGTAACATTAGGGCCAATCAAGGACAGTAGTCAGAAATTGTGCAGTCAAAAAAGAAAGGAGAAGCACTCCATGAATATTTTTTGTCAGTATTCACACTCAACAAGGACAATCTTGTTGAGGAGAATACTGAGATACAGGTGACTAGACTAGATGGGATTGAAGTTCACAAGGAGTAGGTGTTAGCAATTCTACAAAGTGTAAACATTCGTAAGTCCACTGGGCCGGATGGGATTTTTCCAGGGTTCTCTTGGAAGCCAGGGACGAGATTGCAGAGCCTTTGGCTTTGATCTTTATGTCATCATTGTCTACAGGAATAGTGTCAGAAAACTGGAGGATAGCAAATGTCGTTCCCTTGCTCAAGAAAGGGTGTAGAGATAAACCTGTTAGACCAGTGATCTTTACTTCAGTTACAGATAAAGTGTTGAAAAGAGATAAGATTTATAATCATCTGGAAAGGAATAAATGGATTAAAGATAGTCATCACGGTTTTGTGAAGAGTAGGTTGTGCTTCACAAACCTTATTGAGTTATTTGAGAAGGTGACCAAGCAGGTGAATAAGGATCAAGCAGTTGAGGTAGTGTACACAGACTTCAGTAAGGTGTTTGATAAGGTTCCCCATGGTAGGCTATTGAACAGAATAGGAGGGCATAGGATTGAGGGTGATTTAGTGGTTTGCACCAGAATTTGGCTAGCTGAAGGAAGACAGAGGGTGGTGATTGATGGGAAATGTTCATCCTAGAGGTCAGTTACTAGTGGTGTACTGCAAGGATCTGCTTTAGGTCCACTGTTGTTTGTCATTTTTATAAATGACCTGGATGAAGGCATAAAAAGATGAGTTAGTAAATCTGCAGATGACACTGTTGTTGAAGGATGCTGTAGGTTACAGAGGGACAGAGATAAGCTGGAGAGCTGGCCTGAGACCTGGCAAATGGAGTTTAATATTGAAAAGTGTGAGGTGATTCACTTTGGAAGGTGGAATAGTTTGGGCGATAAGGTGGCACAGTGGTTAGCACTGCAGCCTGATAGCACCAGGGTCCCAGATTCAATTTCTGCCCTTGTAGAATTTGCACATTCTCCCCATGTCTGTGTGGGTTTCCTCCCACTGTCCAAAGATGTGCGGGCCAGGTGAATTGGCCATGCTAAATTGCCCATAGTGCTAGGTACATTAGTCAGGTGGAAAATGGGTCTGGGTGGGTTACTCTTCAGAGGGTCGGTGTGGACTTGTTGGGATGAAGGGCCTGTTTCCACACTTTAGGTAACCTAATCTAAACAAGAATCCAGAATACTGCACTAATGTTATATTTCTTGGTAATGTAGATGAGCAGAGAGAACTCAGTTTTCATGGACATAGATCCCTGAAAGTTGCCAACCAGTTTGATCGGGTGGTTAAGAAGGTATACAGTGTGTTAGCTTTTATTAGTGGAGTGATTGAGTTTTTGATCCATGAGGTCATTCTTCAGCTGCACAAAACTCTGGTGCAGCTGCATTTGGAGTATTGCTCAGTAGTTCTGGTCACTGCATTATAGGAAGTATGTGGAAGCTTTGGAAAGGGTTAGTAGGAGATTCACTTGGTTGCTGCCTGGTATGGACAGAAAGTCATACGAGGAAAGGCTGAAGGGCTTGAGGCTATTTTCATTCGAGAGAAGAAGGTTGCGAGGTGACTTAATTGAGACATTTAAGATAATCAGAGGGCTAGATAGAGTGGAACAGTGAGAGCCTTTTTCCTTGGATGGTGATGGCTAGCTCAAGGGGAAATAGCTTTAAATTGAGGGGGTGATAGATATAGGACAGATGTCAGGGGTAATTTCTTTACTCAGAGAGTAGTAGGGGTGTGGAACCTCCTGCCTGCAACAGGAGTAGACTCACCAAATTTAATGGCATTTAACTGGTCTTTTGATTGACATTTGGATGAAAAGGGAGCAGTGAAGGTTAGATGGACTTCAGATTGGTTTCACAGGTTGGTGTAACATCGAGGGCTGAAGGGCCTGTACTGAGCTGTAATGTTCCATGTTCTATGGTACAGGATCAAGGATATGTTGTTGCACTTGTATAGGGCTTTATTGAAGCTACACCTCAAATGTTGTGTGCAGTTTTGGTCTCCTTCTCTGAGGAAGAATACTTGAGGGAGTGCAGTGAAGATGTAACAGGCTGACTTCAGCGATGAGGGGACTGACGTATGACAAGAGATTGACTGTGTTAGGATTTTGTTCAGAATAGTGAGGAGGGATCTCATTGAGACTTATAAAATTCTAACAGGACCAGACAGGGTAGATGCAGGGAAATGTTCCCCATTGTGGGTGCATCCAGAATCAGAGGTTACAGTCTGAGGATTCAGGGTGGATCATTTAGGTTGGAAATGAGGAGACATTTCTTCACTGAAAAAGTGATGAGCCCGTACAATTCATTACCACAGGAAGTAGTTGAGACCAAAACATTGAATGTATCAAAGAAGCAGCTAGATATAGCATTTGGGGTGAATGGGATCAAAGGTTGTGGGGAGAAAACAGGGTTATGCTCCTGAGTTGAAGGATCAGCCATGCTCATAACGTTAGAGCAGGCTAGAAGGGCCGAACGAGCTCCTCCTGCTCCTATCATCTATGTTTCAATGTCTAAACAAACTTGGGGATTCGTGTCTGAGATCTTTAATAAGAAAGCTGTAATTGTATTAGAGTTAACCAAGCAGTTAGGTTTATCAGAGAAACAGTAAAGCACAGTGGAGTTAGAAAATATTGAATTGCAAATGACATAAATAGAGTTAAAAGGTGAACTTGAAAGGGAAAAAAGAGAATGTTGGGGACTGAAACAGTCTGAATTATTGTTAAAAGCAGAAGAACGGGAAAGAATGTTTGAATTGGAACAGTTGGAACCTGAAGCAAAAAGATTTCAAATGACAGAACTAACAGATTGAAATGATGATGAGCAAACTCAGCGTAACCAACAGCCTGGTAGATCCAAATATGTCCAAACATGACCAAAGTTTGATGGGAAAGATGTCAGAGCCTTTTTCATTTCCTCTGAGAAATTGCCTACACAGAAAAACTGGCCAGACACTGTGTGACTAATGTTAATTCAGTCCACATTGGTTGGCAGGGCTATTGAGGTGTTTGCAGTGCTGTCAAAGGACGTGTTAGGAGGATATGAAGAAGTAAAAAAGGCTATTTTGAGCTGCCTATGAATTGGTACCAGAAGCATATAGACAATGGTTCAAAAATGCAAAGAAAGAACCAGGTCAGACTTATATTGAGTTTGAAAGAATTAAACAGAACAACTTCAATAGATGGATGACAGCATGAAAGACAGAAAAGAAATATGGGGCTATTAGAGAAATTATTCTGTTGGAGAAGTTCAAAACCTCACTTCTGGAAATGATAAGAATTCATGTTGAGGAATAGAATGTTCGAACAGTGAGTAGAGCTGCAGAGATGTCGGACGAACATGCATTAGTGCATCTATTGAAATTGACCTTCCAGCAACAATGTTAAAGACATTAATGACCAACTTCTAATCCTACTTTGTTATAGGAAATGAGGCAGAAAATAGCTTCTCTAATTCATATCTCTGTAAACACAGAAAATGCAGGACAGTCAGTTTCACCCAGTGGTGGGGAAGATATTAGGAACCTCAATCTATATTAAAATTATACCCCAATTGGACAAAGAGTAATTAATTCAGAAAATGGTTGGCAAATCACAGAAATGTTACATTGCAATGGCGGCCATTTGATCCATGATCCCTGCATCAATTCTATTATGCAGTGCCAATCTCCTCCATTTCCTAATATCCCTTCATACAATTTCTATCCAAGTAACCATCCAATGTTCTTTTCCAAGCTTTATTTGAACCTGCTTCCACTACATCCATGGAGAGTGTATTCCATATGCTAACAACTTACTGTGTGAAAAAATGAATTTCTCGCATTGCTCTTGCTTTATTTGGACATCACGTTAAATCTGTGCCCTCTCGCTTTTATTTATTTTGAGTGAAAACAGTTTCTTCCTATATTCTCTATCCAACATGCTCATAATTTTAAAGCCTCTATCAAATGTCCTCTTCTTCTTTTCTCAGAGAATAATCCCAACATCTTCAATCTTTATGAAACTTCTCATTTCTGGAACCATTCTTTAAATTGCTTCTGCAATCTCTGCAGTGCATTGACATCTTTCCTATTTCCCACAACTGTACACAACTGATCTGATAGAGCTGACTCCTCTGCTTCAGTGAGTTCTTAATTCTTTTCATAGTCCGAATGTTAGAGTCTTCCCTTGTTTCTTTGTCTCCCCGTTGTCTCGTATATGGAAATTATGAAATGGAGTAAAGTGTAAGTGAGAGAGGTCCCAATTTCTCAATCTTACCTCTCATATGAGGCACGGTGCACCTCAGGTTAAAGCACCACTAATTGTCTCTCCATAATGAGAGAGAAGCCCTCTGATCCATTGGGGCTTTGTTGCCATTATCAGTTAATAATTCAAGATTCTTTGTTGACATGATTGAAACCATGTCATTGCCATAAATAGTGATTTTCTTGGAAAAGATAAAATCTTCTGTGTGCAATCACTTTAACATATCGAGGTAGTTTTGTACCTTTGGGAAATTGAGAGTCATAGAGTCATTGAGATGTACAACTTTACATATTAATCTTTTATGTGAGATGTACAGTATGGAAACAGACCCTTTGGTCCAACCCATCCATGCCGACCAGATATCCCAACCCAATCTAGTCCCACCTACCAGCAACCAGCCCATATCCCTCCAAACCCTTCCAATTCATATACCCATCCAAATGCCTCTTAAGTGTTGCAATTGTACCAGCCTCCACCACATTCTCTGGTAGCTCATTCCATTCACGTACAACCCTCTGTGTGAAAAAGTTGCCCCTTGGGTCTCTTTTATATTTTTCCCCTCTCATCCTAAACCTATGCCCTCTAGTTCTGGACTCCCTGACCCAGGGAAAAGACTTTGTCTGTTTATCCGATCTATGCACCTCATAATTTTGTAAACCTCTATAAGGTCACCCCTCAGCCTCCGACGCTCCAGGGAAAACAGCTCCAGCCTGTTCAGCCTCTCCCTGTAGCTCAGATCCTCCAACCCTGGCAAAATTTGCTGGCTTAATTAGATGTTTATAATTGTGATAGCTCAGGAATATTGGGGTTTGATTTCCATGAGTCTTGCCAATACCAAGATAGACAAGGAATCTTGTTACAAAACAGAGATATGGATCGAAATGGATTGAGTGTGAGTGCAAAATTCTTCTGCTGATAAAATCTATGGAGGGTTGTTTTCCCTGTACTCAGCAGTTGAACATCCACAGTATCAAAGTTGGAAAGAGGAATCATTTCTTCTTTACACATTCATAAATGATCAAAACCATAAACTAACATTGTCTTGTTGCAGATTTTCCAACGAGGAGAAAATGAAATGAAACAGGAGGAAAGAAAAAAAAACATTTTCAAGCGTTATGATATGTACATATTTTAATTTGATCATCTCTCAATCTTCTAAAATCAAGTGATTAAAAATATGTTTGACTCTCATCATAAGGATGTCCCTCTCACCAGGAAAGAGTACTGGTGAGAATTACTTGCACTTCCATGGAGAAAAATACCTTCAATATGAAAATGAATCAACACTAAGCACATAGCCTTGAATGTGATGACACTTCATAAAAAACTTCTTTTCAGATGTCTCAATGCATTTCACTGCAATTAAATCAATGTTAGGCTTTATTGTGACATCTGTAGGGCCTTTAATCAAGGTATTGTTTTCACTGGCTTTTCTCTCACCATTGTTTCCTTGTGATGTTGTACTGTTGCTGCAGATAAGGAACAAATTTATTTTGTAACCTTCTTGATGTATTTGTGACACATTAAATTTCCTGACAAACAAGTTCTTGTTGTGAATTTTAACACTCACGCAAAATTCCATCTAGTGTTTATTGCTCCTCTCCAAAACACTCCAGTTTTTCACAAAGCTGTGTTGGTATTTAATAAGGAAAATGACCTGCTGTGAATTCACCACTGAGGAATTTGGACCTGATTTTCTAGGAATGATTACAATTAGAATCCCTACACTGTAGAAACAGGCTGATCAGCCCAGCAAGTCCACACCGACCCTCCAAAGAGTAACCCACTGTTCTACCTACCTAACCCACCCTTACCTGAATAATATGGACAACTGTTGCATGGACCAATTCACCTAACCTGCACATCTTTGGGTTGCGGGAAGAAACCGGAGCAAACCCACGCAGACAGGGGGAAAATGTTCAAACTCCACACAGACAGTCGCCTGAGGCTAGAATCGAGCCCGAATCTATGGCGCTGTGAGGCACCAGTCTATGCTAATCACTGAGCCACCATGCCTTCTATGAACTGGGCAATGCGTCTGAAATTGGCCTAAAGCTGGAAGCGAACCTGGTGCACAAAAAATAATCAATCTAGAACACATATCTTTAATCTTTCAACTTTGCAATGCGATGACATTTGACTTCAAGAAGTGATCAATTGCATGGACTGCAGTTCCAGGAATGTGTTTAACGAAAATTAAAATTGCATGGTAAAACATGCTATTCAAAACATGATATTTCTTCATCATTTCATAATGCGTTAGTCAGTTGAGACGCTATCATAAAGTCAGAAGTTATGAGAGGGCAGTCATGCCATGCTTGACATGGTCACGATCAGATCAAACGATAAACCAACCTGTATGATGTAGTGATAACGCAGAGTCAAAAGCCAATTTTTTCCTCGTCATACCTTGAAAATTTTATGATTGACTGCAATGGATTTTATTCCAATTCTGTTTCTTTATAGTAACAATCGCTTTACCCAGCTAATGACGTTACAAACTTTTATTATCGTCAACGGGATATACTATATCCTGTATATTAAAAAGAGGACAGACATGTATTTTATGCCTTTCTTACTGTCAAAGGTAACAGGAAATCTTCAATTTTAAAATGGCGGACCTTTAAAATTTCGCAATATTATCATAGACCAATGGCCGTTATAAGGCATTGAGAACTTATGCAATGTGTTTTTGATTCACACATTGAAAGGTGTTGTGCCATAATTAGCTCCTGTTACATCTTGAACAACATATAGTTTGCAAAAGAGATGAAAGGCCATTGTGGTTGACATTATTTATTGACTCATAAGTGTATCAGAAACAAGTCAAAGTTGGAAACTTTCACAAATTTGGAAGATTATGAAGTTTGATCAAGAAAATAATTCTGGCTGTATTAAGGAAACTCCTGACGTGAAATCTACAGCATTTTTCAGGGTAGGAAAACGATACAGCCCAGAGGGGACAATGATGCCATTTCTGTTATCAAGGTGAACAATGGTTAATTTGTAACCGTTGTAACAGGTGACTCAGCAGGCAAAGGCTCGCTGGTGCACTTCTGTGGATTCAATACGACGGTTAATTTGTATTCTTTTTTTTAAAACGTGTCCTGGTGAAACTCGTGACAAGAGGCTGACTGTTCGACTGCAAACACAGATAGAGAACAGTTACATCTGCTTGAGAGTAAAGTGTCACCATTTAATTGATTTCCTTGAAGATGTGAGAGGGGTGCAGTTACTAATGTGGCAGGTGACCAGGCTTGAATGCTTCGTAGGGGGAAAAAAGGCATTTTCTGCCACAGCTTTTTATTTTGCACTCATCAGAACAATTTGCAAGAATGCCACTTCAAGGGGAAAACCAACATTTATACCGGATGAGAGGAGTGCTGATTGGTCGTCAATTGTTCACGGACTTGTGTAGATGTTGTCATGGAATTGCTATGCCAACCACAAGTATTGAATGATAGTTAACAGTTAGGCTTCAAAAACTGCGAATCCAGGCAGATTGATACGAACTGAAATCGAAAAGTCGCACAACACCAGGTTATAGTCCAACAGGTTTATTTGAAATCGCTGAGAAACCGGCCAACAAAATCTTCCAATACTTTGTTCATTAGTGCATTGTATGCGCACATATTCTTTCTGCCTGCAATGAACAGGGCGCAACGTTTCAATGGATATGTAAAGCTTTGAATCCACAGAAGTGCACCAGCGAGCCTTTGTCTGCTGAGTCACCTGTTAAATGTTTTGTATCGTATGAAAACGTGAACTTGATGGATAAACTTGAATTAGTTAAATCAAACTTGGAAAGTCATAATCAAAATGTCAAAATTTGTAGTACAATTTATAACCCATGAATCAATACCCATGTAATGCTGTTGGAAATAAATTTGAATGAAGTGTTGGAATAATTATGAATTCTGCTGTAATGATTTGATTGTATGTCATTCAGTAAATAAGATCAAGGATCTTCATAATCCATTCATATTGCTTTACACGTGTTTGATTTACATTTCTGTTTATATATATCTCAACATGGCATTACAGTGTAATTACTGAGAAAATTCTGAAGGAAATGAATATCAAGTTGCTTACAGTACACAAGTATATCACAACATTAAGTATATTGCTGTCCGAATAAAGAAGGCGAATAAAGAAGAAGCTGTCTTCTTAAAACTGTTCATAAAACGCACGCTATTATCAACATTCATTGCGCATTCAATCCGATATGTTCTTTAAAGTGTATAAATGCCAGGGCTATGCGGATTGGTGTATGCACCTTAACTGTCAGATTTCTCTGGTTTGATCTGAAAAACAAAACTTTTCATTATGAGAATCTGTTTTAAACGACTGTTCAAAAATCTGTTGAAGTGGTTTATATTCAAAGTGGTCAGGATATCACAGAAATTAATGTTTTCGTTGTTAAAGCTACAAAACCAATGAAATCTTTTCACAGTCAAGAATGATGAAGAGTGTTGGTGCTCTGAAAATACAACCAATTACTCCAACTGACTTATCCCTTCTCCAAGTCACTGCAATTTTGCCTTGGAATTCACAGTCTCTTTGGAAGATTACCATTATAACTGCTTTCTCGAAATTTGGGAATAATGTTTTGCAGATCAAGAGACGGACAAATCAAGAATTTGTGAATGATATATTGCAGATCAAGAGACGGAAATATCAAGAATTTAATCATTTCATCCTGCTGCTTATTTGAAATCTTTGCAATCCAATTGAAGCTTACTCGTGTACTAAAGTATACTCTGTCCTATCTACATCATCAAAAGCGTCATAGCATAATTTCCTTTTACCCTAACTTTTATATAAAGGGTATCGATTTCTGTGTTTTCTATTGTTGGCTGGGAGAAAAAAAGAGTCTTCTTAAGATCATACAAGTGAATTTCCAATACACATTTTTCACTGCAGAGTGAATTTCCATTAGAAACAATAGCAATGCAGAACGCAACTTTGGGCGCAAAATGAAGCCGAAATCTGGGACCCCGTCTTTCACAGGAAGTGTCATTTCACCTGCACCTTACGGGTGGGGCACCAGCCAAATTGAACAAATGGGGCAAAGCTCAGGTGCGGAACACAAGAGGAGAACAACACACATGTTTTTTTTTAAAATCGCCTGCACATGTCCGTTCCAGCTTATGTCTGTTCTAGTTTATTCAACACATTAAGGCTGTTGCCTGAAATAACTATCGGAAGTAGGGTGAATAATAATTGGTTGTTTATCCAATGACGCCAATATTCCTTGATTTTTTTTTAAACAAGGAGTACAATATCGGATGTCTTTACAATTTAGTTATGACTGGTGATTTCAGAAACTGATTTCTTTTTCTTAATATCTGTTTCTCCCGCTCTATTAACGTACAAAAACAACCTCTTAATGTTCTGGACGTGATATGGGTTGAATTCAGTCTTCGAAATCAAACTGTTTAGTTCATAACTTTCTTCCTATTATAGATTTTGTTGAAGTTTAAAGAATTCTTGCGGTGTTTACACAGCTTGGGTGTACTCTGGAGCACTGTGCACGTTTGGCTGTCTTCTTTACAGTGACGACAGGAGCAATATTTCAGGGAAATTGGTAACCTGCAGTGCAAGCGTACCTGTAAGTTTTGTGTGAAGCTGTGTTCTTCGGTCATCATTCTTCCACCTAAAACGCTTGAATAAGCCATTTTCTGAAGTGAACTATACCTTCTCCATGTTCCAGCATCGGTCTATTCTATCTGATAAACATTGGATCTAAAAGCATTGACCTTAATGGGCCTTGCTACAGACATTCCTCCAGTCAAAAAAAAAGTCTATTTGTGAGTTCTTTCTTAAAATGACTATTTGAAATGCTATCATATCATCTAATAATTAATTTATCGGGATCCAAGTTTTAATTCACTTTAAGCTATTCAAACATGAAATGTCAGTTTGCATTGCATTAACTTTTATTGCGTGTTCTTTTTCTTTAGTTCGATTTTAAAAATATCATCCGCACCTGAGCTTAACCTGCATTGACTTCCTTCTTGGGCATTCGCCCAGTTCTCCCCGAGGCTGCGATATCCAAATCTGTGTAAACCTTGTTATTCTCTGTCATTCCGTGTTTCGTCTGTAAACACCAATATTTGGAGTTGAAGTCTGACACTCTGAAATGCAGCTTCTGCTTTGTTGGGTAACAACAATTGAGGCGAGCAAATGGCTGTGAAATATCACAGTGGTTAGCACTGTTGCCTCACAGCGCCAGAGATCCGGGTTCAATTCCCGCCTCAGGCGACTAACTGTGTGGAGTTTGCACATTCTCCCCGTGTCTGCGTGGGTTTCCTCCGGGTGCTCCGGTTTCCTCCCACAGTCCAAAGATGTGCACGTCAGGTGAAGTGGCCATGCTAAATTGCCCGTAGTGTTAGGTTAGGGGTATGGGTGGGTTGCGCTTCGGCGGGGCGGTGTGGACTTGTTGGGCCAAAGGGCCTGTTTCCACACTGTAAGTAATCTAATTTCCTGCTCATGTAACTATTCATTGTTCCCCGATTGATTTGCCAACATGTTGTCTGTTTATGCGCGAAAAATAAGCCAATGCATTTTGCAGTATCTGTGTCAATTATTGACAATGTAAAATAGAATATAGAACAGTACAGCACAGTACAGGCTCTTCGGCCCTTGATGTTGTGTCGATCTTTTATCCTTCTCAAAGATCAAACTAACTACGTAATCTTCATTTACTGTAATCGATGTGCCTATCCAAGAGTCGCTAAAATGTCCTCTATGTATCTGACTACTACCACTGTGTAAATAACCAACCTTTGACATTTCCCCTAAACCTTCCTCCAGTGATCCTAAAATTATGCCCCCTTTTTCCGCCCTTCGAGAAAAATCTCTGACTATTCACTCTATCTATGCCTCTCATCATCTTGTACACCTCTATCAAGTCACCTCTCACCCTTCTTCGCTCCCATAAGAAAAGCCTTAGCTCCCTCAACCTTTCTTCATAAGACATGCCCTCCATTCCAGGTAGCAGCCTTGTAAATCTCCTCTGCACTCTCTCTAAAGCTTCCACAGCCTTCCTATAATGAGGCAACCAGAACTGGACGCAGTATTCCAACTGTGTTCTAACCAGAGTTCTATAGAGCTGTAACATTACATCACGGCTCTTAAACTCAATGCCCCTGCTATTGAAAGCCAACACCCCATATGCTCTCTTAACAACCCTATCAACTTGGGTGGCAATTTGACGGATCTATGAACATGGAGCCAAAGGTCCCTCTGTTCCTCTACACTGTCAAGAATCCTGTCTTTAACCCTGTATTCTGCATTCAAATTCGACCTTCCAAAATGAATCCCATGTCGTTTTTGTTCTGTAAATAGAGCAGGTTGAACTATTATTTTCTTACTTGCAATTGTAGACAGGATTACAAGATTTGACTCCATTCATTCTTACGATGCAGTATTAATTTCCTGAATGTTCAACTCTTTACAGATTGCCTTAATTTTCAAGTTTTCACATGAGGTTCCAGTTCTGTCACATCATTTCTAATTCGGCCAACTGACTTTTTCATCATCAGCGCTGTTATTGAAGATTTACTTTATTAGTTTCAATTTAATCATTTAATTCTGTATTACTTGAGGGATAGAATGGTTTGCTGCATTTGTTGCCTCGTCCATGACTATAGCTTCTCTTTATCCTTTCACCGTTGAGATGAAGGTTTTCTTTCTCAAAGCTTGCCAGTCGTCTCCTAATTATACTCCCTCATTCATCGATATATTTTGCTTAAATTCCCATCACTGAAACATGTCATTCTGTCCAACAGATTTGATTACATTCTATATCATAGAAACATAGAAAAATACAGCGCAGTACAGGCCCTTTGGCCTTCAATGTTGCACCGATTCAAGCCCACCTAACCTACACTAGCCCACTATCCTCCATATGCCTATCCAATGCCCGTTCAAAAGCCCAGAAAGAGGGAGAGTCCACCACTGCTACTGGCAGGGCATTCCATGAATTCACGACTCGCTGAGTAAAGAATCTACCCCTCGCATCTGTCCTATACCTACCACCCCTTAATTTAAAGCTATGCCCCCTCGTAACAGCTGACTCCATATGTGGAAACATGGTTCTCATGGTCAAACCGATCTAAACCCCTAATCATCGTGTACACCTCTATCAAGTCACCCCTAAACCTTCTTTTCTCCAATGAAAAGAGCCCCAAGTGCCTCAGCCTTTCCTCATACGATCTTCCTACCATACCAGGCAACATCCTGGTAAACCTCCTCTGCACCCGTTCCAGTGCCTCCACATCCTTCCTTAGTATGGTGACCAAAACTGCACACAATACTCCAGATGCGGCCGTACCAGAGTCTTATACAACTGCAACATGACCTCAGGACTCCGGAACTCAATTCCTCTACCAATAAAAGCCAGTACGCGATATGCCTTCTTCACAGCACTTTCAGGGTGCTGTGGCAACTTTCAGAGATCTGTGTACATGGACACCAAGATTCCTCTGCTCATCCACACTACGAAGTATCCGACCATTAGCGCAGTACCCCATCTTTTTGTTACTCATACCAAAGTGAATCGCCTCACACTTACCCACATTGAACTCCATTTGCCGCCTTTCTGCCCAGCTCTGCTATCTATATCCCGCTGTAACCTAACACATCCTTTCTCACTGTCAGTAACTCCACCGACTTTTGTATCATCTGCAAACTTGCTCACCCAACCTTCTAGCCCCTCCTCCAGGTCATTTATAGAAATGACAAACAGCAATGGTCCCAAAACAGATCCTTGCAGAACACCACGAGTAACTGCACTCCAAGATGAACCTTTACCATCAACTACTACCCGCTGTCTTCTTCCAGCCAGCCAATTCCTAATCCAAACCTCCAACTCACCCTCAATGTCATACCTCCATATTTTTTGCAGTAGCCTACCATGGGGAACCTTATCAAACGCCTTACTAAAATCCATATACACCACATCTACCGCTTTACCCTCGTCCACCTCCTTAGTCACCTTCTCAAAGAATTCAATAAAGTTTGCGAGGCACGATCTGCCCTTCACAAAACCATGCTGACTATCCTTGATCACATTATTCCTATCCAGATGTTCATAAATCCTATTCCTTACAATTCTCTCTAAGACTTTGCCCACAACAGAAGTGAGGCTGACTGGACTATAGTTACTAGGGTTATCCCTACTCCCCTTCTTGAACAAGGGAACCACATTTGCTATCCTCCAGTCTTCTGGCACTATTCCTGTAGACACCGAGGACATAAAAATCAAGGCCAATGGCTCTGCAATCTCCTCCCTTGCTTCCCAGAGAATCCTGGATAAATGCCATCAGGCCCGGGGAACTTATCTATTTTCACCCTTTCCAGAATTTCCAACACCTCTTCCCTACATACCTCAAAGCCATCCATTCTAATTAATTGTGGCTCAGTATTCACATCGGCAACAATGTCCTGTTCCTGAGTGAATACTGATGAAAAGTATTCATTCAGTGTCTCCCCAATCTCTTCAGCCTCCACACGCAATTTCCCACTACTATCCTTGACTGGACCTATTCCTACCCTAGTCAATCTTTTATTCCTGACATACCTATACAAAGACTTTGGGTTTTTCCTAATCCTACCAACTAAGGACTTTTCATGTCCCCTCCTTGCTGCTCTTGGCTCACTCTTCAGATCCTTCCTGGCTAACCTATAACTCTCAATCGCCCCAATTGAACCTTCATGCCTCATCTTTACATAGGCCGCCCTCTTCCATTTAACAAGGGATTCCAATTCCTTATTAAACCACAGCTCCCTCACACGATCCTTTCCTCCCTGCCTGATAGGTACATACTTCACAAGGACACTCAATAGTTGCTCCTTGAGCAAGCTCCACATAACAATTGCGCCCTTGCCTTGAAGCCTACTTTTCCAAACCACGCATCCTAAGTCATGCTTCACCGCATCATAATTTCCCTGCCCCAGCTATAACCCTTGCCCTGCAATGCACATTTATCCCTCTTCCTCACTAGAGTAAAAGTCACTGAATTGTGGTCACTGTCCCCAAAGTGCTCACCTACCTCCAATTCTAACACCTGGCCTGGTTCGTTACCCAGAACCAAATCCAGTATGGCCTCACCTCTTGTTGTCCTGTCTACATATTGTGTCCAAAAACAATCCTGCACACACTGGACAAACCCATCTAAAAAACTCGAGCTATAGCTTTCCCAGTCAATATGAGGAAAGTTAAAGCCCCCATAACAACCCCCCTATTACGTTCACTCTTCTCCCGAATCATCCTCGCAAACCTTTCTTCTACATCTCTCAGACTATTAGGAGGCCTGTAGAAAACTCCTAACAGGGTGACCTCACCTTTCCTATTCCTAACCTCAGCCCAAACTACCTCAGATGGCGAGTCTTCATCCATCGTCCTTTCCACCGCTGTCATACTATCTTTGACAAGCAATGCCACACCTCCCCCTCTTTACCCCCACCTCTGACCCTACTAAAACATTTAAACCCGAGATCCTGCAACAGCTAATCCTGTCCCTGTTCTACCCATGTCTCCATAATAGCCACAACATCAAAATCCAAGATCCTAACCCACGCTGCAAGTTCACCTACCTTATTTCGTATACTTCTTGCATTGAAGTATACACACTTCAAGCCACTTTTCTGTTTACAGGCACCCTCCTTTGAGATTGATGCCATGTTCCTAACCTCTCTACACTCCAGGTCCTGCACCCTAATGCTACAGTCTAGGTTCCCATGCCCCTGCAGAGTTATTTTAAAATCCCCCCCCCCCCCCCCCGCCAAAGAGCACGAGCAACCTCCCCCCAAGGATACTGGTGCCCCTCAGGTTCAGGTGTAGACCATCCTGTTTTTAGAGGTCCCACCTTCCCCAAGAACCCCAGTAATCCAGATACCAGAATCCCTTCCTCCTGCACCATCCCTGTAGCCCCGCATTTAACTGTTAAATCACCTTGGTAATTTTTCGCCTGACTGTCTAGTTAAGTCCCTTCGTCCTTTAACCTGAAGTAATTATTGTGGTCCTCTCAAACTATTAATTATATTCAAAATAATGTTGCTGATGTTTTTAACTTTTGACCCAACCGGTCCTTTGCAACCTGCCTTCTGTATTGAATGACATTATTATACCGTCACATTTTATTTAATTGTAATATACCCTTTTAGCCATGCAAACATGCAGGGAATTGACACAATGAAATATCGCTTTTTGGAAATGCCCGCCCGAACAGTTTAAATAGTTGCTGCTTGTGGCCTACCTGCTCATTGCGCTGATTACACTCTTCCAGTTTTCTGCGTGTTCCTAAATGAGAAGTAAATCAGACAAAATGTACTTTAATTCTGTTCCAACTAAGTACGACAATGTTCCAAATAATATCACAGGCACTTCCTCCAAAAGCATCGGCGTCAAGAACAAATCCCATGATATAGATTGGTTAAAATCTGGACACAACTCGCCGGTTAAATTGTGAAATAATTCGTTGTATTTAATGTAAACCATTACATTAACATCAGTTAATGTTGCTGCAATCCCAAACTGAGAAGTCACAGAGAGGAGGGTGGAGATAGGCGGCATATGGAATTCTCGGTTCAGGCAGCAATTCAAACTTCCTGCTTCCTGTGCAGTGCCGAGTTGTGTTCCATCACCGAGAGAACGGAGGAATATAGACCATGTGCAGACACATGAGATTCGTTTTTCATGGCATCATGATCGGCACCGACTTGATGGGCCGAAGGGCCTGCTGCTATACTGTGCAATTCTATGTTCTATGCTTCCATTTGAGGGATTCTACCAGTTGACGTTATCATGAACTTATTCAGTGCCTTTAAATTGAAAATACCACGTGGAACAGCGTACTAAATTAGCATTATCTCCTGTTTTAACATTTTACATTCTTACCGATTCGCATGAGTTTGCATGTCACGATGAGGAGGAAAATCAATCCAACTCCCAAACAACGGAAAAACGTTAGAGAAGAGATGTTATTGTTCCCAACACGATCTGTGAAGATAACAGTAATTTCAACACGTTCACAGCATTACCGAATAGTAATAAATCCCAAATCATTCCAGCGGTTACTCGTCTTTTTAGATTTGAGTTACGAAGAATAATTTTGACGACGTTTGAGCTTTGTGCTATCGAGATACTGACATATTTCGTCTGACAATTCTGGTTGGCATCTAAATTCACTGCAAGAAAACAAATTGTATTCAGGGGCTTTTGGCCTGATCATTTCCACATAAATTTGCAGTCTCACTTTTGCTTGCGCCATCCAATCCGTTCAAGGAAAACATTGACTCGAGCCAAGAGCTATGGATCTGAAATATGAAAATAATAGGGAGTCAACAATCAACTGTTTGAAAGCGTCAGCAAAGCTGAAGCAACTGCCAAGGAAGAAATGTCTAACGTCGTAGATCCATGACATTCCGCCATGTGAAAATAAAGTTCCTTAATTTCAGTCTATTTGATCTATATTACGTTTAAATGCTTGCATGAAATATGGGGTAGTTCCAAACTGGACAAGCATAAAGCGCTGGGAATAGTCAGCATCCGGAAAATTGTACTCCGTTACAATTTATAGATTCAGGTCCTCCATTCAGGGGAAAAAAGAACAAATCAAGCCTGGGTATCAACTCTGAGCCAATAGGAATTAACAGAAGCAGCATATTCATGGTTAAAAATAATGCATCCAACATTTGACATTACAACAACGTACCACGGATGAGGTTAATTAATCCCACTGCGAACAAATCAGACAACATTATGCAGTCATGGTACTACGAAGGGTTAATAATGGTGGGGAAGAAAATAACCACTTGACGCAGAGTCATCAACAACAGCACTAGTCTCAAAACCCCACGCACTGATGCTAGGCACAGTGTCTCCGAATTGCACTGTGCTCCAGAGTCATGATAACCTTTATCTAAAACTGGATGTTAGAGCTGAATCGGAAATGCGAGGGCAACGAGTCTGAACTAGGAATCTGGGGGTTATTTCATCGAGAAGGACTTCAGGAGATCGCCCAAACTCTAATGGTAATGCTTGCAAGGGAGAACGTAGCTACCCCCCCCCCCCCCCCCCACTGGTATTTGTATGACAAAGGAGTGAGGTTATTTTTGTCGGAGGCGAATCTGTTCAACTGCAGGATATAACGGCTGTACGCCCTCAACCCACTGTTTTTGAAATAAGCATCTTAAACTGTTGCATCAATGACTTAACTCCCATTATTATGTCAGTTCGCTGGCAATTTCTAAAATGCACTACTACCTTTAGATATTGAATCCTTTAATGTCTAAATGCAGAAGTATTTGGAAAGTATTCAGGTTTCAGTAAGATATGGCATGTATCGTTCATCTTTGAGGAAGTGACAAAGTTGATTTATGGGGGAAGGGCAGTAGATGTCATAAACAATTACTTCAGTAAGGGGTTTGATAAGGTTCCCCACAGTCGGCTGATGGAGAAAGTGAAGTCCCATGGGTTCCAGGGCGTGCCAGCTACTGGGTAGGGAACTGTCTGGAGAGCAGCTGACAGTAGCAGAGGAAAGGAGTTTCTCAAAATGGAGGAGTGTGACGAGTAGTGTTCCACAGGGATTCGTGTTGGGACTGCTGTTGTTTGTGATGTACATAAATGATCGGGAGGTAGGTTTAAGTAATCTGATTAGCAAGTTTCCCTTAGTTTAAATAGCTCGACTCTCAGGGGAATAACCACCATTATTATTCTGTGTTATTATTGACCACGAATTGAATTAAAACCATTGACTGCCCTATAAACTCTGTGACAAACGAAACCAGGTACACCGCAGCAATGGGAATACCACAGTTAGAAACTCAATTCCGGACTCCCCCAAATACTGTCCTTTAACTGCAATGAACAGTCAACAAGTGTGACAGAACCCATTCCGTTTGTCATGTTGAGAATCAGCAACAAATAAGCATCTGTAATTCATCCAGGACGATTGAACAGCATCCCACCGATCACCTGAGACAGTAACAACCTTACATTCAGCAAAGAGCTTAACAGAATTAAGCTATTCATTTCGTGAAATCTGATCTGCCTTTGGTCTGAACTTAATATTCTAATCTCGCTGACTGCATTGTCTATCAGAAAACAATCAAATTGCGCCTAAGATCTATTAATTGAGACAGCATCATATTCTGGGAAATTAAGTCCACACACTAACTACAAGAAAAGTCCTCCACAGATCCGTCTGAAATATAAAACCTCAAGTTCTCAAACGGTTTTCCACACATTTGTCTTTCCTAAAAGAGAAAACATCCTTCCGAAATCGGCCAAGTCTAATCAGGACATTGCTGTATCAATCTAATTAATTCTTGTCCTTCTAAACTTCAATGGGAAAATCACCTTATCTCGTGTGGCAACCGTTTTAATCAGGAATTAGTTGACCGGACATTATCTGAGCTGATTTTAAAGCAATTGTACACTTTTTCCACTGTGGAGACTAAAATTCAAAATACAGTCTGACAAGTCGAGAAAAATCCCTGACGCTGCAACCACTACCCCGCCCCCTCCCCCCCCCCCACCCCCCGCACCCATGCGCATCACCACTTATTTTTATGCTCCGTTCCCCTTTCAATTAATGCCGAAATACCTTTTGCCTTCCTAAAGCCTTCCTTTGCCAAGAAAGCACATTAGACAGTAGTGAGCACAATCTACATAAGGCACTGCGACAGCTCGCGTTATCTGGTTCAAGAATATCTTTCAAATGCACCTTTCTTGCACCTAGCATAGACATTGGTAAGAGATAGGAAACATTAACATTGGGAAGGCCATTACGTTCCAGTGTGTGCCTCCAATTCAAACATAATTGAGACTGGGATCAAATGACTGTTCAACCATCATTGTGGAGTCAGTATAACGGACCTTTTATTTGCTGCACAGAACCTCGGGTATGGGGTAAACAGGCTGCAAAGGCAAAACCTGAGGCAACCGTCTCATGGCAAGGGAAATGAAGTCAGGATAAATTCAGGTCACGGAAGAAAAATAGCCTTTCCAGGAAAGAAAAGAAATTGAAAAGGAAAATGTTAAACCGGAAATGACTTTTCTGAATGGAAAGTCGACCCTGATATTTCTATAGTAGGCGAAATAGTTCCATGACAGGGAAAAGCGAATGTCACATCTGAAACATGAATTAGTCCTCCCTTTGCTTGGAACTGATAGCTGTACAAATAGTCTTCATATCAAACGCTGTCATGTCTGAGTATTCATATCGACTTGTCTGATTTGGATTCGGGCATTTTCTAGTGCAGGCTGTTTATTAAAAGTCGTGTTTGCTCAAAATGAGCTGCTGCAATTGCCATATCCAGTGTTAAGCTTTCGAATAATATGATTAGGAAGTCGAGAAAAAGCCACGCTTTAAGGTTATTCCCAAAGTTATTGAGCTCCCACCCCCCTCCCCAAACCCCGCCTCCTTAACTTTGCAGCTAGAATTCGAACTTGATTAATATAACCCAGCCCTGGGCACTCTGCGGCCAACCGCCGATGATGCAATTCCCGAAGAGCAGACATGCTTTTTTTACATATAGAAAGCTGAGACTTTGAAACGAATACACCAGGACGACATCTGTATCTGAAAGGATGAGAAATTTTCCTAATATAATTTTTAGAAGATGAATCCTTTTCAATTTGCCATGAAAACTACAACTTTCATAGATTTTCAATACAGACGAACAGTGGTTGGGGATTTTCTCATAACTAACATCAACTGCAAATGCTTGTCTCCACAGATGGCCCTTAATAACCTTCCTTAATGAGACGCACCAAATGTAAAACTCGAAATGATGGACTCGTACCAAGTTAATCTGTGATCTAATCGATCGGGCAAATAAGAACCAATGGATGGAAAACTGACTCACGCGTGGTATTCCTGGGTGTCAGCTCAATTTTGAATGACATAGAATCATACAAGTCTGCAGCACAGTGAAAAAGCTGTTAGGTCACTCATCATGCCCGCCCTTGTCAAAAATTGCCAACTCATCACTCTCATCCCATTTCTCAGCAGCTGGCATCGCAAAGGTATATCTAAATACTTCTCAGATGTTTTGGGGGTATCTGTTTGTACCGCCCTTCCAGGCAACCAGTTCCAGATTCCCACCACCCTTTGGGTGAAAAAAAAACATTTGCCTCACATCTCCTCTCTCCTTTTAATCGATGTCTCCTTGCTCAATAATCCCGGTATCAAGGGGAAAAATTGTCTTCCTGTCTACCCTATCTTTGCTCCTCATAATTTTATACATCCCAATCGTGTCACATCTCAATTTCTCCTGCTCGAAGGAAAACATACCAAGTCTGTCCAATCTCCATTCATAAGCGAAACGCTCCAGTCCAGACAACATCCTGGCAGATCTCTTTTGCAACCTCCCCAGCCCTCTCACATCGCTGGTGTAATATCGATTTCAGAACTGTCCACAATACTCGAGCAGTGGCTTCGACAACGGTTCAGACAGTTTCACTACAGCCTCCCTTCTCTTAAACTCATGTCTCCACCAAGAACGGCAAGTATCCTAAATGTTTTCTTAACCACGTTTTCCAGCTGCACTAATACATTCAGGAACCGGCTGAAAATGCACAAGGTCCCTTTGATTACAAGTTCCTACCGCTCAACATATCCTGTATCCCCTTGCCTGTTAGTCCATCCCAAATACGTCACCACACTTTATCCAGACCATTGGACCAACACCCCTCTATCCTCTTTCAATTTTCTCTTATTCTTAAACTATCAAAATGGCGCCGGATTATGGCAACAAATGGCAGCGTTTCATTGCATTTTATTGTATTTCATTCATTCTTGCAATCTGCGGTTATCTTCTTGATGAACTGACCCACCAAATTCTGTCATCTGAGAAGTTACTGATTCAAGTCTAAATCTTTTGTATAATCCACAAACAGCAAGGAACCCCACACTGGCCTCTCTGGGATCCCCCTATAAAAATTGACGTTTCGTCGGATAAACACCCCTCAACCATCACAGTCTCTTGTTGCAGAGCGGGATTGGTGGTATGCTCATTTTCTAAGCAAGTCAGAATACAGCAAAATTAATATAATTGAGTGAACCTACCCAATTTATTGAAAGTGTAGCTGACATTGGCTGGCGTCCGCAGTGAGATGTGAGACACTTGACAAGTGTAAACGGTACCGCTCTGAACGGGTTCTGTCTCAGTCAGGTTGCTGGAAACCTCATAGAGGCCGATTGCATTCTGCAGTTTGACATGTTCCACCCCGGTTGCAATTTCTGAATCATTTTTGTACCACGTGATATTCAGGTTGTCTGGGGAAAATGCAGCAGTTGTGCAAAGAAGAGTTAGAGGGAAAGCTGAGCCGTCCTCCGCCAGTTTGACCAGTTTGAGTGGAGTCGGAGGGACTAAACAAAAAGAAAAGGAAACATTTGTTTTGAAGCCTACATTTAATTTGAAGGATGTGAAGCAAATTCTATCACAAGGTCAAGCAGAACCAGAAAACCATAAAGATCTTGCAATTAAATCGGTGTTTAATATGGGATACCGCACAGTTTAAAACAATCTGCTGGTTCATTTCGAAGAAAAAGCGAAAATGTTCATCAGCGCCGAATTACAAACGTTTAAAGGAGAAACGTTTTAACGAATATCGCAGTTTTAACATCATACAGTGTAATTGTTGTTTTAAATTTTGCATTGGCAAATGCCTTCGTATCTACCCCTGAAATTAATGAATTGTGAATTGCTTATTTCGTTGTTTTAATATTTTCACATTTTCCTCAAGTACTCAGATATACAAAGCATTATATTTCGAATGTTCATTCCAATTTTAAGATGTGCAGTCATTCAGTGAAATTTTCTTTCCGGGAATAGGATCATTGTGTTCCGACATTTAAGGAGATCACTTTTGACACCACAACAAAAAAATCCTCACTCAAAACACAGGAAGTGGATATTATAAACTGAGTTAAACTCGCACTCAACAAATAAACTCGGTGTAAGTACATGTGAAGTTTCAGTAAATACATTTTCGTGTTCATTTGGAACCTCGCATTTCTTCAGCGAGGTATCTGTTGGAGGCTACCTCTAATAACAAGGGCCAGACTGGGTTTGTACGCGTGAAATATAGAGGATTGAGAGGTGACTTGATGGAATATCAGCCGATTCTTGGAGGATTTACATTATAAATGCAGAAAAATTGTGTCCCCATGTGGGAGAGAGTGGGACCAGAGAGCACCACCTCAGAATAAGAGGTCGCTTATTTAAGACAGAAATAAAGTGGAAACTGTTCTGTCATAGGGTCAAGAATATGCAGCATTATTTTCCTCAGCGTGTGGTTGAGATTTGGTTTGTAAGTACATTCCATGCTGGGATAGGCAGATATTTGATTGCTGACTAGTTCAAGGCCCATCGAGAAAGGGCGGGAAAGGAGAGTTGGGGATGATCCGACTAGCGATGATGGCATTGACTGGCGGAGCAGACCCGAACGGTCTACCCCCGCACGTCCGTCTTATAGTGTTAAAATCGGAACAAAAAATTACAAATTATTTCTTTGTAGAATAGATCCACACTTTGAAAATTATTCCAATTAATGCCTTAAATCCAATTGCACAACGAACGCAGTATTTTCCCCTCTCCTTGATCCTTACCGAACACGACCAGGTTGGTGCCGGTTCCGTTTCCAGCCACGTTGTGTGTCACTCTGCAGTAATAAACCCCAGCGTCCTCCAATCTTACATCCGCCAGTTGTAAGACAGCTCCTCCACGATCGAGGAGATAAAGCTGGATCCTGCGGTTCAAACTTTCCTCCAAGAACCCATCTCTCCCATCTCTCCACCACTGCACTCTCACTGGTCTCTTGTCTTGAAAGATGGGGAAAGCACAATAAAGTATAACGAAGGAGCCTCTGGGGACAGCGCACTCTCGATCTTGTTTAACCATCAACTGAGAATTGTGAGAGGTTGCTGCAAAAAATAAAAGCAGTTTTCAAGACCTAACAATCGAATTAGACAATCCATCTGACAGTCCGAGAAGACGTTAGGATAGAACGTATATATCGAAAAAAATAATCAGCAACAAGAAAGGCTAAATAAAGCTTTATTATGTATTAGTCATTAACAAATTGAAAGAACGGTCATCGTTTTGAAAGAAGAGCACGGAACACATTTACCTGTGCAACTGATCAATAACATGGCCGTGCAGTGAAGTAAGGCTCTGAGCATCTTGAGCAGCTGAACTGAAGTGATTGTTTGCATTGCTGTGTGTAATATATACAAATTCACAACAACTGACGAGAAGATGGTTGGTTTCAGATGCGTCTGTCAGTACGTCAATTTTGGTGACGTTTGAGATTTCTCCCTGCCCATTCACAGGAAACTATCTATATCCTGTACTCACCATTGTCCCGACATGATAAACGCTAAAGGTACCCCTCTGCTCCTTTTAAATTTATTATTTGCATTTGTGCTGCGGCGACTCAGAAAGGATTCCGTCAACGGTTCCTTGATGTATCTCACTGAATGAAGGACTGGATGCTCTGATCTCTTGCTCAAGCAGCATATCATGATGACAGCCGACCCCCATAATTCAGTCACTGTAGATAAACTCTATTCAGTGCGTGATGTTTGAAGCAACTTTCGATGTTCGTTTCCTTGGATGCCACCAGCTGCTGATAGTTGCTCTACCTATTGTTCGTTCGTCCAGTCAAACTCGTTCCTGCTGACCAGGTGTCCTGAACTGATCTAGTCCCATTTGCTTGCGTTTCGCCCATGTGCCTCGAAACTTTACCTATTAATGTATCTGCCCAAATGTGTTTTACATGTTGTACTTTACCCACCTCTACCACGTCCTCTTGCAGCTCATTCCGTGTATGCGCCATTATCTGTGTGAAAAGGTACCCCTCAGCTCCTTTTAAATCTCACCTTAAACTTATGCGCTGTAGTTTTAGTCTCTCTTACACTCGGAAAAAGATCCTAGCTTCATTTTATGTATGCCTCTTATGTTTTTAGTGTCTGTGAGATCACCCCTCAGTCTCAGAATTTCCAGGGGAAAATGGCGAAGCATGGAGTCATGCAGCATTGAAACAAACCGGTCCAACCAGTCAGTGCCGAGCACAATCACAAACTAAACTAGTCCCACCTGCCCGTAGTTGGCCCATTACCTCCAAATATTACATTTGCATGGACTTATCTAACGGTCTTTTAAATGTTGTAACTGTATCCATTTCAAAACCTTCCTCTGGAAGTTCAGTCCACACACAAACCACTCTTGGTGTAAAAAAAACACTTGGTCCTCATGTATTTTTAAAATCTTTCTCCTTTGGCTTTAAAATATGCCCCACCAGAGAGAAAAGACACCTGACATTCACCTTATCTAGAAGCCTCATGATTTTATAAACCTCTGTAAGGTAACACGCGCCCCCAACCTCTTAAGCTCCAGCCAAACAAAATCCAGCCGAAGCAACCTCTCCCTATAGCTCAAACCATCCAGTGATAGCAACATTCTTGTGATTTTTTTTTTCGGTGCCCTTTCTGTATTTGGAAATGCAAGGATTGATTAGGGATCGTCAACATGACTTTGTGCATGGGAAATCATGTCTCACTAACTTGATTGAGTTTTTTGAAGAAGTAACCAAGAGAACTGATGAGGGCAGAGCAGTGGACTTGATCTGTATGGACTTCAGTTCGGCATTTGGCAAGGTTCTTCATGGGAGACTGGTTCGCAAGGTTAGGTCACATAGAATACAGGGAGAACTAGCCATTTGGATACAGAACTAGCTCGAAGGCAGAAGACAGAGGTTGGTGGTAGAAGGTTGTCTTTCAGACTGGGGGCCTGTGAGCAGTGATGTGCTACAAGGATCAGTGCTTGGTTAATTGCTTTTTATCATTAATATAAATGCATTGGGTGTGAACATAGAATGTGTACTTAGTAAGTTTGCAGATGACACCAAAATTGGAATTGAAGTGGATAGTGAACAATCTTACCTCAGAGTCCAACAGGATCTTGATCAGATGGGCCAATGGGCCGAGGAACGATGGCAGGTGGAGTTTAATTTAGATAAATGTAAGATTAGGTTAGATTACTTACAGTGTGGAACCCTGCCCTTTGGCCCAACAAGTCCACACCTACCCGCCGAAGCGCAACCCACCCAGACCCGTTCCCCGACATTTACCCCTTCACCTAACACTATGGGCAATTTAGCATGGCCAATTCACCTAACCTGCACATTTTTGGACTGTGGGAGGAAACCGGAGCACTCGGAGGAAACCCACGCAGACACAGGGAGAATGTGCAAACTCCACACAGGCAGTCGCCTGAGGCGGGAACTAAACCTGCGTCTCTGGCGCTGTGAGGCAGCAGTTCTGACCATTGTGCCACCGTGCCCCCCACTGTAAGTTGCTGTTTTGTGGAAAGGCAAAACAAGGGAGAACTTATACAGTCAGTGGTAAGGTCTTGCGATGTGATGATCAACAAGGAGAACCTGGAGTGCAGTTCATATTTTCTTGAAAGTTGAATCGCAGATTGATAGGGATTTGGAGAAGGTGTCTGGTATGCTTTCCTTTCTTGGTCAGAGCATCGAGTAAAGGCGTTGGGAAAACATGTTGTGGCTGTACAGGGCATTAGCTAGGCCACTTTTGGAATATTGTGCACAGTTCTTTTTTTCCCGCTATCGGAAGGATATTATGAAACTTGAAAGGGTTCAGAAAAGATTTACAAGGATGTCCACAGTTTTGGATTGTTTAAGCCAGGGGGAGAAGCTGGATAGGCTGGGGCTGTTTTCTCTGGAGTGTAGGAAGCTGAGGGATGACCTTATAGAGGTTTATAAAATCACGAGGGACATGGATAGGGTAAATAGTCAAGGTATTTTCCCTGGGGTGGCGGAATGCAGAACTAGAGGCCAAGGCTTAGTGTCAGCGGGGAAAAATTTAAAGTGGACTTAAAGGGCAAGTTTTTTCATGAAAATGGTGGCGCGTTAATGGAATGAGCTGCCGGGGGAAGTGGTAGTGGCTGGTACCATTACAACATTTAAAAGGCATCCGGCTGGGTATATGAATAGGAAAGATTTTTCTAGAGACATGGGCCAAGTGCTGGCAAATGGGACTTAGATTAGATTAGAATATCTGGTCCATGTGGACACGTTGGACGAAAGGTCTGTTTCCGTGTTGTACATCTCTATGGCTCTATAACATTCTTTCTTTAGCAGGGCGACCAGAATTGTAGGTCATTTTCCGGAAGTGGCCTCATCAATGTCTTGTAAAATACAAGATGACCTCTCAACTTCTGTATGCAGTGCTCTGACCAATGAACACAAGCGTACCGAACACCTTCTTCATCACTTCCTGTGAAACCACTTTGAAGGAACTGTGAACCCGCATCCCTAGGGCCCACTGTTCAACAGCATTTCCCATAGCCCTTTAATGAACTGTGTACGTCCTGCCCTGGGTTGCCTCTTCCACTCTGCTCCAGCTTGCAAGTTAATTCTGCCATAAAGGATGGTTTGGAAGGCATTCTGGGCGACTTGAGAATGGCATTCAGATTGACCATTCCACTCGGCCATCGAAAGAGGACAGAAAATGAAGATAGACTTCAAAAATAAGTATAATCAACGTTTATTGCCGGTGACAGAAACTGAACAAACAAAATACGCAGTCATGGTCACGGCAACATTTTGAGTGAAGTCGTGCAGGTAGACAATGCAAAGCCGAAAAGCAAATGACACCACCGTTCAGGATCAGAGTAATCAGTAAATGGCACGTACAACCTTCCAGATTAAGGCCGCTCACTGTGACCCAGTGAATAGGTAAATATTTTAAAGATAATATGTGCAAACAATGCAAAGAGGTCAGCAAAACTATGAATTAAAATTAAAATATATTTTGGTTTGACTCTCTAGATTTTGAATTTATTGTCAATTTCATCTCTTCTCAAATCAGAAACATTTCATCACCAGAGAGTTGGATGTAAAAGGAGAATTTTTCAGTTTTGATGATCACATAATATCTGTGATATCAATGCTATGAACCTGAATCGAGGAATTACGTATTTTTCATGGAATGCTTCAAAATTAGCAAAGCAACAAACACCACGTCAATAGTTAAGGAGGATATTTGGCAATATTTCTTTTTTTTTCCTCCCACTTCGAAGATGCGTTGCTAAACACTGTAAGAAAAATACACATGGGCTAAGTATAGGGGGAAAAAATCTCCTTTGCCTATGTAGGTCATAGTGGTAGAAATATAAAACTGGAGCTCAGTCATCGAGATTAAAATTAGAGACTGATGTTTCGCAGCAAGTGTGGGGACATATGGAATATTGTGGATAAATCTGCACTGATGCTCTTGGAAAGATAGAACAGTCAGAACGACAAGCATTTTCACCCTGGTCTTTGGAATGTTTTGATGCGCAATTCCACGAGGGAACAGATAATCGATGCAGCAGGATCCATTGGATCAAAAGATATTTCTCTGTCTTGTTTGATTCCTGATTCCTTATTGTCGTGTCTACTGGCGATTTCCTATCAATGTCAACTCCCAGCTTTGCACGAAATTCATATTGTTTTCATGTATATTTCAGAATCCTGTCAAGAACATTGCTTGCGAAGTAGATTCAAGCAGAATGACTCAGAAACTTACCAAGTTACCACTCTCTATTTCTCAAACCATGATAATTTAATGCAATCTTAAAAGAGGTTTAATGCACTCTCTATTTCTCAAACCATGATAATTTAATGCAATCTTAAAACCCGTGCGTGCTCCTCCATGGTCGAAAAGTGTGGCGCTGGAAAAGCACAGCAGGTCAGGCAGCACCCGAGGAGCAGGAGAGTCGACGTTTCAGCCAGAAATCATTCAGCGCCGCACTTTGCGACACCGACACTGACTCTCCAACAACTACAGTCCTTACTTTCTCAGTGTTTCACCATAGTACAAGTACAGATTCATGGGTGCAAGCTGCAGTGGGTTGCAATTGGGAGTTTTTTTTTAAAGTGGAGCGAACAGCTTATCCCTTGCCTCAAAATCTGGTAATAATTGCTGCTCGATGTTTGGTAAGATCAATTAGAGCCATAGAGTCACATAGCACAGAGTCAGTCCCTTTGGCTCAACTGTACAATTTCGACTGTTTCCCAAACTGAAATCATTATATTAGACTCTACTTAACCCATATCCCTCTCATTCTTTCCTATCCATCCACCTGTCCAAATGTATTTTAACTGTTGTAATTCTATCTTCAATGTTGTAATTAAGTGCTCAAGTGGGTTTAATCTGAAGGGTAAACAATTAAATATCTGAGACTACGTTAGCTTGGGTAGTTAATTTGGTCAAAACCGGATACGGAAATAAGAGAGGCAGAATACAAAAGCCAGGATTAGATTGCTCAGGAAAGCGCAAACTCGGCCATCTGAAAGAATGCCAAGCGCTGTATGAAGGAGCGCTGTGTGAATGTTCTTTCACACTCCTCCAGAAGAGGTTGCACCACTTCTCTCTGATGAGTCACATTCTCTATGTCATTGGTTCTCCCAACCTGCCATACCAGGCCTTCTGTATGGCTCACTCACTCACCTGCGTCACAATACATGCAGTGACATCTTTCACTTTCCGTTATTTCTGTGTCTGTCTCTCGCTCCAAAATCAAAAGGGCTCCAAATAAGGTAAAAAAATCCGACTGGTGGTGTACTGCCCACCATTCGGCTGGCCACTCCTTTATCAGCAGAGGATCCGGACCCTGATTGCTCACAGCATGGTCGACTTGGATTGGAGCTTGAATTTCACTTACTCTTCTGGAATGTGCTGTGTGAAGGCGATAAAATTTGACTGATCTGAGACCTGCCGGCAGTGGCACACTTCCTGGCTTTGTTTCTGTACTAAGTGGCAAGGCAAGACAGTGTGACAATGCTGTCACTTTAAGAGGTTAATTTGTCTTTTCTTTAAAATTTTGTAAGACAAAGGTCGTGAACTGTCATGAAGAAAGTAAACAATTTGTGAGGTGTTGGGTGTTTTAAAAATGTTGGAAGAGTGGAAGCCAACTCTCACAAACCAGGCTTTATAGTTTTTTTTAGCTTTTAGGTTTAAATTTGAGCAGAATCCTTTAGTTCTCAAAAGCCTCAGCGAATGTCTCCTAGCTGCTACTTTCCTGGAATTTTCTCCAGATGTATTGTTCCTTCTGGATTGGAGATCTGCATGTGAGAATCCCTGTCTGAAATGTCCCTTTCTGCCAAGGTGCGTGTTTATGGGATGGCTATATTGGAACAGTTAATTAGTAATAGTTACTGTATTTATTACTCTGCTATTAAGTTTTCCAATGGTGTCGTTTTTTTCTAAATTCTTCTTTCTTTTGTTTGTATTTTAACTGCAGTGCTTAAATAACCTGTGTTCTGCTTAATATCGAGTAGTTTGACCATCGCATTGCATCTGGAAAATGACACTTCACATCTAATTTTGGAGTAAAAATACTTTAGAGTCTAAGCTACCTTCATAAACTATTTTGAGAGGGTCTGGTCTGTTCCACATCAGCAGTAATCAAAAAACTATATTAACAAAGCCGGATGCATGAAACAAGTTGGTTAATTAGCACAAAATCTGCAAATAACTCCAACCTTTAGTGGTTCCATCCTGAGAGTAGGGCAGAATATATCCAGGGTAGGCAATGATGTTGTTGAGGACGCAGTAAGGCATGATACAAAGGTTATGACTATGTCAGGCAGTGGACTGACGAACCTATGAAACATCTCTCTGAGTTAGGCCTGGAACCCCCCAAATAATGGGAAAGGAGACTGCGCAGAGGTGATAGGACTGAGTTTGCCATTGCCATTTCCATAGATGTTATGAGTTGTTCAACTTCATTCCTTTTTGAGAGATGTTAGCCAGTTCAAACAAATTTTCTTGCTCATCCATAAATGAGCATAATTAAAAGTAAAACACAGAGCTGTGGGTCTGGATTCACATGAAAGCCATGTAATGTCAGAGATTTCGTTTGTTAATTTACCAGATGACTTGTTATAACAGTCATGTCAAACATTTTAATAAACTTATTCCAGAATCATTGCTACAATATCAATCAATTAATCGTACGTGATGGAATTGGAACTCAGGATACCGATATGTTACTCATGTTTCTCGATAACTAGCCCAATGATAACATCATTAACCCAGCACCTCCCTTCAGCTGTTCCTATAATGATTAATAGCTTGCCTGGTATTTTTGACATTAATTACAATTTTCCTTACACTTAGCTTGTATATTATCCTAATTATACTCTCTAGTCCACTCTGCTTAGTAGCGGAATTTGCCATGGATAATGCACATAGTTTTATTTGATTAAGAAATGTGCAATATTTCATAATGTTTCCTATAGAGTCATTGTCATAGTGTCATAGACATTGATAGTAGAGAATAAAAATGCCCTTCCGTTCATTGTGTCTACCCTGGCAAAATAAAGCACCGAAAGATTGAACTTACAGAGGTTTAAAAATCATGAGGGGCATGAATAGAGGAAACAGACAAGGTATATTCTTGGGGGTGAGGTATCAATAACCAGACGGCATAGGTCAATGGTGAGAGATAAATACTTAAAACAGATCTACGGCACAAATTTATTATGCAGATGATGGTGCGTGGAATGAGCTGGAAGAGGTTGTGATGGAGGAGTGTTCAATGACACCATTTAAAAGGCATCTGGATGGATAAATGAACAGGAAGGGTATAGAGGGAAATGGGTCAAAAGCTGACAAATGGGCTGCAATAATTTAGGATATTTAGTCAGTATGGACGAGTTGGGTCGAAAGGTCTGTTTCTATGCTGCATATGATTCTAAATCTTCCAATCCCGTTTTCCAGCACCAGCCTTGTATATGTTACGATCACAACTGCATTTTGTAAATAATATGAACTTTCTTTTAATGACCTGAAACAGAAATAACATACTGTTTGTCAATCCTTAACTGGAAAATTCTTCAGCTATTAATCAATTCAAATTCCTTCCGCTAGATGGTATGATTTGACAACATATGATCACAAAAATACCCTCTCGGAGTTAAATTTCTTGCGGTGATTCAAGTGAAATTAATAATTTTGTTAGCTTTTTTTAGATATATGAAACAGGCAGTTTCTCCAAACTAACAGCCTGGTAAGAACAAGTCACCTCCATGTTTAGGGCTGTTAACAGAATTGAACAAACCCTCAGTGATGCATTTTAAAACGGAGCAGTGAGCATAGTCTTCAGGACTCTAGATCATGACCATATTATCTACAATTACAATTGAAGTCCTTTTTCTTCTCCCCCTTGAATGGTTCTCTGTGTCATGGTGCTACAATTAGTTTGATCATCATCTGTACAACACATGTTCTTGTCCGTATAGGGAGCAAGAATCTCAAACCTGTTAGGCAAGTTCAAAGTCTTAGATTCCTTCACCAGGATCTCCTGGATCCTTCTATCTGCCTCGCTCATCGTCGGAAAAAACAGAAATTTCTGCTGGACCTGTGGAAAGAAATCAGAGTTCGTGTTTTGAATTCAGTGCCCCCGCCCCTTCTCAACTTCAGTTTTGGTCTGCTGAGAGCTTTCCCAGCAGTTTCTGTTCCTGATTTCCCGCAATTTCTATTCTTTTGGGTTTTTGCTCGCAGTCACACACACCGTCTCCCCTCGACGATGATCATTGGCTGGATTGGAGATCGTTAAGCTGAGGAGTGTGACTGCTTCCAGAAATACAGCATTCCAGGTAACTGTCTCCCACCCTGGTGTTTTATAGAGTCTGAAGCTCAGCTCCAACTCAACCACTGTAAGCTGGTGTTCCTCAAGTAACCAACACTTGTTTTGTAGGTGTGGTCATTATTAACCACAAAGGGGTTCACCAGGTGCCACACCATGTCGGCTCAACACATCGCCTGATACAGTATTTCTGTTTTATTTAATTAGTTCTCTCAATTTGCTTTTGTTTTTATTTTACATCCGGTATTTAAATTAGATTTTTTCCTCCTATTTACCTTCATTTTGAAAGAAACCTCTAATAAACAGTCAAATTAGTCGCTAATATCAACCAATGAATTAAGAAGTTTCCTGTGACGTTACTCTTTTTATTGATGCGAAACTCAATTTTTATTGATGGCAAATAGACATCTCACGTATTTTGATTTAATCCCTCCCCTTCCCTTTTTGATCAGGCAACATTGCCTTTTGGTGAAAATGGCATCGCTTGTCACTGGCTACCCTGCTGTTTCCTTTCTTCCTGGTGGTGGAAATTGAATGAAGATTTGTACACCTGTTGTCTTTCACTGCATTTCACACTCGCACACACACAACATGGGTGCTGGGGAAAATAAAAGCACTACCACAGATAGGCGATAATAGGATTTTATCAAAAACCTCTTGCCTTTGGGGCTAAAAATAAAATCTGATGTTGGAGTGGATGAAATTAGATTTGAAAACTCTTCTCTGACCTGATGTCTGTATCTTCATTAATATTTTGGCTGAGGTTTGTGTGAATGTTTCTGTCTCATTTTAGTGAAGTGATCCTGTGATAATGCTCAAGTCTTCCTGACGGATTTCCCCTTTCAGCTATTAAGCCGGGCTCAAAACTATTTACATTGCTACGCTATCATTGTTCACAGATCTGGAGACCTTGAACAAAATATATTTCATTGTTTAATATCAAATACAATATATCAGAGATCCTGGTTGGGTTTTTCCTTCATTTATTTGTGGGAAGTGGACATCGCTGGCTGGCCAGCATTAATTGGCCTTCCTGAGTTGCCCTTGTGAAGGTAGTGATGAGATGCCTTTTTGAATCACTGCAGTCCACCTGCATATCATCATTGAGGGAATTACAGGGCTTTGACCCAGCGAGAGTCAAGGAACAGCAATATATTTCCAAGTCAGGGTGTTGAATGCTTTGGAGGGAAAGTTGAAGGTGGTGGTCTTACCATCTATCAACTGCCCTTGTCCTTCCAGATGGGCATATTTGTCGGTTTGAAACGTGCTGTCTGAGGATCTTTGGTGAATTTCTGCAGTCTATTGCATTGTTCTGGCTGTTATCAAGCTTCTTGAGTGTTGTTGGAGCTGTACTCATCCAGGCAAGAGGATAGTAATCCATTACACTTCTGACTTGTTCCTTGTAGGTGGTGATAGTCTTTGGGGCATCAGGAGGTAAGTTACTCATCACAGTATTCCTAGCTTTTGACCTGTTTTTGTAGCCATTGTATTTATGTGGTGAGTCCAGTGAGTTTCTAGTCAATGATAACCATTGACATGTTGATTATGGACAATTCAGTGATTATATCATGGGACGGCAGTCAGATTGTGTCTTCTTGGTGATGATCATAGCCTGGAATTTGTGTGCTGCAAATGTTACTTGCCACTTGTCAGTCCAAGTCTGAATGTTGCCCAGATCTTGTTGCATTTAAACAGGGACGTCTTCAGTATCTGAGGACTCATGAATGGCACTGAACATTGTGCAAGCATTGGTGAACATCTCCCCTTCTGAACTTATGATGGAGGGACTATCACTGATGAAGCAGCTGAGGAGGTTTGGGTCTAGTACACCAACCTGAGAAATTCCTGCAGAGATGTCCTGTGGTTGAGATGACAGACCTCTAACCCCAGGACCATCTTCTACATGTCAAGAATGACTACAACCATCAGAGAGTTTGCTGCTGGCACCCATTGTTTCCAGTTTTACGAGGACTCCTCAATCCATACCCGGTCAAATCTAGCCTTGGTATCAAAGGATGTCACTTACACCACACCTCTGGAATTCAGCTCTTTTATCTGTATTTGAACCAAGGCTGTAATGAGATCAGGAGCAAAGTGGCCCTGGCGGAACCTAAGCTGGGCATCATTGAGTATGTTATTGCTGAGCAGATTCTGCTTGATAGCACTGTTGATGAAACCCTCCATCACTTTAATGATGATCCAAGTTAGACTGATGGGGCGGTAATTGGCCAGAGTGGATTTGTCCTGTTTTTTATGTACAGGATATACTTGGAAGAAAGTGAGGACTGCAGATGCTGGAGATCAGACTCGAACAGTGTGGTGCCAGAAAAGCACAGCAGGTTAGGTAGCATTTGAGGAGCAGGAGAATCAACATTCCATGCATAAGCCCTTCATCAAGAATGACATACTTGGGCAAATTTCAACATTGTCGGGTAGATGCCAGTGCTGTAACTGTACTGGACAGCTCAGCTATGGGAGAAGCAAGTTCTGGAGGACAAGTCTTCAGTGCTGATGCTGGAATGTTGTCAAGGTCTATAGCCTTTGCAGTATCCAATGCCTCCAACCATTTCTTGATATCACGTGGAGTGAATCGAATTGGCTGAAGACTGGTATCTAAAATGATAGGAATTGCTGGATTAGGCAGTGATGAATAAGTCACTCGGCACTTCTGGTTGAAGATTGCTACGATTTCCTCAGCCTTATCTTTTGCATTAATGTGCTGGGGTCTTCCATCATTGAGGGGGATATTTGTTGAGTCTCCTTCTCCAGTGATTTATTTAATCATCCACCACCGTTCACAACTGGCAGGACTGCAAAGTTTGGATGTGATCTGTTAGTCATGGGAACACTTAGATCTGTCTACCACTTTCTGCTTGCGTTGTTTTGCATGCATGGAATTCTGATTGGTGGTTTCACAGTGTTGACATTCCATCTTCAGCAATGCCTGGTGTTGCTGCTGGCTTGCCCTCCTGTACTCGCCATTGAACCAGGGTTAATCTGCTAGCTGATGGCATTGGTTGAGTGAGGGATGTGCCGTGCCATGAGATGACAGATTGTACTGGAGTACAGTTCTGCTATTGATCATCCACAGTGCCACAGTGCCCAGTCTTTAGTTGCTAGATCTATTCAAAGTCCCATTTAGTACAGTGATATGTCACACAACACAATGGAGATTTTTCTCAATGTGAGGGTGGGACTTCATTTCCACAAGGTCTGTGTGGTTGCCAGTATTATTAATACTGTTATGGATAGATTGATAAGGATAAGGTCAAACATGTCTTTCGCTCTTGATGGTTCCATCACCACCTGCAACTGATCAAATCTAGTAGCTGTGTCCCTTAGGACCCGACCAAATCAATCAGTAGCATTGCTGCTGAACCACTGTTGGTGATGGACATTGAAATCCCCCAGCCAGAGTACATTTTGTGCCCTTGCCATCCTCAATGCTTCCTCTACGTGATGCCACCATGGACCAATACTGATTCATCAGATGAGAATGACTGTACGTGATATTCAGCAGGAGATTTCCTTAACTATGTGGAGCTGAAGTCTTGAGCCTTCGTGGAGTTGGCAGTCAATATTGACGACTCCCTGAGAAACTCCCTTTCGACTGTACAGCACTGTGCCACCTCCTCTGCCAGGTTTGTCCTGATGGTGGAACAAGGCATTTCCGGGATGGTGTTGAGTGGTGCCTGGGACATTGTCAGTAAAGAATGAAACACTGAGTATGACTAAGGCAGACTGTTGCTCGAATAGTCTGTGAGATTGCTTTCCCAACTTTGGCACTGGCACTGAGGTGTTAGTAAGGAGGACTTTCCAGTGTTGACAAGGGTCGTTCTACCATTGTCTGTTCCGGTACCTGGCTTGCACAATAAGAAGCCAATCACACATGCAGCAGGTAGATGGAAAATGTGGACGGCTAGAGGAAGAATAGAGGCAAAGGTGACACAGCAAGAAGACCCAGAACCAGCTAAACATCTGAGTTCAAAATACTACATGATCAGTGCGTTAAATACCAGATTTTAGGGAAACAAAAAATTGAAAGGAATAAGCACATTCTGATGGGATGCATAAGGGAATTCTTATAGTTGATTTGGAATCGAGTATAAGTAAAAGTGATTATGAACTGTTGAAAGATATGTCGGAACACACTCATGCACTAATATACACATAGATATCATAGAATCACTACAGTGTGGAAACAGGCCATTTGGCCCAACAAATCCACACCGACCCTCCAAAGAGAAACCCAACCAGACCCATTCCACTACCCTACATTTCCCTCTGACTAACATACCTAACCTATATCTCTGAACATTATGGGCAATTTACCATGGCCAATTCACTGAACATACACATCTTTGGATAGTGGGAGGAAACCAGAGCATACGGAGAAAAACCACGCAGACACGGGGAGAATGTGCAATCTCCACACAGGCAGTCGCCAGAGGATGGAGTTGAAACCAGGCCCCGAGCACTGTGAGGTAGCAGTGCTAACCACTGAGTGACTGTATCACCCTGCAGCCATACCACGTCAAAAATATATGTGACAATTATTCCACCAGAACAAGGTAAGCTCTCATCAAAATATAGCACAAAAACATATGACCCAAAAGTAATACCAACACACTTTGTATTTCATACGCAGACAACTAGCACAAGGTACTCACATAAGATATACACAGACATATTAGCCCAAAACACAAATAACTTGTAAAAATCTATAACGAGAAAATATACTAATTTATGTAATACATACATGACATGAAAAACTGAGTAATTCATGGGGACCCTCTCCTCAGCAAAACTATTGGAGGTCTCCAGGGAAAGATTTTACGAGTGCGGATTTTACACAAGCAGATCCACATGTGCTCCAACAACACTACTACTCAATTAACGACCATTGTATTACTCAATTGCCAACAACTGAATTAAATGATAACTAGGAGTGGGATTCATGAAAAATATGATGACTAGATAGATGACACTTATGAGTAGCACCCCTCAGCAATATTTTTTAGCACCATAACCTGGAGCAGTAATGCGATGCCAACAGAAACTCTGAGCAATGACCAGCAAAACCGAGTTTCCACCAAAAGGAAAACACGGTCACCAGCATCACTAAGCACTCATTGGGATCACCATCAAAAGTTAAATAGTGTGAAGTTTCATCAACAGAAGTACTTAGATATCAGAGAAAAAAAATCTCATTGTCGGAATTGTCATAATCAATGGGGAAAAAATCAGATCAACAGCAAGTTTTCCATCATAAACAGTTGAAAGCAGACACGAAAATATACAAAGAACAGCAAAGAACAAATTAAATTACACCACAGGAACATGCCCTTCATCCATACAAGTCTGTGCGGATCCAGATCCTCTATCTAAACCTATTTTCTAAGGGTCTGCATCCCTTTGCTGCCTGCCAGTTCATTTATCTGTCTAAATGCATCTTAAATAACGCTATTGTGCCCTCCTCTACCACCTCCACTGGTAACGTGCTCCAGGCATCCACCAGCCTCTGCATAAAAAACTTTCCACGCATATCTCCCCTAAACGTTTGAGCTTGTGACCCATCATAATTGAGATCTCCACTCTAGAAAAACAAACTTGTTATCCACCCTGTCTATACCTCTCATAGTTTTGTAGACATCAATCAGGTCCCTGCGCAACCTCCATCTTTCTAAAGAAAATAATGCTAAAATACTCAATCTCTCCTCATTGCTAGCAACTTCCATACCAGCTAACAGCTTGGTGAACCTCCTCTGCACCCTTTCCAAAGCATCCACATCCTTTTGGTAATGCACTACCAGAACTGTGCATAGTATTCCAAATGTGGCCAAACCAAAGTCTTATACAACTGTAACATGACCTGCCAATTTGTACTCAATTACGCGTCTGATGAAGGAAACCATGCCATATGCCTTCTTGACCACTCTATTGACCTGCATTGCCACTCTCAGGGAACAATAGACCTGAACACCCAGATCTCTCTGTACATTAATATTACCCAGGAATTTCCCATTTTCTTAATAGTTCGCTCATGAATTGGATCTTCCAAAACACATCAATCACATTTGCCAGGATTGAACTCCACCTGGCATTTTTCCACCCAACTCCCTACACCAACTGCTACACCAACAATCTTAGTGCCATTTGCGAACTTGCTAATCAGACCATCTATACCTTCCTCCAGACCATTTACGTATATCATAAACAACAGTGGTCCCAGCACAGATCCCTGTGGAGCATCACTGGTCACAGATCTCCATTTTGAGAAACTCTCTTCCACTTGTCTCTGTCTCCTATTGCCCTGGCAGTTCTTTATCCATCTAGTCAGTACACCCTGGAACCCATGCAACTTCACTTTCTCCATCAGCCTATCATGTGGAACATTATCAAATGCCCTACTGAATTCCACGTATGTGATATCTGCAGCCTTTCCCTCATCAATCAACTTTGTCACTTCCTCAAGTAATTCTATTAAGTTGCTCAAAACCATGTTGCCGGTCACTAATAAGCCCATTTTCTTCAAATTGGGAATGAATCCTATGCCTCAGTATCTTCTCCAGCATCTTCCCTACCACTGGCGTCAGGCTCACCGGTCTATAATTACCTAGATTTTGCCAGTTGCCCTTCTTAATACATCGGGTACATGTAAATGAATGCACCTAGTTATCAGCAGTACTCTGTACCAGTACATAGGTCAGCAGCAGGAAAAGAATTGCTCACATTGCGCAATCTCCAGTAAAGTTCTATTGAATCCTTACAATGTGGAAACATGCCATTCGGCCCAGCAAACCCACACCGACCCTCCCCAACTTCACATTTTCCTGACTAACGCACTTACCCTTCATATTAAGCGCTTTGCATTGCCAATTCACCTAAGATGTACATCTTTGGATTGTGGGGGTAAACCAGAGCAACCGGAAGAAACTCACCCAGACACAGGGAGCATGTGCAAACTGCACACAGTGAAGCAGCGTTGCTAATCACTGAGCCATCGTGCCGCCCTGGATATACATGCTTGGCAGTTAGCAGAATCGTTTCCCCCAAAGGATTATTGTATCGAGACAGACATTTGTTGAATAATTTGTTTACATTTGGATGATGTTCCTTTCCATGCTTCCCATGAATGTCGTAAGAATCAAGTGTGCTTCTCAGTTACAGAGTGCCAGGTCAGCTGGGTGCCAGTCACGGTGTCGCGGACTCAACACCAAATCACCATTCCTTCAAAAAGAGTCATGGTGCCACCGAGGCGAACAGCTGAGCTTCCACAGCATACCGCCCGAAGGTGCAGTCAAACTAATATATTTCACAATCTGTCAAGAGCTACAGCGATGCAGAAATGTTAAGTGGATGTAGAAATGTTCCATATTGTGGTTAAAGGTCATTGACAGGTGGGTGGTTTGAAGTTCCACAATGTGCTGTCAACTCTGACGTCAAACAGAAACCACAGCCTTGATGTTGGAGATTCGGTTATATTTCCTCAGATTTATTGCAACACCCTGAATAGCATTTAATCTTCTAGTGCCTCTATCCATGCAGCACTTTTATGACTTTTCTTTCAGTGACTGAAGAAAAAGTTTGAGTTCATCGAATTTGGTCAAAATGTATGGACTTGCAATATCTTGTTACCTGTCAATCTTCGGCATTTTCTACACAGGTATACAAAATAAAACTTGTTTGATAAATAGCAAAGTGAGCAAAGACTGTGTGGAGAAATTTGCTTCGGATCCACACTTACATTTGTGCGGTTCTTCTTTTTCTGACAGCTGCCAAGGAAACCCCTTTCTCTGTGACTCAGGTCCCCTCATGCCTGACTGAAGTGGAAGGTACAAATGTGTCCATGTATTGTTCCATTCCGATATTCGGTCGCAACCCAGCAGTAGACGTTTACTGGCAGAAAGGCGACCAGGGCAAAACTTTGGATCTGACAGCAGACCAAAGGAAAATAATGTTACCATTCAAGCAAGGATCCACTGAGCTCCAACTGCTCAATCTACATTTCCAGGACTCCGGAATCTATTATTGCAGCATTAGGGTCTCTGGCAGGAAGATTTTGAATGGAAATGGGACAAGGCTGATCGTACATGGTGAGTATGACTAAACTCTTAATGGCCAGTGAACATACACAGCTCTGAAGGAATATTTCACAGAGTAAAGTAATGCGTGTTCGTTGTTCACGTTTCTTGCGTTTACCTCGCCCCTGCAATGTCTCATGAATCAGTTAGTGTCATTCAGAAAGCTGACTTCTGTTCATAAATGTACTCGAATCCAGCATAACCTATTGAAATATCTCTTTTTGTTCAAATAATTTAAAAGAATATGGACATTTTATTGCATTTATATCACAACTTGTTTGCGTGGTTTAGTGAATTTACATTCAATTGCTCCATTTGAAATCATTAAGTATTTGTGTGATGCTCTCAGCCACCTATTTGTAGCATTCTGATCCTATCTTGATGAAGAAAGGGTGCTAAGTGTTCAAGTAGGCATTCTATTGACTGTGCAGGGAAGTTAGCTATGCTTGGTATCTCTTGTGGGCTTCTCTTCTGCCTTTGTCGGTAATAAGCCCATGGATTTGAGAATTTGTGTTTAAGCAGGTTTGTTAAATACCGGAGAGTATTTAGTAGATGACGCTTACTGCAAGGGGAGTATCCCAATAATGAAGGATGGAATACTTGCAGACCAGTGTTTGCTGTATTCAGACTGCTGTGGAATATTGTTGCAGTAATATGCATACAGAATTTACCCGGTATGACATCATAATATTTGGTTGTAGCTGGCAAAGAGAGAACCCCCCCCCCCCAGTCTTTTGTTACAAAATCCATGCAGTTTCTGGCCACACATGTCCGATTCACTGTCTGATTCAAACATGGAAAAACACAAATTGCTAGAAAAACTCAGCAGGACTGGCAGTGTCTGTGGAGAGAAATCAGAGTTAACGCTTAGGAGGTCTAATGACTCTTCAGAACGCTGAATTCTGCTTTCTATGTCTGATTTCCAGCATCTGCAATTCGTTTGTTTTGTTTTTCAAACATGGAAAATTTGATTGACCTGATGTTCATTTACTTTAAAAGATCCAACTTGTAGAGTCATAGAGAGTAATAGAGTATCATCGCAAAAAATAAGATTAATGTATCAATGAAATCTTATTTGGATTCATTTAATTCATTATTCTCATTGCTGAGAGTAGAGCTCCACTGTATTTACCCTGAGCACACAGTCTTTTCCTGACTGTTGATAGAATCAGTCAGGATGCAGTAATGGACTCAGCCAGGATACAGTATGGCTGAAGAAGGGAAGGTTCTGCAGGAGGCTTTATCAGAATCGAAACATTAACTCTGCTTTCTCTCCACAATGTTGCCAGCTCTGCTGAGTTTCTCCAGTAATTTCATTTCTTGCTACAGTATGCCAGTAAGTATATCACAAAATTCGAAATGGGGGATAGATATGCTGGATTGAGTGAAAATAAAACAAAGTTACACCAAAACAGCAACGTTATAAATTGCACATTAAACAATAATATATGGCACGGTGGCTCACTGTTTAGTACTGCTGCATCACAGCTTTGGGATCTGGGTTCAATTCTCTATGTTGGTTTGGGTTTCCTCTGGGTACTCCGGTTTCCTGCCATAATCCAGACATGTGCAGGCTAGGTGAATTGGCCTTGCTAAATTGCTTACAGAGTTGATGGATGTGTTGGTTAGTTGCATTAGTTAGGGGTAAATGATCGGGGAATGGGTCTGGGCGGGTTACTCCTCGGAGTGTCCCTGTGGTCGGTTGGATTCAATTTTAAAAGAAAACTGGGCGGCATGGGCCGAAGGCCCTGTTTTTTCAGGCTGTGGACCTCTATAACCCGATGACCACATGCACTTTGCAAGCGTACCCATTCTTAAAGCATATTAAGGCATTGTATTTGCGTAGGTTGAAGGCATTTATTTGTAGGACGGTGCATACATTGATCAGTTACAACCGATGAAAAATTATGTTTCACGTTACCTTCATTTAAATGTAATGGATTTGGAAACAGCGATAATGATAATGACATGATGGAATATATTCATGCGTGCTAATAATTTAATGTGATCTGAAGTACAAAGGTTTCTTTTCAAGCGCTGGTTGGGGAAATTTTTAATAAAACAGCTAATCCCCATGCTTCAAACGTAAATTTACGTTTTTGGAGCATCTATTGCTACAACTCAGTCTGAGTGTCACAGAATCATAGAATACAATCCCTTAAGTGGAAACAGTTTGTTTGGCCCAACAAGTCCATGCTAACCCTCAGAAGAATATCCCACTCAGACCTATTTCCCCTATTTTTTCCCTAACTAATGCACCTCGCGTACACATCCCAGGACACTATGAGCAATTTAGCACGACCAGTTCGCCTAACCTGCATGTCTTTCTGACTGTGGGAGGAAACTGGAACACACAGCGGTAACCCACGCAGACACGGGGAGAATGTGCAAACTGCACACAGTTTGATTCAGCCCGAGGTTGGAATCGAACCCTGAGAGGCAGCAGTGGTAACCACTGAGCCTACGTGCCGCTGGAAACATAGTGAAGCAACATATAAAACACCCAGAAATCAAACTACAACGGATAGGGAAGGCAGATGAGGTAAAATTAGTTTCACTTTTCTTTTCGACAGTAATTCACTACATTCACCAGGAATGTTGACAACGGATCTTCAAAAATACAGAACATTGGGTCAACTCTTATTCTAATCATCTTTCATTTGTGCTGGTTGAATTGTAACAAATACTTTATTCACTCAGAGGGCGAATTATAATCACAATGTGCATTTAATTCAGAAATATAATACGGTCGGTGCTGGGAGGCATTACTTTCTGTAGGTTCTTCCCAGCCTGACAGAATATGCGGATTTTTAATCAGCTGTCATGATCATAAGTTTGTGCAAATTAATTACGTACTGTAATGCCATCACCAGGACAAAGTTGATGTTCATCTGAATCTATAAGTGGACAGGCAATAAGTGCTAGCGACACTTACATCTAATGACTGAACAAATGCAACCGAATATTTCCATCATAATGATTCATGGGGTTTGATTAACTGAGCCTGAAACTGGTCCCAGTCCATAAACGGTGGCTTCCATCAATTAGTGTTTGTATGAAGACAAGCAGAAAGATAATATCCATGCTCAACTGTTTTTTAAAATGTATTATTCATTCATGGAACGCACTTGTCGCGAGCTGAACCAGCATTTATTGTTCTTCCCCTATAGTGGCCATGAGTAGGTTGTGAGGAGCTGACTTCTTGAACTGCTGAGATCCGTTTGGTGCAACTAGACCCACCATGCCACTGGGGAAACAATTGCAGAACTTTGATCCCGTGACACTGAGGGAACCGCGATATATTTCAAAGTCAGGTTGGTGAGTGGCTTGGAGGCACGTGTGAAGATGGTGATGCTCCCATCTCTCTGTTGCTCCTGTGCTCCCAGATGCAAGCTGCTGTCGAAAGTGCCTTCGTGAGTGTACTGTGCTCACTGAGATTCCCCAGCTAAAGGAATACTATTAGTTAATCTGGATTGTTCGGTGATGCCAGGTCTTTCATTTATTATGCCGTTGCAATGTACGAATAGCGTTTTAACACCGGTTCCCATCAATGTATTCACAGTGCCACCAACTCCAGTGAAAATTGTTCAACTGCCCGCTCCGTCCCTCACTCTCCGCTGTACGACAGCTCCTTTTTTCCCAGAGGGAATTCACGTAATTTGGTATAAAAATGATATCCTAATGACTTCTGGGATCAACGCCACGGAAGTATGGAAAGAGGGGAGTTTATTTAAAGTCTCCAGCGTTCTCAATCATCTGGAGAGCGGATCGGCTTATATGTGTCAGATTTCCCATGTAGCCCTCCAGCTCCCAGCCAGTGTCAGCTACACGATTCAGGGTGAGAAATGTGAACTTTTAATACTGTTTCCACGTTCCGAGTTTGGTGTGATGTGCCATGACCTATTTGGGCCATTTTTAAATCATGATAGTGAAACGCGACACTCTCCTTTCGTGGCTTTTGGGGTTTTTGGGAAGTACCTGAAAACATGTCATTATATAAACTCAGTGATATGATTCAGAAGGCAGACTATAAATTTCGTAGCTAATGCATGTCATTCTCATGGCATGAGTTCGCAGCGATGGGACCGCGACATTGGGGATTTATTGGACATCAGCATCAGTCTCATTTCATTTCACAGCTCTCATGGACTTTCTGCGTCCAGAGTGTTGCCTGATTCTAAATGATACATGCAAATGTGCAGGTCTAAGAATTGCTGAGGATCAAGTTCAAAAAGATTAAAGTTCGATTTAAATGTGACCGAAAATTGATTTGCAGTTGGGAGATTCTACAAGTTTACTTTGGCGGTATATTCGAAGTAAACAGGGCGAATGACAAGGATGTATCGGGGTATAAACTAAGCGAGTGTAATACGGCAAGGAAAACTGGTGTGACTGGGTTCAGTAAACTAAAAGCCTGCATTCACTGATATGAGACTGTGACTAAATTTAAATACTGGTTTGATGAACACGGTCAAATCAATACAAAAAAGGTTTTATTTACCTTATAATTCGCAAATAGCCATCTTGGTACTGTAACCCTGTCCTCGAGACTAGAGGAAAATCGTAAGAACGCCCACGTTAAAAAAAGCCTCCATACTTACGGTGATTTTAACATTTAAAATGGATAAGCGTCAGGATCTTTTAATGACACAATGAAGGGGCCACACTGTGTACATTTAGCTTATATGTACTATCCCATTCCTTTCATTAAAGTCAATTGATTTTGTCCTGTCTGGTTTTGTTCACTAATGTTTGCATCACATTCGGGAAGTTGGCCTGTGCACTAAAGACGCCCGAGACTCTAAAAGGAGGCGGGATCCTGCCTGCTCTGTCTGATGGTCACTGTTTTCAAACGATTTCTCAGCTCTTGATAATGTTTTTGTAAAATTAATTTTCTGTAATTTGTACAAACCTATTTGATTAAATTTGACTTATATTTCCCGCACAATGAAACTTCTAAACATGGTGTCCAAATACACAACAAATCTGGGGGACAGCAATACAATCACATACGTACCACAAACTTGATTAATATTTGAAAATTATTCTGAATTGATAGTCACGTGTGATTTATTGTCTGTCAGACGTTGTCAGTCTAAAATTTTCCCAATTAGGTATCGCAGTGGAATATATTATGGAGTGTGTTTTACACCATTCATGACAGAGTGTGTCCAAGTTATTCTCTTGCCCTTTCATTGTGAATTTGCTTAATTGTTTAACACCATCTTCTCTGTAAAATGCAAATTGCAGCTTTTGTTTTACATCTTCTAGGCAACGGCAACAATACCTTTCCTTATGTCTTGGTGTCTGGGTGTGCGATGGGCGGTTTAATAATTTTGTTTCCTGTTGTTGCAATTCTTGTCAAGCGACGGACATCAGGCAAACCTGAAGGTAAGCCCAGGCATTACCCTGTTTAGTTGTTTTGTTTGGTCTACTCATTGTTGGATGTTGTAGCACGGACCGTGTAAAGTTCAGACACAGATCTAGATATTCAGATCAATGCAGACATCAGGAAAAAAAGAGATTGGCTTCCTGGGCCTCAGAGCTTGAATGCAGGCAATGCCTGAAAAGGAACTTTCCAGAATAATACGTCCACATCTCCATGTTAAAGTCAAACATAGCTTTATTCTTTACAATAACTAAAGATGATAATGTGAACGATCTAGATTAATACCCTTAATGCTGTAACAGGGAAAAGGATCACCGCTGGGGAAGAAAGTGTGAAATGTGCACGACGAAATAATATATCGCACCTTAGACCAAAGCTAATCTGTAATTAGACGCTGGTGTTATTTCTTATTGATGTCGAATCAGGTCACTTCAAACCAATATACTTTGGGAGGCTCTTCACACATCAAGTTCATGATAACTTTTATTGTTGATATCAGTTTCATTCTCCAATAGGAACACAGATTACTGAAGACATACCAGAGCAGCTGGAGCCGCAGGTGAGTTTCATTCTCATCCAATCAGACACTGAAATACGCTCTGGATGTAGGTTTGCTCGCTGAGCAGGAAGGTCCATTTCCAGATTTTTTTTTCACCCTAATAGGTAACATCTTCAGTGGGCTTCCAGGTGAAGCTCTGCTGCTGATTCCTGCTTCCTATTTATGTGTTTGGGTTTCTTTGGGTTGATGATGTCATTTCCTGTGGTGATGTCATTTCCTGTTCTTTTTCTCAGGGTGTGGTAGATGGGGTCTAACTCAATGTGTTTGTTGATAGAGTTCTGGTTGGAATGCCATGCTTCTAGGAATTTTCGTGCATGTCTCTGCTTGGCTTGTCCTCGGATGGATGTGTTGTCCCAGGCAAAGTGATGTCCTTCCTTATCTGTATGTAAGGATACTAATGAGAAAGGATCATGTTGTTTTGTGGCTAATTTATGTTCATGTATCCTGGTGGTTAGTTTTCTGCCTGTTTGTCCAATGTAGTGTTTGTTGCAGTCCTTGCACAGTATTTTGTAAATGGCATTATTTTTTCTTGTTGTCTGTATAGGGTCTTACAAGTTCATTAGCTGCTGTTTTAGTGTATTGGTGGGGTTGTGGATCACCATGATGCCAAGGGGTCATTACCAACACAGTAAAAAAGCAGCTAGGACCAGGCAAACAGAGACACGCATGAGAATTCCGAGAAGCATGGCATTCCAATTGGAACTCTACCAACAAACACATTGAGTTAGACTCCATCTATCACCCCCTGAGAAAAAGAACAGGAAATTACAGCATCACAGGAAATGACATCACCAACCTAATGAATCCTAAACATATAAATGGAAAGCAGGAACCAGCAGCAGTGCTTTGTCTGGAGGCCCACTGAAAATGTTACCTGGTAGGGTGATGAAGCATCTAGAAATGAACCGTCCAGCTCAGTGAGCAAACCTACATCCAGAACCTCATCCTAAACTACAAATCTTCTCAAAACACGCTATTGAAATATGCTGTACATTGGCACTGAACTTATAGTAATTCTATTGATATAACAGAACTGCTTTTGCTTATGCCAGAACAACCTGTGAGTATCACCGAGTAAGTGTTTCTTTTACTTTCTGGTGGCTCCGTGGTTAGCACTGCTGCCTCAAAGTTGTACAGACCCAGATTGATTCAAGGCTCGGGTGATTGTCTGTGTGAAGTTTGCAAGTTTTATCCATGTCTGCATGGGCTTCCTCCGGGTGCTCAGAGTATCACCGAGTTAGCATTTCTTTTACTTCATTACCTTCCTCCACATTGCTGGCAGGACCCGCTTTCAAGTAATCCATCAATTCTCACAGACATTGATTTCTGTACTGGTGTTTTATCTAAGCCACCCTGACAACTATTCAAATACGTGAAGTAGCCTATTCCAGTTCAAGAAGAAGGACCGCTCATGATTATGATTCAGAAATTATGATTTGAACGTTTCTGAACTTTCAATTAGTGCCATAACATCCATTACTTAATTTGTCAATACTTTACCCTGAGCAAGGAGTGGCAATAAATGTTTGCACATTTGCAGAAAATGGATCCGCTGGTCTGCTTATATAACAGTTCTCACATATATAATACCAATTATTGCATCTACACTGCAGTTACGAACTGCTTATCTACCCTTGTATGGATGTAGCCATGATATGGAAGTGCTGGTGTTGTACAGGGGTGGGCAAGGTAAACCAAAATGTTTATTTGAAATCACAAGCTTTCGGAGTGCTGCTCCTTTGTCAGGTGATGTAAAGAGAAACATGCAGGCACAGAATGTGCAGGCTATATTTATGGACTACAACCTGGTCTCCTGTGACTTGTGACCACGTAAGGATTGGGTGCATTGGTCCTTGTGTTACTGCATAATGTTTTTGACTTTTGATAAGCAAATAATATCTGCCCCAAAATTTCTCATCAGATTAGGTATGGGAGAGAAGTGAACAGCCCTTCCTATGCTGCTCTCAATTTCATTGAGCACAGGAAATCTGCAAAACCCAGGCATCTGGGAGAGCCGACCATCTATGCCCAGGTATGAGTATGCCAAAAAAGGAGTGATCAGGTATAAGTCGGTAATCACAGCGATGTACATTGACAAAAGTAGAAAAATACATTTGAATAAAGGATGCAACTGATCTTTTATTGCTGTTCCCTCAGACTAAACAAAGAGCTGGCGTTAAACTGATACATACGTCTGTGGAATTCACCAATCCGCAGAAATGTGAAAAAACCAACAAACAGAAAATGGAAAAGGAATATGCAAAGATCAAGATAACCAAGCCAAATGGAGAATCCCAGATCATCTGAACAATTGTAAAGTCCAATAATGGGCCAGCCACATAGGGTCCACCGTGCAGTGTCTGATTCTGGAAACTACCTGTACAGTACATTATTGGTTATTTAGAAGCACATTGACACATAAAGGAATGGAGGAAATCTGCAGAAGATTTACTGAGAGAAAGACATTGGGAATTGGCACAGCAGCTGACCTTGAAACCTACAGCTTGTTTAAAAGAACCAAAGCAGTACAGTATTCATCAAAGTTTTAAAGTGGGACACATGAAATGTGAAACACATTTGACAATTCGGGTTGGAGTAGAAGGTGATTAGTTGGGAGAGTTATGCAACAGTATAAAATAAGTCATTTTTATACAGTCAGAGGAGCACATGACAATTTGGTCATCTTCCCTCATCTCTGACAGCATTTAGGTTCTATAAGAAAATGCTCTTACCATTCTTTGAATAATGATATCAACAAGTCCTTATATTCCTTTCTATTTCATGGACTTATCCAGCTCCTTCTGCCATGCACAAATTATCACCTCAAAGACATCGTGTGGGAGCAAACTGAACCTACAAAGTATATTTCCTGGGTAAGCAGAAGAAAATCATGACAAGGAGAAGTGGTAGATACTTGAAACCCTTGAACCTTCTACAGCATGTATTCGGAATATTGCGACCTTCACTGAAATTTCTTGCTTGGTCCACAACATCCCACACTTTGTAGCTCTTGACACTCTTGTCTCTCAAATATCTGCCTAATGTATTCAATGAACAAATCGTCAATGTATTATATGGCCCAACTGCAACTGGCTGCTTGGGAGGAGAATGTTATAGTCCAATCACCTACTGGGAAATTAACATTTTCCCAATGTACATCATTGCGATTCCCTGGAGCATAGGAAGCTAAGGGATGGTTTTCATATGGATTTATGAAATCATGAACAGCACAGCTAAGGTGAATAGCCAAGGTCCTTTGCCCAGTGTAGGAAAATCCAAAACTGGAAGCATAGGTTTAAGGTGTGAGGAGAAAGATTTAAAATGGATCCAACTTTAGTAACTAATCTACCATGCAGAACCCTGGTGAAATCCTTGCTAAAAGGTGATGTTTACCACTCTGCCTGCATTTATGTTCTTGAATATATTTTCAAACAAATTTGTGAGACAAAGTTTCCCATGCACAAAACAATGCTGACTATCCCTGAACACTCTTTGCCCTTCCAAATGCATGTAAATCCTGTCTCTGAGAATCCCTCTAGCAACTGACCCACCACTGACATTAGGCTCACAGATCTGTAGTTCTCTGGCTTTTCTTTGTAGATTTTACTAAATAATGGCACAACATTAGTCACCCTTCAGTCTGCCAGCGTCTCATCTGCAGCTGTTGAAGATACTCCTACCTCTGCTGGGTGTCCCCCAATTTCTTTCCTAGCTTCCGACAATGTCCTGGCAATTTATCCACCTTTGTGCATTTCAAAACCATCAGCACCTCCTCTGCTGTAATATGGATGCTTTTCAAGACATCTCTATTTATTTCTCTGAGTTCGCCAGCTTCCATGTCTTCATCCAGAGCAAATACTGACAAAAAGAATCGACTTCGGATCTCACCCATCTCCAGTGGTTCTACACATAGATGGCCTTGTTGACCTTTAAGGGGTCCTATTCTCTCCCTAATTACTCTTTGCCCTTCAGAGACTTGGAGAATTTTTATCTCATGTGCTTTTTCAGCCCTCCCTTTGAAGTGTACTGCTACTCCTTCTATGCTCCTCAAGAATTTATTTAATCTCAACTGTGTAAACTTGACATGTACCTCCTTTTCATTGACCAGAACTTCAGCACTCCATGTTTTCAAGTCCTACTAGCCTTACCATTCACAATTACAGGAACATGCTCAGCCTGAACTCGTGCTATCTCGCTTTTGATTAATTCCCACTAACCAGGCATTCTTTGACCTGCACACAGCCTCCACCAATCAACTTTCAAAAATCCCTATCTCATGCAATCAAAATTGGCCTTGTCCCACTTTGGAACTTTAGCTTGTGGACCAGACCTATCCTTTTCTGTAACTATTTTAAAACTAAGTAGAATTATGGTGATTGGTTCCAAAATGGTCTCGCGCTAACATCTTAGTCACTTGCCGTCCCTTAATTCTCAGCAGGAGGTTGAGTTTTGTCCTTCTCTGAAAAGTAGCAGCAGTTGGATAAATACCTGACGAGTGAGGTCAGTCAGAGTGAACCTGAGGATGAATATCAGCAACAGGATAAATACCTCCAGAGTGGGGTCATTCAAGGCAAACATTGAGCTGAGTCTCGGGGCAGTGCTTCAGAGATGACATCACAGATAAAAAAAAGTGACACAATCTTGGCTGCTCAGGAACCTGGTTGGCAGTCTGAGTGAGTGGTGCCTGGAATGAGATGAAGCACTTACATTTTGTAGCCGTAGTCTTGGAATAGATAGTGAGAAACCTGATTTTGGTAATGAGTGGATTAAGTTGTGTAATCAGTTCCCGATTAATGTCTGGAGTTGATAAGGTTGATTTAGTCAATAAGGTTGAAACAGCACAAGAAATCAGCTCTGTGGAATGTTCTTCCTACAAGATGTGGGAAATCAGGAACACTTCCAGTGTCCCATGGTGACTGTATCTGCAACAAGTGTGTTCAGCTGCAGCTCTGAGAGCCTGGAGGAGTGGATGGACTTACTATGGAGCATTTATGAGGCTGACAATGTTGTAGAAAGCTCATTTAGTGAGCCAGTCACACTATCAGTAAGAGCTATACAGAGGCAGAAGATTTGGGCGACGACAAGGTAGATGAGTAAATTTTGGAAGGCAGTGAAGGAATCTTGAGAGGCCATTCCACTCTTCAACAGGGATGCTGTTTTGCATTGATGTACAGCCAGGAGGGTTGAGGAAAGAGTGAGCAATTTTGAAAGGGTTTCCAAACTCAGGGGCACAGATGGGCATTTCTGTGGTGGCAAGCAAGACTCCAGGATGGTGTGTTGCCTCCCTGATGCCAGGGTCACGTATGTCTCTGAGCGGGTGCAGGATATTTGGAAGGTGGAGGGTGAGCAGCCAGAGATTGTTGTCCAGATTGGTACCAATGATATTAGCAGAAAGATGGACAAGGTCCTGCAAAGAGAGTGCAGGAGTTAGGTAAAAGTTGAAAAGCAGGACCTGTAAGTTTGCAATCTTGAGATTCCTTCCTGTGCTAAATGCCAGTACGATTAGGAGTAGGTGAATAGTACAGTTAAATGAGTGATTAAAGCGCTGGTGACAGAGGGAGTGCCTCGGATTTGTGGATCATTGGAATGTATTCTGGAGCAAGGAGAATCTTGTACGTGAACTGCACAGGCACCAGTATCCTGGCTAGTGATACTTGGGAGTGACAGGGACCGGAGCCAAAGCAGAGGTTCAGTAAGAGATGTAACTGAGGAGGAGTCATAGAGGAAGGCTAGTAAGATAGAGAAGGAGAACAGGAGAATGTGAGGACTGCAGATGCTGGAGATCAGAGTCAAAAAATGTGGTGCTGGAAAAGCACAGTCCATCAGGCTTCATCCGAGGAGCAGGGGATTCGATGATTCGAGTGTAAGTTTATCATCACAAATGTGGGTCGGGGACCAAGGTGGCTGAGAGATAGAGCAGCGGGAAAGGTGGCTTGGAAAGCGATAGGAAGATGAAGGCGGGGTTGATGGTGATGGGTCAGAGTGGAGGGTGGAGCAGATAGGTGGGAAGGAAGATAAACAGGTGGGACAATTACAGAGGGTGGTGCTGAGTTGGATGCTGGCATCTACAATAAGGTGGGGGGAAGGGAGATGAAGAAACTGGTGGAACAGACATCGCTTTTGCGTGGTTGGAGGGTCCCAAGATGAAACATGAGGTGTTCTTCCTCCAGTTGTCTGGTAGCTTGGATTTAGCGGTGGAGGAGGTGCAGGGCTTGGGTGTCATTGGTGGAGTGGGGGGGGAGGGAGTGTTGAAATGGTCACCCACAGGGCAGTGGAGTTGTTTGGTGTGTGTGTCCCGGAGATGTTCTCTCAAACGTTCCGCAAGTTGTCGTCCTGTCTCCCTAATGTACAGGAGACCACATCGAGAATAATGGACACAGGAGATGATGTGTTTGGAGGTGCAGGAAAATCTCTGCTGGATGTGGAAGGATCATTTGGGACCTTGGGTGGCAGCGAGGGGGGCATTCGTAGGCAAAGGAATGGCTGAAAATGGGAAGCCTTCAAAAATGAAATGATGTGAGAGAGACGGGATGTTCCTGTTAGGGTGGAGGGCAAGGAAGTAAGTGTAAGGAATGTTGGGTGACTGGAGAAATTGAGGTTTTGCTCAAGATAAAGAAGGAAACATATGTCAGGGATAAACAGCAGGGATCAATCGAATCCCTAAAATAGCAGAAAGGCAGTAGAAGTATACTTATAAGGGAAATCAGAAGGGCAAAAATGGGACATGAGATAGCTTTGGAAAATAGGGCTAAGGAGACTCCAAAAGGATCTTCCAAATATATGAAGGAGAAAAGAGTAAGGAGGACAGGAATTGGGCAGCTTAAAGTTAACAAAGCTGCCTATGCATCTACCACAAGAACATAGAACATAGAAAAGTATAGCACAGAACAGACCCTTTAGCCCACAATGTTTTGTCGAGGATTATTCCTAATCTAACAGAAAACAACCTAACCTACGCACCGGCCAATTCACTGCTGTTCATGTGCATGCCCAGCAGTCGCTTAAGTGTCCCTAATGACTCTGCTTTCACCATCACTACTGGCGATGCATTCAATGCATTCACAACTCTCTGCATAAAGAGTCTACCTCTGACATCACTGCTATACCTTCCTCCTAATATCTTAAAAGTATGACCCCCCATGCTAGTCAATCGTGCCCGCTGGCTATTGATTCTATCCATGCCTCTCATTACCTTATATACCTCGATCAGGTCACCTCTCTTCCTCCTTCTCTCCAGAGAGAGAAGTTCGAGATTAGTCAACCTCTCTTCATAAGACAAGGCCCCTAGGCCAGGTAGCATCCTCGTAAGCCTTCTTTGCACCCTTTCCAAAGTCTCCATATCTTTCCTATAATAGGGCGACCAGAACAAGATACAATATTCCAAGTGTGTCTCACCGGGGTCTTGTAGTGCTGCAGCAAAACCGCGCGGCTCTTAATCTCAATCCCACTGTTAATGAAAGCCACGATTGACCTTCCAAAATGCAACACTTCGCATTTATTCAGGTTGAACTCCATCTGCCATTTCTCAGCCCAGCTCTGCATCCTGTCTGTGTTGCCCTGCAACCTGCAATTGTCTTTGATACTATCAACGGCACCTCCAACCTTTGTGTCATTGGCAAATTTACTAACCCACTCCTCAACCTCCTCATCCAAGTCATTTATAAAAAACTACAAAGAGTAGAGACAAGAACACAGTCCTGCGGGACACCCCTCAACACTGACCTCCAGGCAGAATACTTTCCATCGTCAATCACTCTCTGCCTTCTATGAGCCAACTAATTCGGAATCCTGATAGCCAAATCTCCCTGTATCCCACACCTCCTGACTTTATGAATGAGCCTAACATGGGAAAACTTATTAAATGCCTTGCTGAAGTCCATATGCACCACATCCACTGCTCGACCTTCATCCACCTGTCTCATCACCTCCACAAAGAACTCAATGAGGTTTGTGAGGCATGACCTGCCCCTCACAAAGCCATGCTGACTGCCTCTAATCACACTACGCTTTTCCAAATAGTCATAAATCTTATCCCTCAGAATTCTTTCAAAAGCTTTACTGACCACTGACGTAAGACTGACTGGTCTGTAATTGCCAGGGACTTCCCTATTACCCTTCTTGTAAACAGGAACAACATTCACCTCCCTCCAATCCTCTGGTACGACTCACGTGTAGAGTGAGGAACCAAAATCTTCACCAGTTGCTTAACAACCTCCTTTTTCACTTCTCGGAGCAACCTAGGATAAAGCTGGTCTGGCCCTGGGACTCACCAGAGATGGGGGAGATACTAAATAAGTATTTTGCATCAGTATTTCCTGTGCAGAAGGATATGGAAGCTAGAGAACTTGGGGAAATAAAGAACGATAGCTTGAAAAATGTCTGCATTCCAGAAGAGGAGGTGCGAAACATCATAAAACTCATAAAGATGTATATACCCCCAGAACCTGATCAGGTGTATCCGAGGATTTTGTAGGAAGCTAGTGAAGTGATTGTTAGGCCCCTTGCTGAGATATTTGTACCATCGACAGTCACAGCTGAAGTTTCTGAAGACTGGAGGTTGGCTAACCTGGTGCTACTATTTAAGAAAGTTGATAAGGAAAAGCCAGGGAACTGTAGACATGGCAGCCTGATGTCAGTGGTAAGCAAGTTGTTGGAGGGGATCATGAGGATCAGCATTTATATGTATGTGGAAAGGCAAGGATTGATTACTGAGGGTCAACCTGGCTTTGTACTTGGGAAATCATGTCTCACTAATTTGATTGAGGTTTTTGAGGAAGTAATGAAGAAGATTGGTGAGGCAGAGCAGTGGACGTGATCAATATGCATTTGGCAATGTTCTTCATGCTGAACTGGTTAGCAAGGTTAGATCACATGGAACACAAGGAGAACTAGCCATTTGGATACAGAACTGGCTCAAAGATACGAGACAGAGGGTGGTGGTGGATGGTTCCTTTTTAGACTGGAGGCCTGTGACCAACAGGGTGTCACAAAGAAAGGTGTTGAGTTCACTGCTTTTCATAATTTATAATGATGCTTTAGATGTGAATATAGGAGGAATACTTTGCATGTTTGCACATGACACCAAAATTGGACGTGTACTGGACTGTGAAGAAGGTTACCTCAGAGTACAATGGGGCCTTGATCCGATGTACCAATGAGCTGAGGCATGGCTGATGGAGTTTAATGTTGATGTATGTGAGGTGCTGCATTTTGGAAAGGTGAATCAGGGCAGGCTTTATACATTTAATGGTAAAGTCCTAGTAAGGTTGCTCACCAAAGAGTCCTTGGAATGCAGGTTCATAGTTCCTTGAAATTGGAGTTACAGGTAGATAGGATAGTGACGAAGGTATTTTATATGCTTGCCTTTAATGATCATTGCATTGAGTACAGGAATTTATAGGTAATGTTGTGGTTGTACAGGGTCATTTGTTCAGCCAGTTTGAGAATAGTGTGTTCAATTCTGGTCTTCCTGCAATATGAAGGATCATGTGAAACTTGAAAGGTTTCACAAAAGGATGTTGACAGGGTTGGAATGTTTGAGCTATAGGGAGTAGCTGAATAGGCTGAGGCTGTTTTCCCAGGAGTATCAGAGACTGAGGGGGTGACCATTTTGAGGTTTATAAGGTTTATGGATAGATTGAATAGTCAAGGTCTTCAATCCATGGTAGGGGAGTCCAAAATTAGAGGGCATAGGTTTACAGCGACAGAGGAAAGATTTGAAAGGGACCTCAGGGGCAACATTTTCAAGCAGAGGATGGTGCGTGTGTGTCATGTGCTGCCAGAGGAAGTGATGGAGGCTAGTACAATTACAGCATTTAAAAGACAACTGGATAGGGATTTGAACAGGAAGAGTTTAGAGGATATGGCCAAATGCCACCAAATGGGACTAGATTGATTTAGGAAATCTGGTCAGCATGGATGGATTGAATCAAAGGGTCTGTTTCCATGCTGTACAGCTCTATGCCTCTATGACTTTGTACCTGTTTGTAGCATCTATCACCATGAGGTACATTATTACAAAGTTAAAATTGAAGCCATTGAGCTTGATTCTCAATCTAAGTTGTTTTGGGAGTTGCTTCTCCATTGTGTGCTTGTTGTTTTAATTTCAGGGGCTTATGTTAATGGTATTTCCAAATGGTGGCATCTTTAAAAGACTTTTCAAGTCTCCATGTATTGATCAATAAGTACTTTCATTAAGCCACTCACATAACTTATTAAAGAGTTCAACTAAGTTAATAATATCCAAGGTGTTATTAATAATCAGTGTTCAATTTCATTTCTCAGCATGTATATTCATCCTTCCTAAATATCCTGTGTTAAAGTGTTTAACAATTTTCATTCTGTTTCCTACCCATTAACTGAGACTGCACTAATGATGGTGAACTGCAATCAGGCCCCGTTGCAATTTCCCTCGCCAAAGCTCATTTTGGAGAGCACGTCCCACACGTACACGTGTGATATCCTGACGAAGGCCTTCTGCTGGTCTAGGCTGGTGAGGCAGGCTTCCCCATGATCCAGCATGATGGCTCAGTGGTCAGTACAAATGCTTCACAGTGCCATGGACCTGGTTTTAATTCCAGCCTCGCGTTACTGTCTGTGTGGAATTTTCACCTTCCCCCTGTATCTGTATGAGTTTCCTCCAGGTGCTCTGTTTTCCTCTGGGTGCGCTGGTTTCCTCCCATAGTCCAAGGCATGCAGTTTATGTGGACTGGCCATGCTAAATCACCCGTAATGTCCAGAGATATGCTGGCTAGGTAGATTAGGTGTGGTAAATATGGGGATAGAGTAGGTTTGTGAGTCTGGGTGTGATGTTCCTTTGTGGGTCAGTATTGACTCAGAGGGCTGAATGGCCTGCTTCAACACTGTAGTGATTCTATGACTCCAGTGTGCAAGAACTGTTTCCAGCTGCAGCTCCTGGAAGCCCAAGTTTTGGAGTTGGAGCGCCAAATGGGGTCACTGTGGAGCATTCGCAAAATGGAAAGTGTTGTGGATAGTAAGTCTAGAGATGTAATTTCATAGCAGACTCATGCAGGAAGGGAATGGATGACCACTAGGCAGAGCAGGAAGGCTAAGCAGACAATGCAGGAATCACCTGAGGCTATTCCCTCAAAAAACAGATACACCCTTTTAGATAATGTTGAGGGGAATGGCTTCTCAGTGATAACAGCAGCAGCCAAATTCAGAGCATCATGGTTAGCTGTGCTGCAGAGGGAGGAGAGATAAGCCTAGAAATGCTATAAGAAAGGGGTTTCAATCGTCAGGGGAATAGATAGGCATTTCTGTGGCAGCATAACAAAAGTCCAGGATGGCATGTTGCCTCCCTGGTGCTCAGGTCCTGGATGTCTCAGAGCAATTGCAGGATCTTCTGGAGGGGGAGGGTGAACATCCAGTGGTCATGATATATATTGGCACTCATGAAAAAGTTTTTTAAAAAAGGGTGAGTTCCTAAAAGCAGAATGTAGCGAACTAGAAAGGATGTTGAAATGTAACACCTTGAAGATAGTTATCTCATGATTACTACCAGTGACATGAGCGAGTAAGAGTAGAAACCGCAGGATATAGAGGAATAACACTTGACGGAAAAAAGAGTATGGGGGGACGGTTTCAAATTTGTGGGATCTGTACAAACTGGATGGATTTCATCTGTGTCAAGAGTATGGTGTTGGAAAAGCACAACAGGTCAAGCAGCATTCCAGGAGCAGGACTATTGAGGTTTCAGGCATAAACCCTTCATCAGATTTGAGGCTTGTGGGTGGGGGATGAGAGATGTGCAAGACTGGGACTGATGTCCTTGGGGGATACTTGGTGGAGTGGTTGGGGAGCATTTACAATGGTGTGGCAGGAGGAGAGGAATCAGAGGAGTCGGGTAGGAGATGCAGAAATTGAGGGAGAGTTAAACATTACTAAGAACCAGAACAGGCAGGGAAATGCTACTGAAAAGAGCAGGGGAAGTGGACTGAAATGCACGTGTTTCAATGCAAGAAATACAATTAGCAAGGCAGATGAACTCAGAGCCTTGGTTAGTACTTGGTACTATGACGTTATTGTGATTGCACAGACTTGGCTGAAAGAGGGACAGGACTGGCAGCTGAATGCCCCAAGATTCAGTTGCATTAATGGCAAAGGAACATCTCACAGCTGTACTGAGGGACGATACATCAGAGAACACATGGAGTCAGGCAATATGGGTAGAACTCAGGAATAGGAAAAGTGAAATCACAATGCTGGTGGCATTGTACACAGTTCAGAACAGCCAGTAGGAGATAGAGGAGACAACATGTCCAAAGCTTTTGGAAAGGTGCAAAAGCACCATGGTTGGTAATGTTGATGATTTTAACTTCCTCTGCACTGACAGGGACTCACTGTGTGCTAGGGGATTGGATGGGGCAGAATTTGTAAAGTCCATTCAGGAGGTATTCTTGACATAATATGGAAACAGTCAAGCCAGTGAAGGGGTCATATTTGACCTGGTTTTGGGAAATGAGCCTGGCCATAAGGGTGAAGCTATAGTGAGGGAGCATTTTGACCATAGTGACCATAATATCATGAGCTTTAACATACTCGTGGAGAGGGATAACAGCAGTCCTTGGGTAAATGTGTTAAATTGGGTGAAGAACTGGAGAATTCTGATTGGAGGCAGCTGTTTGAGAGTAAATCTACATCAGACATGAGGAGCATTTCAAATCGCAGTTGATAAGAGTTCATGAGTGGCACATTTCTGTGACGATAAAGGATAGGTCTGGCAGGTTGTGCCAACCTTGGATGAGCAGAGATATTATGACCTTTGTCAGAAAGAAAAAGGAAGCGTAGGAGGTCAAGGAGAATGGGAACTGACGAAGCCCTTGAAGTATGGAAGGAAAGTGGGGAAGAATTTCAACAAGACATTAGAGGAAAATATAGCTGGTCTAACTAGTAAGTTTGCAGATGATAAAAAGATTGGTGGAGTTGTGTACAATGAGGAGTATTGTCTGAGGATACCACAGAATGTAGATCAATTAGAGGCATGGGCAGGGAAGTGGCAGAGGAGGTTTATTTGGGACTAATGTAAGCTTGAAGGTGGAAATTATACAGTGAATGGCAAGGCCCTTTGGAATATTGATACGCAGAGGTGTCTGGGTGTGTAGGTCCACAGATCACTGAAGTTGAGAGCGCAGCTAGATAAGGTACTTAAGGTCGTAAAAAAGGCTTATGACATGCTTGATTTCATTGGAAGGGGCATTGAGGATAAGGATAGAGAAGCTATGCTGCAGCTTTATAAAACTTCAGTCAGGCCACACTTGGAATATTGCATATTGTTCTGGGCACCACAATACAAGAAGGAAATGGATGCTTTGGAGAAGGTACAGAAAAGGTTCGCCAGGATGTTGCTTGGTAAGGGGGATTTTAGCTGTGAAAAAAGGTTGGATAGACTGGGTTTGTTTTCACTGGAACGCAGGAAGTTCAGGGCGATCTAATTGAAATTTATCAGATTGTGAACAGCACGGATAGAGTAGGAAATATGAGACTTTTTTACAGGGTGGAGGAATCAAGTACTAGGGGAACAGGTTCAAGGAACGAGGGGGCAAATTTAAAAGCGATGTGTGAGGCAGTTGTTTTCACATAAAGGGTGGTGATGCCTGGAACATGTTGCCAGAGGTGGTGGTGGAAGCAGATGGAATAGCAGCATTCAACAAACACCTGGACAAATACATGCGTAAGAAGGGAATAGAGGGATACCGTTCCTGTAAGTGAAGGCAATTTTCATATGGAAAGAAAAAATGTGGCACTACAGGCTGGCAGAGACAAAGAGTCTGTTCCTGTGCTGTATTCTTCTTTGTTCTTCTGTATCCCTGAGTCATCTGAGCCCCTCAGAGATCATCCTGCCCACTACGACACAGCTGGTTTGGTCAGGGTGAACCACCAGTCCCAGAGCAGACCTGACTTGATTGGTGATAAGATCTGACTTGGCCAGACGGAAATTTGCTGATTGAAAGGAAGGATGAAATTGCCCAACTATGTCGCTGAGAGATGTTAGCTTTAATGTGCATGCTACCTCTTACCTGACATTGGTTAATCATTGCTAACATTCCACTTATTCTCCCCTTTCTTTAGTGAACAGCGACAGTATTTTGCAAAAGGAATTCTTGGCTAGATGTGCTGTCGCAGGATTATTACTTCTCATGTTGGTAACTTTTGTGATACATGACAAATTAGATCCAATGAAAGGGAAGACTTGAAACAATCTATGTTCAGAATTCTGTCTGAATATTTAATTACAACACAATACTTAACTGGTCATGTTTGGTGCAGGTTTTCATTTGTTGTGTGTTGGAAGCAAAATGATAGATGGAGTCAAAACCTTATCTCAGCCATGCTAAGAAACCAAGGCCTATAAATAGAGAGGTGGGACATACCACTAGCCTAATCTCTTCCTCAGGCTAATTTATCTCTGCTTGAAAATAAAGTTCAATAACATTTCATTCATTATGTTAATGGGGGGCAGTGATCTGAACACAGTAAGTTACAATCAGCAAATTCTGAATCAGAAAATGATCTCATTTCCATTTAACAACAGAAGGGAATGCAACTTTGTCCCTTATTATGAGAATGAGGCTGAGAAGTGGCAGATGGAGTTTAATTCAGATATATGTGAGGTTCTTCATTTTGGAAAAGCAAATCTTAGCAGGACTTAAACACTTGATGGTTAGGTCCTAGGGAGTGTTGCTGAACAAAGAGACCTTCGAGTGCAGGTTCATATCTCCTTGAAAATAGGTAGATAGGAGAGTGAAGAAGGCATTTGGTTGCTTTCCTTTACTGGTTAGAGTATTGAGTAAACGAGTTGTGAGGTCATGTTGCGGCTGCGCAGGACATTGGTTAGGCCACTGTTGAAATATTGCATGCAATCGGAAGAATGTTGCGAAATTTGAAAGGTTTCCAAAAAGATCTACAAGGATATTGCCAGGATTGGAGGATTTGATCTATAGGGAGAGGCTGAACAGGCTGGGGCTATTTTCCCTGGAGCGTTGGAGGCTGAGGGGTGACCTTATCGAGGTTTACAAAATCATAAGGGGCATCAATAGGATAAATAGACAAAGTCTTTTCCCTGGGGTGGGGAGTCCAGAACGAGAGGGCATAGGTTTCGGGTGAGACAGGAAAGATTTAAAAGAGACTTAAGGGCAACTTTTTCACGCAGAGGATGGTACGTGTATGGAATGAGCTGCCAGAGTAAATGGTGGAGGCTAGTACAATTGCAACATTTAAAAGGTATTTGGATAGGAAGGGTTTGGAGGGATATAGACCGGTTGCTGGCAGGTGGGACTAGAGTGGGTTGGGATATCTGGTCAGCATGGACGAATTGGACCAAACGATCTGTTTCTGTTCTGTATCTCTCTGACTCTATGACCAGGTTGATTGACTATAGCATAATGTTAGATTAACATGATGGCAAATGGTGTTTGTGATGAAATTGATCATTGATGATAACGTTGTTCACAAGTCAGTTTAGAGATAACAGCCAGTTCTAGGAACAGCTTCATTTTTGTTTTTAAGAAATTGAAAGTTTTTACAGTGTACAACATTATTTTCTGAATTCTTGAACAACAAAGCACCTTCCATCATGGGTCCCCAGTGTTGCCTTTGCCCTAAACATATGGTTACTGACCACTTATTTCTCCAACCATACTCACGCATACGCAATCCAGCAGTTTCTGTGACAGTTTACATTGTGTCACTGTAGATTGGATAGTTATTCAAGTGTGTGGAGAGGCATAACCACACTCAAAGTGTAACAGGAACTGTTAGACATGTTCATACTTTCTGTTTCAGAGTCATAGAAGCAGGACTAGGCCATTTATTAAGATCATGGCTGATCTATTCACCGTCTCAGCTCCTCCTGCCTGCATTATTCCCAGAACACTTAATTTCCCTACCATGCAAACACACATCCAACTGTATCTTGAATTTATTCAATAAGGCCTTTCCTGCGTCCTTGGGCAGATAATTCACTACTCTCTGGAAAATGCAGTTCCTCCTCATCTTTGTCCTAAATCTACTCCCACTAATCTTGAGGTCATGTCCCCTAGTCCTCACCTCACCCACCAACGGAAACAATTTGCCTGAGTCTACCTTAACTATCCCTTTCATAATTTTATCCGTTTCTGTAAGATCACCTCTCATTCTTCGAAATTCCAGTGAGTACATTCCCAGGTGGCTCATCCTCTCCTCATCATCTTCTGAAATTAACCTGGTGAACCTCCTCTGCGCTGCCTCCTAAGCCAGGACAGACGAGACTCGATTGTCTGAAGGACACGGGTGGGCAGTATTTCGGTCGGCTAATTGAATCCTGGATTATCAAATGCCAATTAATATAGTTTAGCCAAGCATCAAGACCTTGTGATCTTGCTGGATAATCCAATATTCGGATAATTGAATGGTGGATAATCAAGGTTCCTCTGTATATCTTTCCTCAATTAAGGAGACCAGAACTGCACACAGTACACCAGGTGTGACCAGACCAAAACCTTGTACAATTGCAGCAGAACCTCTCTGCTATAAAATTCAGTCGCTCAAGCAATGAAAGCTCAAGTCAATGTCTTAATTCAGTTAGTTATGAATGAATATCCACAGACATGATTCTTGTCCATTTGTCCTGCAGGGTTGGAATGCATTATTAACCTGGATAGTGATATTCTGATTTTGTTCGATTGTTTATGCAGTATAAGTTTTTGTTTTGCCTTTGGAGTTTGCATTTGTTTTTGACTTGCTGCCCCAGGAAGAGGACTATTTTAATTTCCCTTTGTTGTGAGTTCTGACCCCTTGCAAGAGCCAAAGGGGCTTCTATTTTAGTTCCAGACTGACCCTATCCCAGATATGCTTGATCCGGATTAGTGTGAGGGGAGTTTTATTTCTAGTTGAAATGAGCAGGGGAACTTCCTCTAATTTTAAACCATTGTTGTCCCGGTCCCAGGAGCGTTCGATGGGGACAGAGCCAAAGGGGTTTATTTATTTAATTGCTTATTTGTTTGTTTATTTGTTTCCTTTGATATTGCTTGACTTCACTTTTATTTCTGGATTAGTGGTGCTGGAAGAGCACAGCAGTTCAGGCAGCATCCAAGTAGCTTCGAAATTGACGTTTCGGGCAAAAGCCCTTCATCAGGAATAAAGGCAGTGAGCCTGAAGCGTGGAGAGATAAACTAGAGGAGGGTGGGGGTGGGGAGAAAGTAGCATAGAGTACAATGGGTGAGTGGGGGAGGGGATGAAAGTAATAGGTCAGGGAGGAGAGGGTGGAGTGGATAGGTGGAAAAGGAGTAGGACAAGTCCGGACAGTTTTTACCTTCACTTTTATTTTTGCCCATTGTGTTTCTGCCCAAAACAAGTTGGTGGGAATGGAGTCAAGGGAGATCTATTGTTTGTTTACTTGTTTTTCTTCAGAGCAGTATGGTCTTTTCTGTTGTTTAATAAAGTCAAGGCAGCTTTATTTTTGTTTTCAAATAACGGAGTGGGATTTGCGCTGTGTTTCAAGGACTGATATCCCCATCCTGGGAGTGTCTGATGGAAACAGTGTTGGAGATCTTGGATTTTTTTCTGTTTATACGTTTTGTTTACAAGAGTGATGCGTTGCTTTACAGACTGGAGGTATGTCACCAGCAGTATGCCCCAAGGATTAATTCTGGGTCCTCTTTTGTTTGTCATTGATGTGGATGATTTGGAGGCAAATATAGAAGCATGATTAGGAATCTTGTGGACAACTCAAAAATTGCTGGCATAATAGACATTGAACAAGGTTTTCCTGATTACACATGCATCTTGATCAAATGGGTCAATGGGCTGTCAATGGAAGATGGAGTTCAATCTGGATCAATGTGAAATATTTTATTTTGGTAAAACACACAGGGACAAGAATTAGACAATTAATGGTCGGGCCTTGAGTAATGTTGTAGAACAGAGGGGACTTAGGGTTCAGCTGCATAATTCTTTTTATCATATATGAAAAAAAGTGGTTAAAAAGGCATTGAGCACACTTGCCTTCATTGTGCAGTTCTTTGAGTATAGGAGTTGGGAAGCCATTATGAGGTTGTGTCATACATTGGTGAGGCCTCATCAGGAGTACTGTGTCCAAATGTGGTCGCCCAGTCTTAGGAAGGATATTATTAAGCTGCAGAGGGTTCATAAGGGACTTATCAGGATCTTGCTGGGTAAAGAAGCTTTGAGTTATGAATAAAGGCTTAATAAGCTGGGACTGTTACCACAGAGCGTATGAAGTTGAGAGGTGAGATTACAGAGGTATATAAAAATCATGTAGATACAGTTACTGGTAAGGTTCTTTTCACTAGGATGGCAGATTGCAAGACTCGGGGCACATTTTTAAGGTAAAAGGAGGATGGTTAAAAAAGATGCGAGGGGGAATTTCTTTTACACCTAGGGTGCTCCACATGTGGAATGAAATTCATGAAGAAGTGGTGGATATGGGCACAGTTACAAAACTTAAAACACGCTGCAAGAACAGGAAAGATTTGGAGGGATATGGGCCAAAAGTAGGCAGGTGACAATAGCTTAGTCTGGGATTATGTTTGGAAAGGAGCAGTTCGACTCAAGTGTCTGTGTCTGTGTTGTATGACTCTATGACTCCATAAGCAGAAAGCACATACATAAGCAAGAGCAAACGTTGTACATGCAAATGTTGTTCTGTTTCTGTATCAGTCGAAGCAAACATTCAGTGACACAATATAGTGCTATCTTCTTCATCTTTATTCCAAGCCCTGGAAAGAGAGCGATTGCCCACAAAAGTAAGGACATGAGTTATTGGTCTTCTGTCAAACAATAGATTTTTAAGAAACTGCGTGGTCACTTACAGGAAGCAGCATCCAAATAAGGCAACATCTATGTGGAGTGGGTGACCGTTACAATCAGCAAGCATCAACAGTAAAGATTAAGCCATCTAGCATTACACAACAGATGTTCTTCACCTCGTTAAACCACTGCCTGTGCCTCCAGCACCTCACCGTTTACTGCAAGTTCTTAGCTGGCCAAAGTCATGCCAGCTGAACCTTTGTCATGACACCCTAAACTTAACTCTTTCCCTACCTGCTCATACCTTATACACATTCTTATTCCCTCCTTTTATCATTTCATGATAACCATCTAGATGACACTACCATCTTCTTCATTAAACTCTTACTGCTCGCGCTTCAGCAAGTTATTGACACACAACATGCAATGACTATAAAACCAAAAATTACTAGTCCATGTAGTAGATAGGATCTGCAGGATCCTCCTACGTGGAAAAATGATTTCACCTGTAAAGTTCTTAAGTCCACAGTTCTCATTGACAATTCCACTCCCTCCTAGTCGAGTGGAAATGAGACAATTATCCAAAATCTCCTTCAGTAAAGTCCAATCTGAAAATGAAATCCAGTCTGTGCTTCTGCATTACACCATGGAGAAATCGGAATTCTTAGATAAGGGCAGTTAACTACCTAAGAAAACTGACAAGACTTCCATCCTTGTGGAACTGCCTCAGAAGGAGGCTACCAGCGCAGATGAGTGTGCAGTGCAGCTGCTCAGTGCAGCAGCAGCAGCCTAGATGAATGCAGCATCCTTTGCTGTTTCTGCACCTGCTTGGCTGTTAAATATAACAAAGCCAACTGACTGTTTTGATGTTAGTTTGATCAGTAAACCTTCATATCCCTTAAATGATCAAGAGACAAGGTAAAGCTCATGTGGTTTAATGTCCATAGGAAAGCCACTGACAAAAAGCGTACAGACCTCCTCTTCACCATTGTTATGAATGGGGAGTCGATTGAATCGTTGGATCAGGCTGTGGAGGGATGGGTGGTGATCAGAAGTTGTGCTTTACCTGTGAATGGAGAAACTCTGGAGATTATGTTAGCTGCTGAAAGTATCTCTGCATTTCCTCTCTTATTCCTTCCATGCCAAGCTGGGTTCAGTAAGAAGACAGTCACACATTTCACTGCACTAAATTGTGTCTGACCATTTCAACATTCTCATTATCTTGAAGTTGTTACTCTGTTTATGACATCATCGAATTTTATACAATACATAAACTTCTAAATTGTATTGCCTGAACAACTTAGTCAATTATAAACAAGAATCAGTGGTCCTAAAATCAAATCTTTGGGTGATCCCATTCAGGTTATTCAAAAATTATTTTCCTTTGACAAATTAATAATTGGTTAACTTGAAAATTGGCAGGAATACTATTTCAAAATCTGGAACAGCAAGAAAGCAACAAAATATTTCCTCTACTTTAGCCATTGAAGATTCAGTTTCCATTCAGATTTAATCTCTTAATATTTGTGCAAAACAAATGCAGAACATATATATGTTATAATGTAGTATGTTTTCCAAATAAAACTTACCAAATAAAGCAATTGGAATTAGAATGGTTACAGACCAGTAACTGTACAACTTTGCAAGAGATTAACATTCTTTGAATTTGCAATATGAAGGGGGCCAAATAAGTCTTAATAATATTTGACAGAATTTAAATAGCTCAGTCTCAAACTCTAACATTCTCTAAAACCTTTACAAAACATCACAATTCAAATGCACTTTTCATTTTGTGAAAATGCTACATTAAGAAAAACACAACAAAGATATTATGATACAATACCCTCATCCGGCTAAAACATGACCACTGACACAATTGTTTTTCGAAACAGGCATTGTAGAATTTCAAACAAATCAGGGGCTCAAAGTCCTCAATCAATTTGTTTTAATGTTAGATGTTTGATCATTGTAAAAAGGACTGAATGTTGTATATTAATGTAAAAACAAAATCTACCCTATTACATAGCCCACAAAACACATTAAATTGAGATCCTGATTCAACTAAGGCAAAACAGTTACGTAAAATGATTTTCCGAATTAGTATTTTTACAAAACAAAATATTAAAATATCAAACACTTACAGCATGGTATAATTTATATCGAAACTTCCTTTATCGAAGCATTAGTACATCTTTAATTTCAGCGTTTCTCTTTTCTTTTCGCATCCTCTTGATGAAATTATACTTACAAAAAGAGAAACCCCTCGCAGTGGACCACACGGTGCCGCAGTCCAAGCCATTCTGTCGCCCAGAGCAAAGACCCACTGAGTCAAAACACCAACCCAGGAACTGAGACTCTAATAACAAAAAGTTGGACAAAGCTTCCCTGGCAGTCAATGCACTTCACTGTTGGGATCTGAGTGGACCGGCTCCACTTTCTCTCCCTTTTACTGGTGACGCCATGTTGTCCTAAAAGTACTTCACAGGAGATTTGTGAGGGATAATGGCAATACCCTTAAGAAGCACCAAATTTTGCTTAGAAGTTTTTCTTTGAAGCTCCTGGCTTCTAACTTGTTTTTATGCCCCGGAGGCTCAAACTCACCACTAGAGGACTCCAAACTCCTTTTAATAGGCACTTTAACTGTCTTTTACCTCAGGGACTTTAATCCACTTTTACCTAGGGGACGTGAATCCCTATTTCACTTTACTTCTCAAGGGGACTCGAATGCCCTTTTATTACTCTATATGTCCGGGAACTTGAACCCCAATTAAACCCAGGGCACTTAAACCCCAATTAAGCCCAAGGGACTCGAACCTCAATTAAATCCAGGGGACACAGACCCTAGAAAACATTTGAATGAAGGGACCATTTCCGACACATAGGAATATTGAGAGGGATCAGGTTCAAAATCCTACCTGTGGACCCATCCATCTTGGGATAGCGGTGTACTGGCAATCGCAGACGCCATCTGATCGTAACAATTCATTTGGACTACTACCTGGCTTGTCAATATTGTGGTCCCATTTCTGTATCATTCAAAGCAAACACTCAGAGACACAATATGGCTCTACCTTCTTCGTCTTTATTCTGAGCCCTGGAGAGAGCGCGATCGCTCTTGTACACAAGAAGATGATTTCTCAGTCTTCTCTCAAACAGCAGATTCTTAAGGAATTATATAGTCACTTCCAGGAAGCAGTATCCAAATTCAGCATCACTTATATTGACTGTTACAATCAGCAAGTAACAACAATAAAGATTAGGCCATTTGGCATCACACAATAGATGTTCTTCACCTCATTAAATCACTACCCATGACTCCAGCACCTCATTATTTACTGCAAGTTCTTATCTGGTCAAAGTCATACCAGTATGGACTACAGTTCTCATCTCACACAAAAGTTAAACTACCATTCCCGCACCTTCCCTTAAATCATTTTCATCATCTTAAAAAAAGTCAGGTCATCCATCAGCTTTAGAATAAATCACAACTACACAAGTTAAAACCAATAGCAAGAATATTCTATCCAATCAACTTTTTCAGATATTCAAAATTTTGTTGCCTTTGTCACACAACCCTGTTCTTAACTCTTTCCCTACCTGCTCATACCTTATACACATTCTCACAGGTAGAACTGGAAAACACAACAATGCTTTCTGACTAGGACTGCTCTAACACAAGTGCCTATTCACAGTGACACACATTGAATAGCTACAAAAATTAACTAGCAGCTGTTCTTAACATTTTCTTGTTCCTTTTACAGATCAAGCAAGGAACAGATGTTAAACTGTATTGTGTGACTCTGGATATCGCCAAACGCAGCATCAATGAAGCATAAAGTAATCAAGATAAACAACCCAAATGGAGAATCTAGGATTGTGTCGAAAAAAAACCTTTTTCCTGTAGTTTTACAGTTCACTGGGTCTAGTCTTCTGCTTGAACAGTTATCATGTATACCTGCTTGAATTATGCTTATTATAAACGGAATTGTTGTTAATCAGAAAGGGGTAAGGTACCAAAGATGCAAAATCAACAGTGCGTTTACTTTTGAGCCTCTGTACACCTTACAAAGAAATGTCTTTAAAAGAAAAGAATCTATGTATTAGTTCGTATTGGTTATAAAAAGGTGTCAAGACAATGGATGTCTCTTATGCAGCCAGTGAGTAGTTAGTAATGCTGGAGAGTTAGATCACCTGTCTGAATCCACCCTAGTATGTAGCAGCTTTGCATTGTATCATATGCAGTAAAGAGTCAGATCACTAATTTCAACAGCTCTCTCCTAATGGGTCTGATCAATATAATCCCACCATTCTGTACATTTGTACATCATATATCTGTCAAATTTCTCCTTTGGTCTGTCCATGTTCATCATAATTAAAAGTGTTTCTAATGGAAATTTGCATATACTGAACATTTGCTATGCAAAAGAGCTTCTTTACCATTTATTGATAGATTTGCAAATAATAAGAATATAGTTATTCTCATCTCACACAGAAGTTAAAATACCATTCTTGCACCTTCCTTTAAATCATCTTATCATCTTAAAAAGACTCTGTCAGGTCATCCATCAGCTTCAAAAGGAATCACAACTATACAATTTAAAACCAATAGCAAGAATATTCTACCCAATCAACTTTTCCAGTATGCATGGAATTCAACTCTTCTAATTGGAGAAAATGAATCCATTGTCTTCTTGCATGTTCTCAATGCCAGCATCTACAATGAGAAGCTGAGGAGAGAAATCCAAGTACATACCAGACTTGGATAAATGTAGATTCCTATTCACCTCAGTCTGAATACATCTAGGGAAGTTATTTGGATGAAACTGAGAAATAAGAAAGGAATGATCACCTTCTTGTGATTGTAATATAGATGCCCCAATAGTCAGTGGGAAATTGAGAAACAAATTTGTAAGGAGCTCTCTGATATATGTAAGAATAACAGGGTGGTTATGGTCAGGGATTTTAACTTTACAAACATATACTGGGGTTGTCATTGTGTTCAGGGTTGAGATGGGGAGGAATTTGTTCAGTGTGGACAAGAAAATCCTCTGATTCAGTATGTGCATGTACCTACTGGAGAAAGTGCAAAAGTTGACCTGCTCTTGGGATATAAGGCAGGGCGGGTGACTGACATCAAAAATTGTGGTGAAGGAAAAGCAAAGTCGGTCATACGTCTGTCAAATTTCTCCTTTGTTCTGTTCATGTTGGTCATAATTAAAAGCCCTTCTAATTGCATCCCCTGAACATTTGCTATGTAAAAGGGTTTCTTCACAATTTATTGATAGATTTGCCAATAATAAGATAATAATGATGGACTACAGTTCATTATGCTCGAAAAGTCAACTCTCCTGCTCCTCAGATGCTGCCTGACCCTCTATGATTTTCCAGCACCACACTATTCGACTGTGAGCTCCAGCATCTGCAGTTCTCACTTTCTGCGAGGTGACTGAGGAGTCAGTGGGCGAGCACTTTGGGGTCTGCGACCATAATTCTATTAGTTTTAAAATCGTGATGGAAAAGGATAGATCGGATTTCAAAGGTGAACCTCTAAACGGCATTGGGCAAGAATTTTCAAGTTGGATTGGAGGCAGATGTTCGCACATAAAGGAATGGCTGGAAAATGGGAAGCCTTCAAATATGAAATAACGAGTGTCTGGAGACAATGTATTGCTGTTAGAGTGAAAGATAAGGCTAGAAGGTGTGGGGAATGCTGGATGACTAGAGAAATTGAGACCTTAGTTCAGAAACAGAAGGAAGTATAAGTCAGGTATACAGAAGAGAATCCTTAGAAGAGTGCAAAGGCAGTAGGAGTATACTCAAGAGGAAAATAAGGAGGGCAAAAAGGGGACATAAGATAACTCAGGGTTGAAAAGAATCCAAAACGATTCTATAAATACATTAAGGACAAAAGGGTAACTAGGGGGAGAATCAAGCCTCACAAAGTTCAGCAAGGCGGCCTTTGTGTGGAGCTGCAGGAGATGGGAGAGATATTGAATGAGTATTTTACGTCAGTGTTTACTATGAAGAAGGACATGGAAGATACAGAACGTGGGGAAATAGATGATGACATCTTGAAAAATGAACATATTACAGTCGAGGAGCGTCTTAAAACACATAAAGGTGAATAAATACCCAGGATGTGATCAAGTATACCCTAGAACTTTGTGAAAGAAAGTAGGGACTGCAGCTGCTGGAGATAACAGTCGAGTGTGTGGTGCTGGAAAAGCACAGCAGGTCAGGCAGCATCCGAGGAGCAGAACACTCCTGATAAAGGGCTTCTGCTCGAAACGTCAATTCTGCTCCTCGGATGCTGCCTGACCTGTTGTGGTTTTCCAGCACCACACTCTGGGACCTCGGTGGAAAGCTAGGGAAGTGATTGCTGAGCCCTTAAATGAGATGTTTGCATCATCAATAGTCCCAGGTGAGTTGCCAGAAGGCTCGAGGTTGGCTGACGTGGTGCCATTATTTAAGAAAGGTGGTAAGGAAAAGCCAGTGTACTATAGACTGGTGAGCCTGTCATAGGTGGTAGGCACGTTGTTGGAGGGAATCATGGGGATCAGGACTTACATGTATTTGGAAAGCCCAGGACTGTTTGGGGATAATCAGCAAGGCCTTGTGCATGGGAAATCATGTCTCACAAGCTTGATGAAGGTTTTTTAAAGAAATAACGAAGAGGATTGATGAGCACAAATTTGTAGATGTGATCGAAATGGACTTCAGTAAATTGTTCGACAAGGTGGACTGTTTAGAAAGGTTAGATCTCGTGGAGTACAGAGAGAACTAGCCATTTGGGTACAGATCTGGCTGGAAGGTAGAAGACAGAATGTGTTGGTGGAGGGTTGCCTTTCAGACTGGAGGCCTGTGACCATAAGATACAATGCAAAGCTGTTGCATACTCGGGTGGAATCAGACAGATGATCAAACTTTCCAGCGTTATCAAATACTAACTGGCTGCATAAGGGACATCCATTGTCTTGATACCTATTTATAACTGTTGCTAATTAATACATAGATTTCTTTCTTTTACAGACATTGCTTTCTAAGGAGTACAGCAGCATTGGTAATTCACCCCCTTTCTTCAAGATTGAGGGTGGGTGTGGGGCGTGGTGGTGAAGTAGGGATAGGTGAAGACAGGTAGAGGATGGTTAATGGGAGGAATTAATCCGATCGGTTGCAGGGAGCAGTGGTAGTGAGGGTGAGGAGCTGGGAAAAGAGTCAGGGGATTGGGAGGAAGATTATTTGAAACTGGAGAATTCAACATTGAACCCTCCAGGCTGTAGGTTGCCCAGGCAGAAAATGAAGTGTTATTCCTCCAATAAGAGCAGTGGTTTGTTTTGGCATGTCGGAAAGCGAGTGGTTGGGGGAATTGAAATGGGGGGTGACTGTGAGGTCTGGCCGACGCCTGTGGACCTGGCTGCGATGCTCAGTGAATGGTTCCCTAAGTTTACATTCAGTCTCATCGATGTAGAGAAGACCATACTGGGAGTACCTGATGCAATAAACTGGGATGGAAGAGAGACAGGTGAACCTCTATCTCACCTGGAAGGACTGTTTGGGCTCTGGATGGAGGTGGGGGGAGATGGTTTCTTAGTGGGTTTTGCATTTTTTCTGGGTGCAGAGGAAATTACCTGGAGTTCGGTGACTGCGGTGGCGTGAGCCAAGGATTGTTAGAGGGACCGTTACTTGCAGAAGTCTGAGAGGCGTGGGGAGGGGAAGATGTTCTTGGCGGTGGGGTCTATTTGGAGTTGGTGGAAGTGTTTGAGGCTCTGGTCAGACAACATTTGGAATATTGTGAGCAGATTTTGGTCCCCTCTCTGGAGAAAGATCTGCTGGCATTGGAGGGGAGACCAGAAAAGGCTCACAATACTGATGCCAGGAATGAAGGGCATGTCATATGAGGAGTGATTGAGGACTCAAAGTCTCTATTCATTGGTTTTTGGAAGTATGGGGGGAACTCATTGAAGATGACAGAATATTGAGAGGTCTGGATAGAATGGACATGGAGAAGATGTTTCCACTAGTTGGAGAGTCTATGACCCAAGGGCAAAGACTTAGAATGAAGGGATGATCCTTCAGAGCTGTGATGAGGAGAAATTTCTTCAGTCAGAGGTTGGTGAATCTGTGGAGCTTATTGCTACAGAAGGTTGAGGAAGCCAAGCATTGAGTATCTTTAAGTCAGAGATGCTTCGGTTCTTGATGAGTGAGGAGGTCAAGGATTACAGGGATAATGAAGAAGAACTGGTTTGAGATGCATATCAGCCATGATTGATCAGTGGAACAAACACAGTGGGCTGAGTGGTCTAATTGTGCTTTCATATATTTGGTCTTACGGAGAAAGATTAGATGTGGCATAGATAACATAAAAGCACAACGAAAGGCTTTGCATTTCAATACATGACACATTACTAACAAAGCAAATGGATTAACAACACACATCAACATGATTAAATATGATTTGGTTTTCCTGTTGGAAATGTTGCTAAAGATGGGAAGTTTCAGATTCTGAACGTTGACGAAACTACCACCTTCAAGAAATGTAGGAAACTATGTAAAAACAAAGAGGTAGCGCTACAAATTAAAGATGACTTGTGTGCAGTTAGGGATGACCTAATTTTAAGGAGACCAAAATGTAGAATTGGTTTGTGAGGAAATGTATGTTTTGGGCAGTGGCCCTTCAATATCACTTGGGTGTACAAAAAGTAAACATGAAAACAAATTGTGTGTTTGTGTGAAAGGGACAACCATAATTATTCAAGTTGCAACAAAGTTAGAAAAATCAAAGTGTTAATTGTGGACTCATTGAGCAGTTCACAGAATTATTTTGTGATTGTTTATGACCTTTTTATTTACAGTACTTGGTATTATGCATTCCTATAGAATTAATTAATGACTTCAGAATAAAGGTTACACTGAGCAAGCTGAGATCATAATTCAATTGAATTTGAAATCATTAACCTCTCCTTGCTGTACTCCAAATTCCCCACCTGCTTCAAAAAGATCACCATCACCCCAGTACCAAAGAAAACACATGCAGCATGCCTTACTGACTACTCCTGAGCCACAGATATCAATCAGTGAGGATTGACAACAGCACTGCCTTCACGAAATGCTTAACATTTGGTGCCCCACAAGGATGCATTCTCAGCCCTTTACTGTACTCCTTGTACACCCAGCAACGCAGTGCCAAATTCGCTATGAATGCCATCGACACATTTGCTGATGACATCACCATGGTAGGATGGATATTATACAGATGAATCAGAGTATAGGAAGGACATTGAATGTTTTGTGTCTTGTTGCAATAATATCAATCTCCCTATCAATATCAGCAAACCAAAACAGTGGATCATTGACTTCGGGAAGAAAGGAGGAGGACACGCCCCTATCTCCATCAATGGAGCTGAGGTGGAGAGGGTTGAAGGTGTCAAGTTCCTGGCAGTGAGGTGGGCCAACAATCTGTTCTGGATCTCCCACATAAATTAGATGATCAAGAAGGCACAATAACTACTCTTCATCCGCATACAGATTAGGAAATTCAGCATGTCCATAAGGGTCCTTGCTGAAACTGTGTTGCTGGAAAAGCGCAGCAGGTCAGGCAGCATCCAAGGAGCAGGAGAATCAATGATTCAGGCATGAGCCCTTCTTCAGGCTCATGCCCGAAACGTTGATTCTCCTGCTCCTTGGATGCTGCCTGACCTGCTGCGCTTTTCCAGCAATGCATTTTCAGCTCTGATCTCCAGTATCTGCAGTCCTCACTTACTCCCACAAGGATCCTTACCAAGGTTTTACAGATACACCATGGAAAGTATTCTATATGGGTGCATAACAGTAACTGTCCCATCCAGAACCATAAGAAACTGCAGAAAGTTGTGTGCCATAATGGAAACAAACCTCCCATCAATGGATTTCACTCCTCTTTGACAGTCAAAGACTGACAATCTCTACAAAGACCCTCCTGCCCTGTTAATGCTGTTTTCCAGCCAGATACAGAAGCCTGAACAGTTGCATCAGCAGATTCAATCACATCTTCTTCCATGCTATTATTAGCCTGCTGAATGGATCTCTTTAACTTCAAACGATATTGATCTTACTAATGTTAATCTTATGCCTGAAACGTTAATTCTTCTGTTCCTCAGATGCTGCCTGACCTGCTGTGCTTTTTCAGCACCACACTCTCGACTAATGTTAATCTTGCTTTGTGCACTTCCTGTTCAGTTGAAACCTTGTATACCTCATTCTGTCGAAGCACCTTATGATCTGCCTGTACTACTCACCATCAGAACCTTCGGCACATGTGACTACATTAAATCAAATCAAATTTAATAAAGTCAGTTTGAAAATGAAAAGGCTTAGTCCAAGACTGGTCCTGTTTGTGTTAAAAAGACCAAATGTATGAGCAGAAAAGCTGAGCTAGTTGAAGTGAATTTGGATTTTAGGCGACAGGACTACTTTGTGGAGAATCTTTTGTCATTATATAAGTAGTTCTAGAGTCATACAGCACACTTAAAGACCCTTCAGTCCAACTAGCCGTGCTGAATATAATCCCAAACTAATCTAGGCCCACCTGCTGTTGGTCCATATCCCTCCAAATCTTTCCTATTTGTGTACTTATCTAAGTGTCTTTAAAGTGTTGGAACTGTGCCTGTATCCATCACTTCCTCAGGAAGTTCATTCCACAAGTGAATCACCTTCTGTGTGAAAACATTGCCCTTCATATCTTTTTTTTTAGATCTCTCTCCTGTCGCTTTAAAAATATGCCCCCTTGTCTTGAACTGCACCATTCTTGGGAAAAGACCCCTACCATGAACTCCATCCATACCTCTCATGATTTTATAAACCACTGGAAGGTCACCTGTGAACCTTCCACACTCCTTTCATTATAACTCAAGACTTCCATGCCCAGGAACATCCTGGTAAATCTCTCCTGAACCCACTCTATCTTAATATTATCCTTCCCAAAATATTCAGAATACATTCATTATTACCATGAACAAAAATTTCAAGGAGACAACCCTTTATCAATGCTTCATTAAATAATTCACAAGAGTTTCAATCTTTCGGTAATAATGATTAAAATGCACAAATGTGACTGGCAGGTGAGAAGACCAGTCAGAATAATAACAGCAGTCTTAAACTTCAATCAGGTCAAATAAAGTAGACCATGTGATGAAGCTGGCTATAAATAAATTAGCAGCGAGCAAGAGTTTATGTCGGCAGACAAAAGGAAAGTAATGGAAGTAAAATGACTATTCATCCCCTCAGAGATGACAGTGGGACATAATAGAATATAATAAGGAATTGGTGGAAAAGAATACAGAAATTTTGTGCTTTTATCCTCACTGTCGATGATAGAAATGATTACAGCAATACCAGTGAAGAGAGGAACTTGGTTATATTATAATCACTTGAATAAAACAGCTATTTATTGCCATTTTATGAAAACATAGTGATATATGTATAAGTCATCACAATTTGGTGCCATTTTTATTACACAAATTATAAAAATAGAAATAATGGAGACAAAGTTAGAATAAAGTTCATCTTTTGTACTCTCCATGGCTATCTGGGTTGTTGGAGGAGCTACAGGATGCCACCACTGAAGCTGCCCCAGAGGCCTCCAAAGCAAGGATTTCTGGAATGGAGCCATTGGAATTACGAAGGAATAATCCGATGGGTTTCATCCCAGGATGTTAAGAGATAGATAGATGACTTCGTATTCATTTCCCATAATTCAATAGATTCTGCAGAGGTTCCATCAGACTGAAAAGTAACAAATATAAAAGCGCAAGGTAATTAAAACAAGTTTTCAGTTTAATGAAAATAAATCATGTTTAACCACATTATTGTAATTCTTTGAAGAAAATAAACATGATGTAAGTAAAGCAGACTTCACGTTTGGATTTCTATACTGGCATTTGACAAGGTTTCACAGAAAAGGAAATCTTGTCATAACAGGGAAACATATTCATATGATAAGAGAACTGGCATGCTAGCAGCAAACAATGTGCATAATTGGGCCTTATTCAGATTGGCTGAATGTGGGGAGTGAGATCCCACAGGATCTGTGCTGGCCTTTCTAAAATTTACAATCAGTATTAAAGTATCAGACTGGTGAATCAGAGGCATGGTAGTTATATTTGCAGAAGACATATAGATGTGTAGAACAGTAAATAAGGAATATAGCATAACAAGGATACAGACCAACATAAACATTTTAAGCGTCACAGAGTCATAGAGGTGTACAACACGGAAACAGACCCTTCAGTCCAGCCTGTCTGTGCTCACCAGGCCTCCCAGCCAGAACTGTCCCCATTTCCCTGCATTTGGCTCATATCACTTTAAACCGTACTTATTCAAGTTCCTGCCCAGATATCCTTTCAATATTCTCCTCTACCACTTCTCTGGCTGTTCATTCCACCTACAAAAACCACAAAAACTTGCCCCTCTGATCCATTTTCAATCTTTCTCGTTTCAGCTTAAAATTATGGTCTGTAATTTTGAACTCCCAGTGGAAAAGACCTTTGCTATTCACCTTATCAATGCCCTTCATGATTTTATAGACTGCTATAAGATCACCGCTTAACTTCCCCAGGGGGAAAAAAAAACAGACTATCAAGCCTGCCCTTATAACTCAAACCATCTAGTCTTGCTAGCATCCTTGTAAATCTTTTTTGCACTCTTTCCAGTTTACTAATATCTTCCCTATATCAGCCAAACTAAAATTAAACACAGTACTATAAAAGTGACCTCACCAATGTCCTGAACAGCCACAATATGATGTCCCAACTCTTATATTCTTCCTCTGACTGATAAAACCAAATGTCCCAAAAGCCTCCTTCACCACCCTGTCTGCTTGTGACACCACTTTCAAGAAACTGTGCACTTGAGCCCCTCGGTCCCTCCACTTGACAACACTCCCAGGGCTCTTCCATTAACTGTGTAAGTCATGCTTAAGTTCATCTTACCAAAACACACTACATTACATCTATCTGAAATAAACTTCATCTGCCACTCCTCGGTTCATCAGCCCATTGATCAATATCTCACTGCAGTCTTAGATAACATTTTTCACTTTCCACCATGCCACCAATTGTGGTGTCATCCTCAAGGTTACTAACCATATTTCTTATATTCTCATCCAAATAATATATGTAAATGACAAAGACAGTAGACTCAACACCTATCTCTACAGAACATGACTGGTCACAGGCCTACAGTCCAGAAAGAAAACAGTCCATCATCACCCTCTATCTCCTACCAACAACCAATGTTGTATCCAATTGGCAATATCTCCCTGGTCTGTGCTCTAAGTAAAGTTTGATGGCAAAACCTGCACATTGTCTTTCATCCTCTGACTTGCTATATTTTTTTTTCAGAAGGGTCTGTTTATTTTAACACTTCGATCTTTTTGCCATTAGCAAAATTATGTTAACTTCTCTCACATTTAATTTGGTCAGGCATATGGATAATACTTGAGATAGAAGAACAGCACCACCTCCGTATGACTGCTCATGTCCTGTCCATGAGAGCGCTTGCTCTGTCCTCATCTTCTATTTCTAAACCTTCAGACAATTTCTGAGCCAGCGATGATAATGGTGTAAAATTCAAAATGGTCCATCTCAAACTGACTTAAAAAAACAGAAAACAACAAATGCTGGAGATCACAGTTGGTCAGACCGCCTCATTGGAGAGACAGCAAACTAATGTTTCAACTCTGGATGTCTCTTCAATAGAACTTCTGATGAATTGAGCCCAGCTCCCTGGCGCTGTGTGGCAGCAGTACTAACCACTGAACCACCGTGCTGCCTTATTTATTATCCTTATTTTTTAATCCCTGATGACCATGTCCCCACCTTCTAGCTACTTCTGGCTGTTGCTCCAAGGAAGTGTCCTGTGAATACTAATCTCTGTTAATTCGTCATGCAATGCGAACATACGTTTTATCAAACATCTTTTGTGGCACTTTATACACAGGAAAACTTGGTTGATGACATGCCAAAGAGTTGCAAAACTATTGAAGTGCCACTCATAACACTTTAGGCTGAATGAGCTTATCTGCCCCAATTGGGAATGGAGGTAATTGGAGTGGGCCTGAAAATACAGACACCGGCCATTGTGTCAAATTCAGGATTCCTCTTCCAATGGCAGTAATGTAAACCTGGGTGAGAAGGGGAGTGGGGTAGTGACACTGTTCTCCTCACTGAATACAAATAAAGTATTTAAAATTAAAAGGTTAAATGAAGGTGGATGTTGAAAATCTGAAAAAAAAAATGAAAGTTCTGAATACGTTCAGCAGGCCTGGCAGCATCTGGGGAGACAGAAACAGAGTTGATGTTCTGAGTCTGGGATGACTTCTTTAAAATGCAAAACTGAAACACAAGTGCACAATGTTGCAGATTCAATTTTAATAATAACGGAAACAGATTTTTACACATAATGCCTCTTATGGAGTACTGTGTCCAGTTGGGGTCACCCTGTTATAGGAAAAATGTTATTAAGATGGAAAGGATTCAGAAGAGATCTACTAGGATGTTGCCAGGAACATCCTGGTTTGTATGATAAAGAGAGGTTGGATAGGCTGGCATTTTTTTTCTCTGGAGAACAGCAGGTTGAAAGGTGACCTTATAGATGTTTTGAAAATAATGAGAGGCATAGATGGGGTGACTTGTAGGTGCCTTTTGTCTAGATTAGAGTAAAAAAGCACAGCAGGTCAAGCAGCATTTGATGATCAGCAAAATCAATGTTTTGGGCAAAAGCCCTTCATCAGGAATGAGGGCTTTTGGCCGAAATATTGATTTTTCCTGCTCCTCGGATGCTGCCCGACCTGCTGCACTTTTCTGGCACCATTCTAATCTAGACTCTGATCTCCAGCATCTACAGTCCTCACTTTTCCCTTGTGTGAGGAATTTCAAGATTAGCGGTATATTTTTAAAATGAGAGGAGAAAGATTTAAAATAGACATGAGCGGCAATGTTTTTTACACATAGAGTGTGTGAAATGAATTTCCAGAGAAACTCATAGATGTGGGCACATGTAAATGACATTGAGGTAAGTACCTGTACATGAATAAGAAATGTTTGGTGGGATATGAGCTAAGTGCAGGCAGGTGGGACGTGTCTAGATTGAGCATGGACTGGTTGGACCAAAAGATCTGTTTCCGTGCTGCTTTACTCAATGACTCTGTGTCTGTATGACGTACTGATGATGACCCTTCACTGTCTGAAGGAAAATCGTCAAAGTATTCAAAACACAGTATTCTTCATTGTCGATGCTAGTATTTGTCAGGCAGCTGTTTTATCATTTCATAGAATGCATATTTCAACTGTTTTAGCAAGTGGACTAAGGCATTCATGCATCTGATCTATTGCAGACATTTATTAACAGTAAAAACAAATGATGAAAATATTCAAGTGTTTGAGGGGTTGCCCGTTCATGTCTTTCTCTCCTCAGGCCTCCTCTTTCAGTGAGTCTGTATCCAGCGTGTAAAGGATGCTTATTTCTCCCCTGCTGTAAAAAGAATAAATAAATAAAGCTAATTAAACATTTCCAAAATTTTAATCTTCACTTATATCATTGCCCTTCGAAGCTATGAAGGTACATTTTTCCAGACCATCCTACATTTCCTAATGTAAGTAAAACCTGTTTAACATTTTTATTCACATTGTCAGCAGTGACTCTAGTTTAAGGGATTATCTGAAGACATCTTCAACACATTTCTGACATCTCTGTCAGTCCTCGGATAATTTTTCTGTATTGTTCTGTTGTTGTATTCTACATTATTGGTCAGCTCTTTCATCGTCTAAGATTGTGTTTCCACTTTGTAAATAGACCTCTTGCTACTTCTGGGTCAACAAAGACTCTGTGTTGCATTGCAAACTTTGATCTTTAATGCTTCAGACTGATATGATATCCTTTTACCAAAAAAAATACATTTGCCACTTTTATTACAAAGTATTTTCTCATGATTTCGCAGTGCAACCAGTCACACCTACATCTAGAATATCAGTTGCTGTTTAGATGTTTTTGGTTCACTACATTATGCGTAAATTATCTCCGTGGAAAATAGAACAGTACAGCACAGTACAGGCCCTTTGGTCCTCAATGTTGTGCCAACCTTTTATCCTAATCCAAGATCAAACTAACCTACATACCCTTCATTTTACCATCATCAATGTGCCTATCCAAGAGTTGCTTAAATGACCCTACTATGTCTGACTCTACTACCACTGCCAGCAATGCATTCCACGCACCCACCACTCTCTGTGTAAAGAACCGACCTCTGACATCTCCCCTAAAGCTTCCTCCAATCACCTTAAAATTATGCCCCCTCATGATAGCCATTTCCATTCTGGGAAAAAGACTCTGGCCATCCACTCTACTTATGCCTCTCATCATCTTGTACACCTCCGTCAAGTTAGCTCACATCCTTCTTCGCTCCAATGAGCCCTAGCTTCCTCAACCTTTCTTTGTAAGACATGCCTTCCAGTCCAGACAGCATTCTGATAAACCTCCTCTGCATCCTCTCTAAAGCTTCCTCATATTTCCTATAATGAGACGACCTAAACTGAACATAATATAAACCCTGACTAGTAAAACCGAAATGAGCTTTCTCATATTACCCACAGTTAACTATTCATGATTAGATGTGACAGACTATAAACTGTGTAAATTCAACAGCCTATTGTGAATGAATGGCCAATGGGGGTATGACCGAGGGAGCTGTGATTGAGAAATGTATAGGAAAGTAGGCAGCAAGAGAGACCATCAATAGCCCAGAGAGGAGAGTGATTTGAGCGACATGAAGTTCGAAGACACAAAGTGACAGCAAAAATACTGAGGGAATAAAGGGCAGATTATTAATTTGAGGAAATGAGTTTGTGTGGGGTATAGAAGACTGTGAGATAACAGTGATCCAAATAGAGTTTGCACAGATAACAAACTTTTAAATGCTGGAGGATATCGGGATGGCAGAAGCTGAATGAAAGCTTTATCTTTTTAATTGTGTCACATCTGTACTCCAAGACTTCTGTGTAATTTAGGTTCTGGTTTGTTTAAGAGGGTAGAGAAGACCTTGGGTTGAACAGAGATGGTGCTTTATGTCGTGGCAGAATGAGATTTCAGATATTAATGAAGAGAGATGCATGTTATTTGCAACAGCAACTTGCACATAAATAATTTGGAAGTGTGGCATTAGCGGACTCTTGAGCTCAGCAATGACTCTGCGAAATTAGGTTGTAAGCAATCAGCTCCATATGGGATAAAACAGAAGGTGCTCATAAAACTCAGCAGGATGAGCAGCATCTGCAGAGGGAGAATCAGAATTAATGTTTGGGTCTGACAGGAAAGAAGAATTGGTCTTGGAGTGTGTACAGAGTAAATTCATGAAAATGATCCCAGGAATGAAATGCTTAACACATGAGGAATGTTTGAGGACTCTGGGACTATACTCAATGGAGTTCAGAAGGATGAGGGGGGATCGGATTGAAATACTGAATGACCTGGACAAAGTGGACATTGGAAAAATGTTTCCATTGGCAGGATAGACGAGGAACTGAAGGCACAGACATTGAGTGAAGGGAAGACCTTTTAGAATAGAGACGAAGAGAATCTTCTTTTACCAGAGAGTGGGGAATTTGTGGAATTCATTGCCACAGAAGGTATGTGTAGGCTATGACGTTGAGTACGTTCAAAATAGTGATCTTGATTGCCAAGGGGATCAACGGTTATGGAAAGAAAGCGGGAAAACGATGTTGAAAAACCTGTCAGTCATGATTGAATGTAAGAGCAGACTGGACAGGCCGAATGGCCTAATTTCTGCTCCTGTGTCTTATGGTCTTATGGACTCTTCTGCAGGAACGTTTGATATCATCCTGGGCTAGACCCTGTTTGGAATGGAAAAATGCGTTCTCCCAGTATTGTCAACTGTGTTTAGCACGCAGAGAGGTGTATGAAAATTAAACCACCACAGGCATAAGACACATCGGCAGACAGACGTAGACAAGGGGAAGTATCCACCTGTTAAACGATCTGAATAAACGGGGGAAAGATCCATGCACTGATATAAAAGACATAAACAGAAAACAAACATCGTATACATACACGAGACTTGTACAGGCAGGCACAATTAAAGCAAGGACAAAAATACACACATAAAAGCTTATTGTGGACGACACATGAAAAGAACATGAACAGGTCGTATATTCATCAATGTAAAAAGGATGTATTAGTTTGGAAGTTCAGCGAACGAATAGCTTTTGTAAATCCGGAACACCATCTCCCAAACACTCACAGGACTATCACTCAGCTCATGGCAGCACCATTCAGCTCTCACCCGTTAGCCAGGATCACTATAAACAAATCACGAACATTGTCTCAACTAATCATCAGAAACTCTACGACCCAGCCTGGAGAAGGACAGTCACATCTTGATGAACAAGATTATCATATACTCAGTGGCAGCTTCAGGTTGTTGCTAATGCGATCATTCAGTCACCAGCAGCATTCTGTTGATCAACACACAATTGAACAGTGATGCTGAGAACAATATATTTTAAGCAGCGAGTGTTTCAGATTGATAATGAGCTCTTTCGTGAATACATGAAGCACCTTTATTCGAGGGGCCCCCCTGATTGTCGCAGAGGGCAGTGGAGGCCAAGTCAGTGTGTGCTTTTCACTCAGAGGGAGATGAGATTTCAGATTGATGAGATCTTGGTTTATGGGGAGAAGGCAGGAGAATCGGGGAGAGAGGCACATTAGATCTGACCGAACGGCAGAGCAGACTCAATGGGCCGAAAGGCCGAATACTGCTTCGATATCTTATGGTCTAACATGGAAAAGACATGCAAGTGGGACTCATTGAGTTACTCCTGCAGACATTCCGAATGGTCAGCAGCCGAATTCCTGACTGTGCGCTGCAACCATTCCATCCTTGTTTCATTATGATATATCCCAACTAGCAACAACCAGTCTCTGGTGGTCACGCACAAGCATCAGTCATGGTGTCAGGTCATCAGCATTAGTTTCACCCAGGCGTCAGCACTAACATTGACCAGTCACAAGTAGCATTATTAAACCAGTAGAAGAGAGACAATCAACGCCACGCCAGAGTTCAGTTTACAGCAAAAAAGCTTTGCAGTTCGACAGAGCAGACAGTACTGAGCAGACTTACAGATTCTTCATCAGTGCAACCTGAGCTTATCCCCCCACGCACGACACCCCAACTTCAATGACACCCGTCATCACCCAGTCGCGATCGGGAATACCAAGCCCTCAGCCACATTCTGTTACAGCCAGAAGCATTAATCACTTACCAGCAGGAAGTCTGAACTATCACAGAGAGCATCCATTTTCCAGCAAAGTAGAACCTATGGTCACACCCAATCAGAAACAATATCCAGCCACTAGCCAATAGCATCGCCCAGATGCCAGCAATTAAATGCTGTCATGGTTAAGATCATTTCCCTATCAGAAATATCAGCCACACTTAGTCATTCATCAGGAATGGGAGGGTGGCCAAGGGGCTGCGAGATAAATAGAAGGGGGTTGGGATGAAGGGAAAGATAGCTGGAATGTGTAAGGAAGATGAAGGTGTGGGATGATGGTGGTAGGTTAGAAAGGAGGGTGGACAAGTAGGACAGTTCAAGAGGGCAGTGCCAAGTTGGAAGGTTGGATCTGAGATAAGGTGAGGGGGGAGGGGAAATGAACAAACTGGTGAAATCTACATGATTCCCATATGGTTGGAGGGTCACAAGGTGGAAGATGAGGCATTCATCATCCTGCATCGGGCACCTAGAGCTTGGCTAGAGGGATGTCCCACCGGCAGTCTCCAACCTCATTGCCTGGGATCCCTGCAGTGTTCAGTTCTACCTCCTACCTAAAGTTCACAAACCTGATTGCTCCAGTTGACCCATTGTCTCAGCTTGCTCCTACCCACCGAACTTATCTCTACATACCTTGATACTGTCCTATCCCCCTTTGTTCCAGGATCTCCCCACATATGTTCGTGACATCATCCATGCACTCCACCTCCTCCATAACTTATTTCCATGGCCTCGAATGCCTTATCTTCACCACAGTTATTCATTCCCCATACACATCTATCTGTCATGGCGAAAGCCTCCAAGCTCTTCATATCTTCCTCTCCTGCTGATCCAACCAGTACCCTTCCACTGACACACTCATCCAATTGGCTGAACTGATCCTCACCCTTAGCAATTTCTCCTTCGAATCCCCCCACTTCATCCAGACAAAAAGGGCAGCCATGGTAACCTGCATGTGCCCCAGCTATGCCTGCTCTTCATTGGGTATAAGGCACAGTCCATTTTCAGCAGCTACACTAGCATCATTCTCCATCTTTCCCACCGCTACATCAATGACTGTATCAGCACAACCTAATGCAACCACGAAGAAGTCGAACAGTTCATCAACTTCACAAAGACCTTCCACCCTGACCTCAAGTTCATTTCGGACAGCTCACACCCTTCCTGGACCTCTCTATTTCCATTTGTGGTGACAAACTCACATGGACATCTATTTCAAACCCACTGACTCCCACAGCTGACTGGACAACACCTCCTCCCACCCTGCATCCTGTAAAAATGCTATTCTTTACTCACAATTCCTGCGCCTCTGCCGCATCAGCTCCCAGGAGGACCAATTCCATCATAGAACATCTAAGATGGCCTCATTCTTCAAGGACTGCAATTTCCCCTCCCACGTGGTCAACAATAACATCCAGCACCTTTCCTCCACTTTACACACCTCCATTCTTGAATGCCACCCTTCCAAATCTCAACAAGGACAGAATGCCCCAGTCCTCACCTTCCACCTTACCAACCTCCGGACACAACGCATCATCCACGCCATTTCCACCACCTACAAACAAACCCCACCACCAGGGAAAGATTTCCTTCCCCACCCCTATCTGTGGAGACCAGAGACCATTCCCACCTTGACCCAAGTCTCTCAGCCTTTCCTCATAAGACATTCCCTCCTGACCAGACAGCATCCTAGTAAATCTCTGCTGCACCCTTTCCAACGCTTCCATAGCCTTCCTGTAATGGGGTGACCAGATCTGTACACAATATTCCAAGTGCGGCCTCACTAGCATTTGTATAGTTGCAACATGATATTACAGCTCCAGAACTCAATCCCTCTTCCAATAAAACCTAACACATTGCATGCCTTCTTAAAAGCACGATGAACTTGGGTGGCAACTTTCAGGGATCTATGTATATGGTCTCCAAGATCCCTCAGCACATTGACACAACCAAGAATGTATCCATTGACCCAGTATTCTGCCATCCTGTTATTCTTCTCAAAGTGAATCACCTCACAGTTATCTGCATTGAGCTCCATTTGCCACCTCTCAGCCCAATTCTGCAAATTATCCAAGTCAATCTGCAAACTGCAACATTCTTCCACACTGTCCACCACTCCACCGACTTTAGTGTCATTTGCAAACTTACTAACCCATTCAAATCTGCCTGCATCCAAGTCATTTATAAAAATGAGAAACAGCACAGGTCCCAAAACAAATCATTTGGCACACCACTAGTAACTGGATTCCAGGCTAAATATTTTCCATCAACCACGATTCACTGCATTTTTATAGAAAGCCAGTTTATAATCCAAACTGCTAAATTACCCTTTATCCCATGCCTCAGCATTTTCTCCAATAGCCTACCATGTGGAACCTTATCAAAGGCCTTTCTGAAGTCCATGTACACCACGGCAACTGCCCTACCCTCATCCACATGTTTGATCATCTTCTCAAAACACTCAATGAGGTCTGTGAGACATGACCTTCCCCTGACAAATCCATGTTGACTATCTGCAATCAAATTGTTGCTTGCACGTTGATTAAAAATCCAATCTCTCATAATCCTTTCTAAAACTTTTCCGAGAGCAGACATAAGGCTTACTCATCTATAAACACCTAGGTCATCTCAACTGCCCTTCTTGAACATGGGCCATAACATTTGCAATCCTCCAGTCCTCTGGTACTAAACTTGTCGGCAATGATGACTGAATGATCAGGGCCAAAGTCTTGGCATTCTCCTTTTCTAGCTTCCCAGAGAATCCTTGGATAAATCCTATCTGACGCAGGGTACTTGTCTATTTTCACCCCTTCTAGAATTGATAACATCTCTTCCATACTTACCGCAATCCTTTCAATTTTAATAGCCCGTATGTCATTCTTCTCCTCTAGAATATTCTCATTTTCCTGAGTGAAAACTGATGAGAAATGTTTATTTACCACCTCTCCAATCTCCACAGGGTCCACACACAACTTCCCACTTCTGTCTTTGACTGGCCCTATTCCTAATTTCGTTATCCTTTTATTCCTCACATAACGATAGAAAGCTTTAGGGTTCTCCTTTATTCTACCTCCTGAAGACTTCTCACTCCCCCAGTTATGATCAATGTGGATTTCACCAGTTCCTTCATTTCCCTTCTCCCCACCATATCCCAGATCCAACCTTTCAACTCGGCACTTCCCTCTTGAACTGTCCTATGTGCCCATTTTCCTTCCCACATATCTACTCCATCCTCCTTTCTGACCTATCATCATCACTCCCCACCTCTATCTACCTATCACATTCCCAGCTACCCTTCTTCCAGCCCCACCACCCTTCCATTTATTTCTCAGTCCTGTTGGGCCACCCCCTCATTCCTGATGAAGACTCTCCTACTCCTCAGATGCTGTCTGACCAGCTGTGCTTTTCTAGCACCACACTTTTCGACTCTGATTTCCAGAATCTGCAGTCCTCACTTTCTCCAAACTTAGTCATTGTCAATCACATCACACGTTCACTGGCAGCGTCTCACAATCACTGGCAAAACCACCCAGTCAGCAGTAACATCATGCTGTCACTACCAATATGAGCCAGTCATCAACTGGATATTTATTATCATTCATTTCCTCATGCTGGTTTCTCGTGATGGCTCTGCAAGAGACTTATTGCCTAATTTGCACTGATGATTTGTTCTATCAATTTTATGAGTCTCGCAATCAATTTTGAATTTGAAAGGTCCATCTCATCCATGGCAAGCTAAATTAATCCACTCCCATTTTCCAGTATTTGGCCCATACCCTTTCAACCCTTCTTATCATACATAAATATTGTAATTGTACCAGTCTCTACTTCCTCTGGCAGCTCATTCCATCTACACAGTACCCTCTGTGTGAAATAATTTGCCCCTTAGGTCCCTTTTAAATCTTTCCCCCTCACCTTAATCTTATGCCTTCCAGTCATGGACTCTTGACTATTCACCCTATCCATGCCCCTCATTATTTTATAAACCTCTATAAGGTCACCCCTCAGCCTCCGACGCTCCAGGGAAACTAATCCCTGCCTATTCAACCCCTCTCTATCGCTCAAACCCACCAACTTCGGCAACAGCTTTGAAAATTTTTGTTTCTCAAGGAATGAGAAACAAATTATCCAGAGTCCTGCTTAATGATCTTGATGGAACTTTTCAAAATGATACGATGTTGCCTTCTCACCCATTTGTGTTTCCTCTTGATAGTCTCAGTTCTCTCACGCTAAACCTTGTGGTGAAATTGGACAGCGTGCTCACCACATCTGCACAAGTGTCTGTGATGGGATGGTCAGGTCTGCATTTTATCCACTCTGCATCGGTTCGGAAACTATCATGTGATGAGAAAATGTTCCATCACCTCTTGAAGAGAAGCAGTATGTGAGGTGTTTTTAACTCCCACGCTGAGTTCTTACATCTAACATCAAAGTAAAACCATTAATGCATCGAAGGTGTGGTTTCATTCGCTTTGTCAAACACTCCATCACAGCCCACTCAATGCCACATTACCTCCATGTCTCTTCTCAATAACATGTGTCCTGCTAATTTACAGTGAATCGATCGAGTTTGCAGAAATGGGAGTGTTGATTGTTCTGTGGTATATCTCTGTCGTTGGCATTTACACAGGTACATATATACTTACACAGGTTAAATAAATATTAAGAGGCATTGGGATTGTGCACACATTATTTCTTTCAATGTATATGTTGCTGCTTCAAAAAAAACTTTTATCCTTATATTTATGAATACATTTCTCCCTCAACAATAGGCTGACCAATCATTGTCTGCTCATGTGCTTATTGCTTATTTCTGACAGTGGCTGATGGGAGCTTTCTCCAGATGTTCCAGCTCCCCGCCCGTATAATTTCATTGAAAGGTGCAAATGTCTCCATGAATTGCTCTTACACACTTTTCGATCCCAGAGCACGGCTAGATGTTTCCTGGTGGAGACGAAACCAGGACGGGACATTAAAACCCACAGCAGAAGACAACAGGATGGTGGTGATAACTTTAGAGCAAACAGCTGCCGAGCTCCACCTGCTGAATGTGGATTTTCAGGACGCCGGAGTCTATTATTGTAACGTGACAGACTGGCAACAGAAAGTTTCCTCTGGGAATGGGACTGAGCTTATTGTGTACGGTGAGTGATACTGAATGCGGAAAGCGCTAGGGGAGGATTCTGCAGATGTATAAAAAGCCGAAAGAATTGCAATTGGTGGAAGTTAGGAACAAAAATGGAAATTGCTGGAACATCTCAGCAGGTTTGGCAGACACGGTCGAGAGAAATCAGAGTTAACGCTTCGGGACAAGTTCTCTTTATAGTTCTCATTGAAGTATATTTTTAGCGATCTTAGTCAATGTTCTGGCATTGAATCACTCGGTTAGATACCATTCTTTGATAATCTGCTATCTCTTTGAATCTATCGCAGAGGGAATCATTCTTGAATTGCTGCTGTGTGTGGTGAAAGCGGTAAAATCGTGCTCTAATGGATAAATTCAAAAATATTTCATCATTGATAATGACGTTTTTTTTAAATCTAAGTGAGGAGTCCCAACGCTTTGAGTATCGACAATTCTTCTTCGCTTTGTTCAGTTGGTCAACCTCTTAGCGAAAGACTCTGCTCCCGTTCCAGATTCTCCAGTATGTGCAATCAATTACTCATCTTTAACCCGTCGAGCCCGTTCAGAACATTATATATTTCAATGAAATCAATTCTGATCCCCCAAACTCCAAATAATATAAACGCAAAATTCTTATCCCCTCAGTACAGGCCAATTCCCAAATCACGGAGAGAAATATCTCTGCTCTTCCTCCAATTCAAATTCAAACTTTCTAAAGTATTGAGAGACCAAATTAAGCAGAGTATTTTATAAATGATCTACCCAAAGCACTGTGAAATTGTACAAATGCTTATTTATACATTTGTAGTTGCCGTCCCCTTGCACTCTTCCTTCTTACTTGCCTGCTCCACCTGTATTTGGACTTTCCCTGCTCCTTGTAGGAGAGCACACAAATACCTCTGAGCACCTGGACTTCAGATTTTTGCACATTTCAAAAATATTCCATTTAACTATTTGTACACCAAAGTGCTTTACATCACATTTTATAATTAATCTCCAAGCCTCGTCCCCATTTACCTAACTCAGCTATGTATCTTACTCACAACTTTATTGTATGATGGTTTTTGTTTGTTTATTTGTTGGATGTGGTCATCTATGGGTATGCCAACATTTGTTGCCCATTTTCTTTTGACTTAACTGAATTACTTAGTTAATGGACCATCTCATTGTTGACACGACTTGCTTATATTTTGGCCAGATTGTGGCAGTGTAGCAGAATTCATCCTGAAGGAAAGCATTTGAATCAGATTAGTTTTTACAACAGTCAGTGATAGTTGAAATTATTGCCATAACTGACTCAAAGACTAATAATTAAAGAATTCAATTTAAGTTAGTTATAGAAGTTAATCATGGTTCCTCAGATTTCCAATGTTGCTCAGATTTTGATCCATGTCTATGGGGCATTAGTTTGGCACCTTGGATTACTAAGAAAGACATGTAACAGTGTGAGGTATTTCTGAGGGAGGGGGTTCATTAGCACACATTGAGATTGATTCATGACAACAAATCAGAATATATTGATAACGTTTCAGAGGGTTGACTTGCAACTCGAGTCACGGATTAGTGCTCATACATCAAATACTTAAAATCCACAATAATACATGACTGGAGAGAATGTGTGAGGGAAAAGCTTTCAGATTCTGAGGACATTCTGCCCAGTTTTGAGGGAGGTTGAACCAATGTAGGTTGCATTGATTTACCTGGGCAGAATCAGAATTGATGACCTGAGAGGAGTATTAGTTAGTGGGGTTGGGCAGCATTAAAACTAAAATGTCAGGGTCTTAGGAACTGTTCGGAGAGATAGAAAAGACCAAAATAAGGGAGAAAAAGCAGACAAAATGGAAACTAAGAAAAGTGAAAACCAGAGAATTCAAGGATAAGAATCAATCAGGGCCACATTGCAAAATATTGTGAGCAGACTAAATTCTTAAACAATCAAGCCTTAAGACCTTGTGTTCTAATGCACATGGCATTCACAATACAGTGGATAAATGAGTCATGCAAGTAGAAATTTAAAATACTTATAATATAGTTAAGATTACAGAGACTGGCATTGCAGACAAGGAATAGGAATTGAATATCCAGGGTATTCAGTTTTTAGGAAGGACAAACAGATAGTAACACGAAGTTGGGTAGCTGTGTTGGTGAAAGAACGCCAATGACATAATATTGAGGCAGTATGCTTGCTTACATAAAGTGGAATCTGTAGAACTTAGAAACACCAAGGGGCAGAAAATGACTTTGCATATGTTCAAAAGCCCCCAACTGATGGCATAATTCTGGGGAAGCTTTAAACAGGAAATTAGAATTGCAAGAAATAAAAGGGCAGCTGTAATTAAGGGTGACATGCTCCGCAAGTTGTTTGGGCAAATCAAGTCAATGACACTACCCTCAAGGCAAAATTCCTGGAGTGTGCATCGGATAGTTTTCTGGGTTAATACATTGAGGAACCAGTGGGAAAGCAGGCCGTCCTCAATTGGGTTATGAAAAAGGAATAGTTGATAATCTAGCTGTGCAAGATTCTTTGGGGAATAGTGGCCATAGGATAATAGAATTCTTCATTAAGTTAGAGAGTGACATTGTTGACACTGGGAATCAACTCCTGAGCATATATAAAGGAAAATATGAAGCATGAGATGGCTATGTTAAATTAGGAGGTGATAGCTAACGAGGGAGTGACTGTGTAAAGACAATGATAAACCTGTAAATAGAGGCATTGAGAGGTGCATTTATCTTCGTATCTTCTCGAGAGAGATGGGGGACAGGCACTGAGCAGTCTTTGAGTAGTAAACATCTTATGAAATGTTAGTATTTCTTTTTAAAGCTGGAACATTAGAAACAGCCTGAATGGGTTTGGTCAAGCTCCCACCCACAGAATGGGGGATTTGTCGTTTTTAGTTTTTAGCAGCAGTTGTCATTCATTAATGAAGAAATGGATGCCATTTTTCAATGTTTTGTTTCCAGACAAAAGCCAGGGTCCTGAAAACTAAAGCCTACAAATCCCTGGATTTGTGGGTGGGAGCTTGCCCAAACACATTCAGACTGTTTCTACTGATGCAGCCCTAAAATATAAAGACATAAGGCTTCACAGGTTGTTGATTATCTTCTCATAGACTGCAGCACCTGTCACCCAGTCTCTCTAACTCTCTCTCTCTCTCTGCTAGAACAGAGGCCTTGTCACAGTAGTAACAGGCAACTGGCTTGTTTGAGGATGGACAAAGAAATTGCTGGAAAAACTCAGCAGGTCTGGCAGCATTCGTGGAGGCAAAGCAGAATTAATGTTGCGTGTCCAGTGAATGTTCTGAAGAAGGGTCTGAAGAAGGGTTATTGGATCTGAAATGTTAACCTGCATTTTCTCCACAGGTGATTCTAGACCTGCTGACATTTTCCAGAAATTTCTGTTCTTGCTCCTGATTTCCATCATCTCCATTCTTTGTTTCTTGATTACAGAGATAGATCTGGGTAGTACTGTTGACAGATACCAGCTGTTAAAGAACAGTACCCAATGAATAAAATAAGTTATCAGTGTTGATCTGCCAGTGCATTGGAACACAGGAGATTTAAGGCATTCCAGAAAGGAGGAGGAGAGAATTATTTCACGGCTGCAACTGAACTGAAGTGGTATCAATATCCTGGGCAGGAGGTTTGCTGGAGCTCTTTGGGAAGGTTTAAACTAGTTTAGTGGGGGGTTGCAAACTGTAACTATAGACCAGAGGAATGAGGTAGTTGGTGAACAGGCATGTAGAGCATGCAGAGAGTGGGTAAGAAAGAACAGACAGTTGATAAAGCAAAGTTGCAGTCAGTGTGATGGGTGGAAGTATGTCCATTTGAACACAATAAATGTCAGCAATAACGGTGATGAATTTAGAGCATAGATCGGTACTTGGAGCAACGATGTTGTGGCCGTTACAAATACTTGGATATCAAAAGGGGCAAGAATGGTTGTTGCATGTTCTGGGGATTGATGTTTCAAAAGGAATAGGGAGTGAGGTAATAAAAGGTGGGGAGTGACATTGCTCAGAAAGGGAAGTCATTGAGGGGGTTTGTCTACTGAGTCAGTATGGGTGGGGTTAGAAACAGGAAAGGAGCAGTCACTTTATTGGGAGTTTTCTAGGCCCCACAATAGCAACAGAGACACGGAGGAGCAGGTTGGGAGACAGATTTTGGAAAGGTGCAGAAGTAACAGGATTGTTGTCATGGGTGACTTCAACTTCCCTAATATTGTTTGGAACTTCCTTAGTGCAAGTAGTTTGAAAGGAGCAGATTTTGTCAGGTGTGTCCAAGAGGGAGTATTTAGAATCGGCCAACTAGAGGGAGGCAATATTGGATTTGGGGCTTGGCAATGAACCAGGTCATGTGTTAGGTCTCTTGGTGGGAGAGCATTTTGGTGATAGTCATCACAACTCTCTGACCTTTACAATATTCATGGAGAGGGATAGGAGTATGGGAAAGTATTTAATTGCGGGAAATGGAATTACAATGCCATCAGACAGGATCTGTGGAGCATAATTTGGGAGCAGATATTCTCAGGGAAATGTACGACAGAAATGTGGAAATTGTTTAGGAAGTGCCTGCTGTGCATGCGGCATAGATTTGTCCCACTGAGGAAAGGAAGGGATGGGAGGTGAATGAATCGTGGATGAACGAATGTTGTGGAACAAGCGGAAGAAGCAAGCTTACTTAAGGTTGAGGAAGAAATTATCAGACAGGGCTCTAGAAGGTTACATGTTAGCCAAGAAGGAACTGCAGAATGGACTTAGAAGAGCGAGAAGGGGAAATGAGAAAACATTGGTTGGTAGGACTAAGGAAAATCCCAAGGCATTTTGTATTGATGTGAGGAACGAGAGGATGGCCAGAGTGAGGGTAGGGCCAATGGGGATTTTGTGCCTGGAGTTGAAGGAGGTAGCAGAGGTCCTTAAAGAGTACTTTTCTTGTGTATTCAATAGTGAGGGGAACTTGTTGTTTGAGAGGACGTGTGAAACTGGCTGATATGTTCAAATAGGTTGATGTTAAGAAGGAGGATGTGCTGGAAATTTTGAGAAACATGAGGATAGACAAGTCCCCTGGGCCAGATGGGATATGTCCAAGAGTTATACGGGAAGCAAATGATGACATTGCTGCACCTTTGGCAATACTGTTTGTGTACCCACTATCCACTACAGTAGTACGAGATGATTGGAAGGTGACAAATGTTATTCCCTTGTTCTGGAAAGACGATAGGGCATTCCAGAACAGTCAGTCTTATACTGGTGATGGGCAAATTATTGGAGAGGATTCTGAGAGACAGGATTCTTTCGAAAAGCTTGCTTGGTTGGAGATCATCAGTGTGGCTTTGTGAGTGGCAGTTTATGCCTCACAAGCCTCATTGAATTCATTGAGGGGTGTGACAAAACACATGAATTAAGATGGAGCAGGGGACGTGGTGCATGTGGATGCTAGCAAGGTGTTTGATAACTTTGGTAGACTCATTAAGAAATTAATGAGATATGGGATACATGGAATTTGGCTGTCTGGAAACAGAATTAGCTAGCCCATAGAAGACAGAAGGTGGTAGTAAATGAAAATATTCAGCCTGGAGCTTGGTGATCAGTGGTGTTCTGCAGGGATTTGGTCTGGGACCTGCTGTTTGTGATTTTTAGAAATGACTCTGACTCAAGTTAGTAAGTTTGCTGATGTGGGAAGGTTGGTGGAGTTATGAATAGTGTGGAGTACTGTTCTGGGTCGTAACAGGACATTGACAGGATGCAGAGCTGGGCTGAGAAGTAAAAGATGGAGTGCAACTTGGAAAAGTGTGAACTGATTCATTTTTGAAGGTCGGCTTTGAATGCACAATCCAGGGTTAAAGGCAGGATTCTTGGCAGTGTAGAGGAAAAGAGAGATCTTGGGGTCAACCTCGATAGATCTCTCAAAGTTGTCATGCAAATTGACAGGATTGTTAAGAAGGCATATGGTGTATTGGCTTTCATAAACAAGGAGATTGAGTTTAAGAGCGGCAAAGTTATGTGCAGCTCTATAAAACTCTGGTTAGGACAGACTAAGAATAATGCGTTCAGTTCTGGTCACCTCATTATAGGAAGGATGTGGAAGTTTTAGAGAGGGTGCAGAGGAGATTTACCAGGATGCTGCCTCTTATAATAAAACATTGAGAGAGCTAGGGTTTTTCTTATTGGAGCGAAGAAGGATGGGGAGGTGGGGGGAGGTGTCCTGATTGAGGTGTACAAGATTATTGGAGGCATAGATGGATAGTCAGACTTTTTTTCCCAGGGCAGAAATCGCTATCATGAGGAGACATAATTTTAAGGCAATTGCAGCAATGTTTTCCGGAGATGTCAGAGGTAGATTCTTTACACAGAGAGTGGTGGGTACATGGAATGCACTGCCAGCAGTTGTAGTAGAATCAGATACATTAGGGGCATTTAAGCGACTCTTGGATAGACACATGGATGATAGTAAAATGTAAGGTCTGTAGGTTAGTTTGATGTTAGAGTAGGATAAAAGGGCGGCACAACATCGAGGGCCGAAGCGACAGTACTGTGCTGTACTATTTTCTGTTCTATGTTCTTTTTAGGTTAGGGCTGTGAAGACAAACTTGAACTATTGATTTGTTTGATGCATTCTGTAGACAACTATCTCTAAGGAACGAAATCAGAACAAATTTAAAGCATACATTTTAACAAACTGCAAGAATTATGTGTTAGTTGTTTTGAAGCACTTCAATATCTGAGCATGGACTCGTATATCAACAAAGCTAACTGCAAGAGTTCATAGACGGTTTCAATATCAGCATACATTCAATCTAATAAGGAAAGAATCACTGCTGGATGTAGAGCTGAGAAATAATTTGGTTCAGAGGCAAAAAATGTCCATAGGGAGATAATTAGGACAAATGTCTGCAGTATTTTCAGGTTCACACTGGCTTCGGGAGCATAGAAAATAAATAAAGTAAACCGATTCTTTAAAATTCATTTGCAGGATTTGGGTGTCGCTGGCTGGCAAGCGTCACAATTCTAAGAATTAAAATTTAACGATGACCTGAATCATTAGAAAACAAGCATAAAAATATTCATTAGTATGTTTCCAGGTGGTGGACATTCTGCTAGTTGTTTGATTGGCAATTCTCTGCATTTATCCATGATGAGGAGAATAGTTAGACATGAGTTAAAAGCAATATCCAACAACATCAGTAGTCTCCACAATTTCGGTAGAAAGAAAACAAGATGTTGATGGAGCTAACAAATCAGAGGAACATGATGATAAAGATCTGCCAAAGAAGCAACGGTGATAAAGAACTTTATAATTAGCGACTGTAAGAATATAGAAGTTACAAACAGATTCAATTTAGTCTTACATGGTACGATTGGACCTTTTCTGCAGTTAGCAACTTCCACAAACTGTGAGGTAAAAGGAAGGAAATTAATTTGGAGAATTGAAGTCGCAATAAGTCACGCTGAAACGACAAACCATGTGTTTTTCTTCAGTTTTGTAATTATTCTATGAGTCAAGGTTAGACGAGAACTTCTGTAACAGTGCAATTCATTTTATGTTTTGTTTACCTGTCTAATTTTATTTTATTCAAGATATCTGAACTGTGAAAACTATGGGAACTTAATTCTATAGAACATGGAAATGTTTCAAACTATGTACATTATTTCAGAAGTAAACCCATTCAGTTGCGTGTCCCCTTCCTGAAATTTCTTTCAACAACAGGCTGGAATCAGGAAAATTCTTTTTACATTTTTGTGCAGCTGCAATTCATTCTGTGAAACCATTTTACAGAATGCAATGCCTCCTTCTTGCATTATTGAAATGGGTAATGTGTATTAAGCAGGTTTGCCTGATCCTTCATAATTGCTGTAGTAGAATGCTGGAAATCCTATGGCAGCATGTTCACCACAGAGACTACAGTGATTTCTAGAATGCATTGTAACCATAATTGCTCAAGAGAAACTAGGAATGAAGTATAAATTTTCACCTTGCCAGTAATACGAACATCAGATCAAGGGATAAAAGCAACCAAAGGTTTTAATAATGGTAAGATGTCTGAAGTGTATTAAAACATTTGCATTGCTGGATTTCAATTGAATGGGTCATAAATTAGTCTAACATTATGATCCATCCTCAGCCTGTATTGAAGGAAAGTAAGTGTGTTATTAATTGTTAAATGAAGCCTGACCTAACAATAAATAACCACTATACCTCAGGTATTACAATGTAAATCTTGATTTGTTTTGCTCAACTTGTTACAATACACTCAGTGGACATCTAACCTGAGGTCAGATTTGAACCCAGACATTTCTTCCAGAAGTAGGAATGTTCGGTCTGTGTCTTAAGCACTAATTATGAAACTTTAAAATTAACACTCATTGCGTTTTTAATATGACCTATAAGAAACAATTTAACAAGTTTCCTTTCATTAAATCCCAGTGCCGCCAGCTCCTGTGAAGATTACTCAGCAGTCCCATTTCACACTACTCTGTACAACAGTTGGATTCTTTCCGAATGAGTTTAACATCACGTGGTATGAAAATGAAATGGAAATTATGTTTGGGATTAACACAACTATACAACAGAGCAAGGAAGGATTATATCAAGTTTCCAGTTATCTCAGCCCTGTGCAGAATGCATTGATGTATACCTGTAAGGTTTCTCATGTTTCTCTCAAAGTCCCAGCCAATGACAGCTATACAGTTCTTGATCAGGGTAAGATTCTCAGGTTGACAATAACCATTTGAACGGTACATGTGTTAGACATAGAGGACTGTCCTGTTTTACAAGCCTGTTATACATCAATCTGAACGAACTGAGTTTGACAGATGTCATTCTGTTCATTGCAATGCCAAAAACACTTCAGGAGATGTGGGACAATGTGGTAGTTTTGAGAATCACATGAATGTTGTTACTGTGAATGGAGAATATTTCATTCTGGTATGAACAGGGGTGTTCCTGAGTCCCATGATGATTTGTAGAGTTTTGATAGAAATTTTAATGATTGGAAATTCAGCACAGAGCTTGGGGTTACAAAATGTGACTGAAGGGCATGTGCATCAAGTAAAGCACTTTGCACCCAGAAAACTGTGAGTGCTATTTTGTTGGAAATTCTAAACTGTCATACATACTCTGGTGATGTTGTGGGCAAAAGTAGAGCTTTAAGTAACATAGGGATAAATTAATGAAGAAGTGCTCGACTTCTCTAAACCTTATTCTCCCATCATCTATAACTTGCTAGAAGGGGAGAAGAAGCACTTGTGAAATAATTTTCAGAAGAGAGGCAATATCTTTAAACCTCATGTGAAAAAGCAACTTTGTTGTAATGATGTGTTCCTTGACAAAGCAGAGACATTGGGAGGTGATGTTAAATATTGAATGAGCTAGACCGTGTGCTCCTGGAGAGGCTGTTTGAATTGCATATATTTTGGAGGAGTAGGGCGCTTGAATACATTTCAGGAAACCACAGGCCCACTTCGATTGTTAAACTATTTGTTTTCTGCCATAATTTAATGCGGTCGGGAGTAACCTGAAGTCATCTTTGCTCAGTCCACATTTGCAGCAAGAGTTTAATGGTAAATTGAAAATTTCCTGAAATAGATAAGTTCACATGACACAGAACACAGTTTAATGTCTTTGTGCCAAATTCAACAGAGCTGTTCAACTGTACCAACTAACCCGCTTTGCTTCCTTTCCTGTGCAAATGTTATACCTCAATTTTATGTTTAAAAACTATTTAATGTTATAATTTTATTGCTATCTGGTTCACTCATGCTCATTTGCAATACATCTAGGTCACATGAGACTCTCCTGCAGCTTTTGTACATACCACATCAAAACCTTCCGAGACATAAAAACTTCTGTTATGTTCTATTCGTAGCTTTGCATACATTGAGAAGAACACTGGTAGATGCTACATCTAGCTGAAACCCCACCACTCTGGCACACTTCTATAAATCTCTTTTGCATACCCTTAATGCCTTGACATTCAACCTCCTATGGAATGATGAAGTATACATTAATCTCACAGCTGTGATAGGGTTAGCTTCTAGCACCCAGTTAAGAATCTACAAATTCCTTCATTCTACCTCTTCACAAACCTTCTGGCAAGGGGCACAACTTTATGTTATTCCACATCAGATCCCATTCAACATGATTCTTGCCGAACGAAAAATTTCTTTGAAATCTGTTACTTGTATATAGGATTGTTGCAAGCATTGTATTTTCTAGCTGCAAGTGGGGGATAGTTCACTTCACTTTTGGAAGTTATGACCTCTATAACTAAGTTACCAAACTCATCAAAGCGTATTATATGCTTTTAACATCCACTGCTGGTTAATACCACTATGTCCATTGTCACAGAATTAAAATTGAAATCACCAATCATGATGCTGATTCTGAAATCATTTTGGGAGTTGCTGATCCATTTTACCACTCTTCTTTTAATCACAGGGGCTTATGTTCATGTTATTTCCGAACAAGTGATATCATTTCAAAGACTTTTTGAATCTGCATATTTAGATAAATAAGTACTTTCATCAAGCCCCTTACATAATTTATTAAAGAGTTCAATTAAATTAATAAAATCTGAGCTGCTGTTAATGAACAGTGCTTAGTTTCATTCATCAGCATTTATTTCCTACATTCTGAAGTACCCCATGTGTTAAAGTGTTTAACGATTTTCATTCTGAAATAGACTGACTAGCCTGTAGTCACTGGACTGAAACCTATCATCTAGCATATTATTTGGTTGTGATCCAAAAAAAATGCTATGACGAGGAACAGAATTGAAATCCAGGTCATCTGCACAGTGGTATCAGGTCCTGTGAGATATATTTGATGCCACTCCCTAGAATACTTTTCTCACAGCCTGCGATTAAACTCCATGTAATTTAATTTCCACACTGAGGAAACATTTTTTCTAATCAGTTTACTTTCCTGCACAGATGTACAAGTCATGGGGAACAAATAGAGTAAGCTGACAATGATACATTCACTTGCATGTCTTGAACAAAAAGAAAAAGACGGGGGAGTTAATGCCATTGTCGCTTTCTGAAAGGATTAAGGAATCACCATGATTGTTTTCAGAATTTAATGACCATGTACTTAAAACATATAAAATTAAATGTCTGTATTCATTAATGGTCACCATGAAACTACTACTGATTGTCATAAAATGAATATGCTTCTCTGGTCTGGCTTAAATGTACTCAAGGCCAACAGTGTGTCGTTGTTTCCTATCGACTTCCAAGAGATACTAAGAATATGCAGCAAATGCTGTGTCTCAAGTGACAGCATCAACCCATGAGCAACTGAAATAAGAATAAACCACATGTTTAAATTATGGCAAGTTATAGGATTAATGATTTACGAACACAAATAGATCATATGAGTTTTCCTAATTACTTATTGAACTTGACATTTTTAAAGCCATCACAATAATGTTACAAATTGGGAGGAAAGATGGAATTTCCTGAGTAAGTCCCTGAGAGATGGTTGCTTTAGTATGTGTGCTACGTCTTAACTGAAATTAATTAATCAATGCAGTTTCTGTTCTGTAAGATGCTAACATTTGACTTGTTCTCCCATTTTAGATGACACTGGGACATTTCCAAAAGAATTGGTGGCTGGATGTGCTGTTGCAGGATTATTAGTTTAATGCTAGTATATGTTGTGATACATTGCAAATTAGATACAATTAAAGGTAAGACTAGACACAATGTATCTTCAGAATGATTTGGAGATGCCGGTGTTGGATTGGGGTGTACAAAGTTAAAAATCACGCAACACCAACAGGTTTAATTGGAAACACACTAGCTTTCGGAGCGACGCTCCTTCACCAGGTGATTGTGGAGGTCTCGATTGTAACACAGAATTTATAGCAAAAATTTGCAGTGTGATGTAACTGAAATTATACATTGAAAAATTGATTGTCTGTTAAGCCTTTCATCTGTTAGAATACAGTGATAGTTTCACTTCTTTCATGTGTAAATCACAAAACCCTTTTCTTTTAAAGTTGCATTCTCGGGTTAGCTGTTAACAATGGTGATAGCTAGACAATATGTTGAAGGTGTTAGCCTCCTGTGTTCTGTCTATGACCTGATGCTTAGATTGATTCTAATCTAAAAAGTGAGATAACAGAGTTTTATATAAATTCATGCAGTTTTTGAGCTCAGAGTTCTACATGAATGTATGCAGTTTTTGAGTAAAGTGCAATGTAACTCTGCAAGTACAAATTCATCACACAAAATATATGCGTGCATGTGGGTCTTTGTCTGTGTGTGTGTGTGTGTCTGTCTGAGGTGGAGGCTGTGAGTATGAGAAAGTGTATATGTGTGTGTAGTGAGTGCAGAGTGTCTTAAGTCTGTGAGGGGGTGCATGTGTGGGAGTGTGTGTGTCTATAAGGGTGTGTGTGGGTGTCTGTGTGTGCGTCAGTGTGTACCTGTGTCTGTGTGTATGTGAGAGTGTGTGTCTGTGTAGGAATATCTGTGTGTGTGTGTGTGTAGTGCAATGGTGATCACCTGTAATGTGACATGAACCCAAGGTCCCGGTTGAGGCCCTCCCTATGGGTACCGAACTTAGCTATCAGCCTCTGCTCGGCCACTTTCCTCTGCTGCCTGTCCCAGAGTCCACCTTGGAGGATAGTCACCCGAAGGTCCGAGGCTGAATGTCCTGAACCACTGAAATGTTCCCCAACTGGGAGGAAACCCTCCTGTCTGTTGATTGTTGTGCGGTGCCCATTCATCCATTGTTGTAGCCTTTGCTCGGTTTCCCCAATGTACCATGCCTCCGGGCATCCTTGCCTGCAATGTATAAGATAGACAATGTTGGCTAAGTCACATGGCAGGTACTCATGTGACTCAGCCAATGTTGTCTATCTTATACGTTGCAGGCAAAGATGCCCGGAGGCATGGTACATTGGGGAAACCGAGCAAAGGCTACGACAATGGATGAATGGGCACCGCACAACAATCAACAGACAGGAGTGTTCCCTCCCAGTTGGGGAACACTTCAGTGGTCCGGGACATTCAGCCTCGCACCTTCGGGTGACCATCCTCCAAGGTGGACTCTGGGACAGGCAGCAGAGGAAAGTGGCCGAGCAGAGGCTGATAGCTAAGTTCGGTACCCATAGGGAGGGCCTCAAGCGGGACCTTGGGTTCATGTCACATTACAGGTGATCACCATTGCACTACACACACACACACAGATACTCCTACACAGACACACACTCTCACATACACACAGACGCGCACGCAGACACCCACACACACCCTTATAGACAGACACACTCCCACACATGCACCCCCTCACAGACTTAAGACACTCTGCACTCACTACACACACATACATACACTTTCTCACACGCACAACCCCCACCTCAGACAGACACACACACAGACAGACAAAGATTCACATGCACACATATATTTTGTGTGGTGAATTTGTACTTGCAGAGTTACATTGCACTTTGCTGAAAAACTGCATACATTCATGTAGACCTCTGAGCTCAAAAACTGCATGAATTTATGTTATCTCACTTTTTAGAGTAGAATCAATCTAAACATCAGGTCATAGACAGAGAACACAGGGGACTAACACATTCAACATATTGCCTAGCTATCACCATTGTTAACAGCTAACCCGACAATGCAACTTTAAAAAAAAGGTTCTGGATTAGTGGTGCTGAAAGAGCACAGCAGTTCAGGCAGCATCCAAGGAGCTTTGAAATCGACGTTTCGGGCAAAATCCCTTCATCAGGATCAAAGGCAGTGAGCTTAAGGGTTTTGTGATTTACACATGAAAGAAGGGAAACTATCCCTGTATTCTAACAGATGAAAAGCTTAACAGACAATCAATTTTTCAATGTATAATTTCAGTTACATCACACTGCAAATTTTTGCGATAAATTCTGTGTTATGATCGAGCCCTCCACAATCACCTGATGAAGGAGTGTCGCTCCGAAAGCTAGTGCTTCCAATTAAAATGTTGGACTATAACCTGGTGTTGTGTGATTTTTAACCATCTTCAGAAATGCATTTCGATATTCAGTCACAGCTCAATGCTGCGGTGTCAGGAAGATAAACCAGTCGCGTCTGCGGTGTAGGTTTTCATTCGCTACTGTGTTGGAAGCGTCGTCCCTCTGAAACCCAGTAATCTAATGACAGAAGGAGCTGAAATCTGATCTATTCCTCAGGCCAATTTCTCTGAACCTGAAAATAAAGATGAACCCCATTTCATTCTTATGATATTGCAAGGCAGTTATCTGAACCCAGTAAATTACAATCAGATAATTCTGACATAGAACATAAACTTATTCTCATTCAACAATAGAAGTGAATGCAACTTTGCACTTATGATGAGAATGACTATGTTGCTTGATTAGAGCATAACTTTTGACTGACATGAAGCCAAATTATGTTTGTGATGAAATTGATCTTTGATGAAAGTGTTGTTTTCTGACAGGCACCGGGATAACTCCAGTTAACTCCAGAGATAACAGTCAGTTTGAAGAACAGGTTTGTTTCATGATCACTTTTTTTTGCCAAGTAGAAAGTTTTTACAGTGTACAACACACATACATCATTATTGCCTGAACTGCTACAAGATCACAGCACATCCCACCAAGTCTGTGGGTTCCCAATGTTGCCTTTGCCTTAAACACATGGCTAGTGATCACTCATTTCAAGAATGATCCCCATACATACCTAACCCAGCAGCTTCTGCAAACAGTTGATGTTTACATTGTGTCACTGGATAGTTATTCAACTATGTGAAGTGGCACCTCCTCCACAATGTATAACAGCTATTCAGCAGGACAGGCAAAATCTATGCAGGGAAACAGTTAAAGCACCAGGTCTAAATGTTTAATCATTTTACAACAATTCTGTTGTACAGTACCTGTGCACTATGAGTGGTTGCTACCATTATTCAAATTCAGCCCCAATCATCTCTGTTATGATGAATTATGCAAACTGAGCCCATGGTTTATTGTTTAACACCACAAATCTAGTCTTAGACACGTTAATTGTGAATGAATACTCACAGATATGATTATTCTCCTTTGTCCCGTTTTGGCAAATGATTTGAAAATGACATTCATGACCATGTGTTCAGAAGCGGCCGTTTCAGTTTAAGGTAATGAGTTTTGAAGTGTGGATAAATTGTGGCATCTGGATATGAAATTACTGAAGTGGAAGTGAGTATGATGCAGCTTTGCTTTACTGCACTGAAACAGTAGCTTGCTCTTTTCTTCCAATATCAGATGAGGTAGCAAACAGAATGAGCATTGGTAATTGAACCTTAAACTTGAAATGGAGCCAGCAAGTCGAGAGAAAGGATTACAGAACTTCACTATTAAATATAACCTCAATTGAGTGTAGGAGGCCATTTAGAAAAGAAAGTTATGAGAAGCAAATAAACAGGCTTTCAAGGGATGTAAGAAAAGCTGACATGCTCAAGAAAATCAATGGTTTAGCAGTATCTATGGAGAGAGAATTAGAGTCAACTTCGAAGTTTGATATGAAATTTGCTGAGAAATTAAAAGGGCTGTAAAATGGTCACTTTTGCTGTTAAAAATCATGCAACATCAGGTCATAGTCCAACAGGTTTATTTGGAAGTCCAAATTGGACGATAACCTGGTGTTGTGTGATTTTTGACTTTGTCCACCCCAGTCTGACACTGACACCTCCTCATCACTTTTGCTGTTGACAGATGGTAAAGAATCCAATGGAACAGGGAGCGATGGGGCTAAAAACAAAATGCAAAAGCTGTGTGAATAGCGGTAAAGGTGCAGAAGAGTTGTTACACCTCTAACTGAGATATGTGAAATGGAATGTAAAATGAGCCTGCAGTGTGAACAGCAAAGACAATAGAAAATAAAAAGGTGACAGTGTAGTTATCACGGTTATAATCATAGTGGAGGAAGAGGTCACGCCCTCATGGTATCTCTCAGGGCACAAGAGAGTTGAAATGACCATAAGTTTCCATTTGAAAAAGTGTGATGTGATAGTCTAAAGAAAGTCTGCTGATTCTTTATACATATGTGTGCATATCTAAGTTTTCCAAGGTTTGATGTTTGTCAACTTAAAGTAAACATTGATTATGTTAAAATATACCAGAAATCACATGTTACAATGAGACAGCTTTGCCAGTTTATCAACTCCAAGTGTGGGAGAGTGTGCAAAGGTGGTGAAGAAAGGCATTTCATTAAAGACCCTGTTCTATTGCTGGTAAAGATGACGATGTTCCTTTAATGATAGGAATTTTATCTGAGTTGTAGCTTAACCTGGCAGTTTTCTTGACTAAATTGCTAGGGGCTAAATGTGGTAGTGCCATTAACAATAACACTATAACACCATGAGCAATGCTGTGTTGTCCTTTGATCCTTTGATATCCTACCATGCATTGTTAGCAATGTTTGGTGCTATGTTATACTTTACAACTTATGACTCAGATGGTGTTTCTATCATATTTGTCCTCAGAGAATACAAGAAGGAGAGGTGGGGCTTCTATCTTATGCTGCACTAAACTTCAGACAATACAAGAGAAGTAGAAAGAACAGACAAAAGGAAGACCAAACTTTGTATGCACAGGTACAACTGTAAAACATAACCGTGCTTTCTAACTAGGACCGCTCCAACACAAGTGTCAATTCTCATTGACGTACATTGAATAGTTACAAGATGTAATTAGAATAGGAGCTGCTCTTGATGCTTCTTTGTTGCTTTTACAGATTAAACAAGGGACTGATGCTAATCTGATTTACGTGTCTCTGGATATGACCGATTTACCAAAAACAGCAACAAGGAAGGAGACAGCAAGCATGAAGACAAGCAAGCCAAACAGAGAATCCAGGATTGCATAACAAACTGTCCCATTTTCTCTGGGTCAAGCCATCTTCTTGAACAGATATTACATAGAACATAGAAAAGTACAGCACAGAACAGGCCCTTTGGCCCACGATATTGTGCCAAGGATTAATCCTAATGTAAAATAAAATAACTTAACCTACACAGCCCTCAATTTATTGCTATCCATGTGCACGTCCAGCAGTCGCTTAAATGACCCTATTATGTCTACCTGTTTGAATTGGGTTTATTATAAACCACATTGTCATTTATCAGAAAGGAAATAAAGAATCAACTATACAAAGGCAGCAATACGTTCACTTCTACGTTTCTGTACTCTTTAGAAAAGCAATGTCTGTAAAATAAAGGAATCTTTTGATTAATTACCATCAGTTAAGAAAGGTATCAAAGACAATGGATGTCCCTTTTGTAGCTAGTTAGTTGTTGACAACACTAGAGTACTACATTATTTATCTAAATCTACCCTAGGAAATAGCAGCCTTGTATTGAGTCTTCCACACAGAAGAATCAGACAACTTGGCTCAACTGCTGTCTCCAAGCCTTTCAGCTTCACTGAATTTCCACCCAACCCTGATCAATCTGAATCCACCAATCTATCCTTTTTACATTTGTACATCATGCATCTATCAAACTTCTCTGTTCGTTTCTCTATGTTCATCACAGCTAAAAACCCATATGATAGATAATTCTCTACACGAAAGATTTGCTGTGTAAAGAGTTTCTTCACAATTTATTGAGAGACTTGCAAATAATAAAAATATAGTTCTGGACTGTTGTTCTCATCTCACTCAGAAATCAAAGTATCATTTCCACACCTTCCTTTAAATCATTTTCATCACAGTGGAACAATACTGTCCAGTCAACATTAGCTTGAAAACGAAATTTATACAGGAATACAACTATACCATTAAAATGCTAATATCAAGAATACTCTACGCAATTGATTTTTCCAGAATACATATAACTCAACTCTTTTAATTTAAAAAAATCCATCATTTTCTTGCCTGTTCTCAATGGTAACATTTTCAAAAAGAGCTGAGGAGAAAAATCCAAATATATACCAGATATTGAGTGAAGTATATTTCTTTTGATCTCGGTCTGAATTTACTGACTATTTAGTCTGTGTGGTAAACTTCGATCCCACAGGGAACGGCAATCTTTAGTTATCATCTACTTGTTAAACAATTTAAACATATTATGTTTCAATTAGACCAGTAGGCGTTGTTTCTAACTTGAAGCAAAATGGGCCTCTTTGCTCACATTCACCATGTTGGATTGTCATTTGATGCCAGGAGTCAATATAAAGAAGCTCAATGCACTTCCTCCAGAGCAACTACATTATTCCTTCGGTAAGAATATCAGATGGCTGTGCATGAAAATCGAAGTATATAGTTGATGCAAGAAAATAAAGGAGACAGACATAAATCCTTAGAATGCATCAACAGTCAAGAAGGACTTTCACAGGCGAGTGAACAAAGAAGTGTAGAGAATATACAATGTAGGAACATATGAGATTATACAGACAGGTGGGAATAATAGAGACATTGACTATTTTTGAAATGGGGAAAGGCTTCAGAAATCCATACCACAAAGGGACATCGGCGCCCTAGTTCAGGATTCTCATGAATATGCAAGTTCAGTTGGCAAATAAGAAGTCAGTTCGCAAGGATCCTTCCACATCCGGCAGAGATTGACCTGTACTTCCACACATGTCATCTACTGTGCCTGCTGCTCGTGGTCTCATCTCCTCTATATTGGGGAGACAGAATGCTAACTTGCAGAATGTTTCAGAGAGCATCTCTTAGATGCATGCACTAAACACCCTGTGGCTGAACACTTTAACTCCCCTTCACACTCCACCAAGGACATGCAAGTCCTGGGCCTTGTCGACTGCCAAACTCTAGCCACCCGAGGAAGAGCACCTCATCTTCTGCCTTGGAACTCTCCAACCACAGAGGTTCAATGTAAATTTCACCAGTTTCTTCATTTCCCCTCTCCCCGCCTTATCCCAGATCCAATCTTCCAACTCAGCACTGCCCTCTTGAAATGTCCTACCTCCATCTTGTTTCCCACCTATCTGCTCCGCCCTCCTTTCCAACCCATCACCATCATTCCCCACCTCCAGCTACCTATGGAATTCCCAGATACCCCATCTCCCATTTATCTCTTCCCCCCTCATTCCTGATGAAGAGCTTATGCTCGAAACGTTGACCCTCCTGCTCCTCGGATGCTGCCTGACTAGCTGTGCTTTTCCAGTACCACACGTTTCGACTCTGACCTCTAGTACCTGCAGTCCTCACTTTCTCATTACAAAAGTTCTCGAATACACGAATCGCGATGTATTGTTGAGGCTATATAAGGCTGTGGTTAAACTGCACTTGGAATATTGTGAGCAGTCTTTGGCCCCATATCTCAATAAAGATGTACTAGAATTGGACTGGGATCCAGAGAGGGCTCATTAAGACTGATCCTAGGAATGAAGGGCATGTCATTTGAGGAGCGGCTAAGGACTCTCTACTTATTGGAGTTGAGAACAATGAGGAGAATCTCAATGAAGCTTACAGAACACTGAGATGACTGGACAAAGTGGACTGAGAAGATGTTTCCACTAGTAGGAGAGACGAGGACCCAAGGACAAAGATTCAGAATGGAGGTAACACCGTTTAAAACTGAGATGGGGGTTATTTCTTCAGTCAGATGGTGGCGATACTGTGGAATTCATTGTCACAGAAGGATGTGGAGGCTAGATCATTGAGTATCTTTAAGACTGAGAGAGATAGCTTTTTGATTAGTGATGGGATGAAGGCTTATGGGAAGAATAAATGAGAATGTGATTGAGACACCATGATCGAATGGAGGTGCAGACTCGCTGGGCTAAATGGCCTAATTCTGCTCCAATATATTATGGTTTTATGGTGCAGGACTAGATGTGACATTGATAACATAAAAGTACAACTAAAGTTTTTGCATTTCAATGCATGTAACATTCTGAAAAAAGCAAATGTATTGACCGCACACATTGACATGACTAAATATAACTTAATTGGCATTTTTGAAATATTGTTATAGCATGGGATCCTATTGTAATAGGATGCAAAATTCTAGAAACATACGAAGCTTCCTATAATCAAAGAGGCCAGAAACAAAAAGAAACTGCAGATGCAGGAATCCAAAGTAGACAGGCAGGAGGCTGGATGAGGCGCTCTTCCTCCACGTATCGTCTGGTCAGGGTCTGGCGATGGAGGTGCTCAAGGACCTGTGGTTGGGTGACCGACTCCTCTCCATTTCTATCTCAGGCGAGCAACTCAACACACACATTTACTACAAACCGACCGAATCCCACAGCAACCTAGATTACACCGCCTCTCACCCTGCCCCATGTAAAAAAGTCATCCAATATTCCCAATTCCTTTGCCTCTCCTGCATCTGCTCCCAGGAGGACCAATTCCGCTGCCGAACAACCCAAATGGCCTCCTTCTTCAAAGACCGCAATTTCCCCTCTGATGTTTTCGACGATACTCTGCACCACATCTCCTCCACTTCCCGAACCTCCGCCCTTGAACCCCGCCCCTCCAATCGCCACCAGAACAGAACCCCACTGGTCCGCACCTTCCACCACACCAACCACCCAGATACTTCATATCATCCTCCATCACTTCCACCAGCTCCAAACAGACCCCACCACCAGGGATATATTTCCCTCCTCACCCCTATTAGCGTTCCAGAGAGACCACTCCCTCCATGACTACCTCGTCAGGTCCACACCCCCCACCAACCCAACCTACACTCCCGGAGCCTTCCCTTGCAACTGCAAGAATTGCAATGCTTGCGCCCAAACCTGCCCCCCTCACCTCCTTCCATATCCGTCACAGATTCACCTGCACCTCCACACACATCATTTACTGTATCTGCTGCACCCGATGTGGTCTCCTCTACATTGGGGAGACAGGTCGCCTACTTGCGGAATGTTTCAGGGAACACCTCTGGGACCCTCAACAAACCCAACCACCCCGTGGCTGAACACTTTAACTCTCCCTCCCACTCCACGAAGGGCATGCAGGTCCTTGGCCTCCTCCATCACCAGACCCTGACCACATGACGCATGGAGGAAGAGTGCCTCATCTTCCGCCTAGGAAACCTCCTCCCACTGGGATGAATGTAGATTTCTCCAGCTTCCTCTTTTCCCCTCCCCCCACCTTATCTCAGTCTCAACCCCCGGATTCAGCACCGCCCTCTTGACCTGCAATCTTCTTCCTGACCTCTCCACTCCCCAACCCCTCTCCGGCCTATCAACCTCACCCTTACCTCCTTCCATCTATCGTATTCCCAGCACCCCTCCGCTAAATTCCTCCCCCTATCTTTTATCGCAGCCCACTTGGCACACCAGCCTTATTCTTGAAGAAGGGCTTATGCCCGAAAGGTCGATTCTCCTGCTCCTCGGATGCTGCCTGACCTGCTGTATTTTTCCAGCACCACATTTTCAACTCTAGTCTCCAACATCTGCAGTCCTCAATTTCTCCTCGCAAAGAAGGTTACCTTAGATTACAACAAGATCTTGCACAGATGGGCCAATGGGCTGAGGATTGGCAGATGGAGTTTAATTCAGATAAATGGGAGGTGCTGCATTTTGGGAACGCAAATCTGAGCAGGACTTATACACTTAATGGTAAGTTCCTAGAGGGTGTTGCTGAACAAAGAGATTTTAGAGTGCAGGTTCATATCTCCTTGAAAGTACAGTCACGTTTCGATAGGATAGTGAAGAAGGCGTTTGGTATGCTTTTCTTCATTGGTCAGAATATTGAGTACAGGAGTTGAGAGGTCATGTTGTGGCTGTTACAGCACATTGGTTAGGCCACTTTTGGAATGTTGCATTCAGTTCTGGTCTCCCTGCTACAGGAAGAATGTTGTGAAACTTAAAAGAGTTCAGAAAAGATTTACAAGAATGTTGCCAGGGCTGGAGGCTTTGAGCTAGAGGGAAAGGTTGAATAGGCTAGTGCTGTTTTCCCTGGAGCATTGGAAGCTGAGGGGTAACCTGAACAAGGTTTATAAAATCATGAGGGTCTCAGATAGGATAAATAGAGAAAGTCTTTGCCCTGGGGTGGGCGAGTCCAGAACTACAGGGCATAAGCTTAGTGTGAACGGGGCAAGATATAAAAGAGTCGAAAGGGCAACTTATTCATGCAGAGGGTGGTACGTGTATGGAATGAGCTGCCAGAGGAAGTGGTGGAGGCTGGTACAATTGCAACATTTAAAAGGCATCTGGATGTTTATCTGAATAGGAAGTGTTTGGACGGATATGGGCCAGGTGCTGACAGGTGGAACTTGATTGAGTAGGGATATCTGGTAGGCATGGACGAGTTGGACCAAAAGGTCTGTTTCCATGCTGTACATCTTGATGACTCTCTGACTAATCTTTGTCCTACTCTACTTTAGTTATGTTTTCCCATTGTAATGAAAACTTTCAATAATCATACATCATTGCTTCTTCACTTTTACTCAATCATACCCCAACATTTCACAACAGGGGATGTCAGCTCCTTGTTAAAAATTAGAATCAGCAGCAAATGTCCAATGTGTGGTTATGAAACTTCAGATATTTCACTGGTTCAGTTATAGAATAGCAATATCTTGTGCCTTTTGCTACACAAGTCTCAATATTGCTCCTGTCTACTAAGCATTGTTGCAACTTGTTACTTGATTAGATTGGATTCCCTACAGTATGGAAACAGACCCTTTGGCACAACAAGTCCACACCGACTCTCCGAAGAGTAACCCAATCCCCTACCCTATATTAACCACTGACTAATGCACCAAACACGGTGGACAATTTAGCTTGGCCAACTCACCAAATCTGCGGATTGTGGGAGGAAACCAGAAAATCCAGAGGAAACCCACGCAGGCACAGAGAGAATGTGCAAACTCCACACAGTCACCCGAGGCAGGAATCGAACCCGGGACCCTGGTGCTGTGGGGCAGCAGTGCTGACCACTGAGCCACCGTGCCATCCCTTGACCTGCTTTGTGAGCTAACTTCATCCTCTGCCATTTGTTTCTTTTTTTATTTCCTGTCTCCATCTGCAACTTGCTCCCTTCTGACATGATAGCGTGATTGGACCATATCAAGTGAAAACGCCACAGTGCAGTGTAGGCCAAAGTGCAACTCAATTAATTGCTCAAATTTGACTTCTATTCTTACGAGTTCAGTTTGTTGGTCGAGTCAAAGAATGTTTTCCAAAAGAAAGCTTCATTTGTCATATCCTAGTTAGCTCCTGAATGAAACAACACATTGGCAATGGGATATCCCCTATCAGCAGCGTGAAATTATCTCTTGGAAATGGGCATTCCTATTTTTGGAATAGATTACAGAGCAGCAACGAGCTGAAGTGATTTCAGGAAATGAACATGAAACTAAGTTATTGGCAGGGGGCTCTTGTGGTACAGTGGTAGTATCCCTAGCTCTGAGCCAGGAGATTTGAGTTCATGTTTTACCTTATCCAGAGGTGTGTAATAACCTCACTGAGTAGGTTGATGAAAATATTTCTGAAACTAATTTTTTTTTGTGTGGTGTAATGGTCATATCACTATCACGGAACATTGAAGGCCTTGCAGGTTTGGACACTGCCAAACTGTACAGGAGAAGGAAATTGTTTGCTACTGCTGACTGGAGGAAGAGCTTGGGGAGTGGAACCTAAAGGCCACAGTAGAGCCAGAGAAGGAGAGGAGCCTGGAGCCCAAGAACTGGAAGAGAAGAGACAGGGCCCTGTGTTGCTGCTGCTGCCAGACTGTAAGATTGATGCTACTGCCTGGGTGTCCAAGAAGCTGTTGCTGAAGATGCCTGGGCCCAGTGAGGCTGTGTTTCTGGAACTGCCTGGGCCCAGTGAGGTTGTGTTTCTGGATATGCCTGGGCCCACTGAGGCTGTGTTTCAGGAGCTGCCTGGGCCCACTGAGGCCGTTTCTGGAGCTGCCTGGGCCCAGTGAGGCTGTGTTTCAGGAGCTGCTTGGGGCAACTGAGGCCATTTCTGGAGCTGCCTGGGCCCACTGAGGCTGTGTTTCTGGATCTGCTTGGGCCCACTGAGGCTGTGTTTGTGGAGCTGCCTGGGCCCAGTGAGACTGTTTCTGGAGCTGCCTGGGCCGACTGAGGCTGTGTTTCTGGAGTTGCCTGGGCCCACTGAGGCTTTGTTTCTGGAGTTGCCTGGGCCCATTGAGGCTGTGTTTCTGGAGCCTCTGGGCCCACTGAGGCTGTGTTTCTGGAACTGCCTGGGCCCAGTGAGGCTGTGTTCTGGAGCTGCCTTGTCCCAGTGAGGCTGTGTTTCTGGAGCTGCCTGTGCCCACTACGGCTGTGTTTCTGGAGCTGTCTGGGTCCAGTGAGACCGTGTTTCTGGAGCTGCTTGGGCCCAGTGAGGGCTGTGTTTCTCGATATGCCTGGGCTCTGTGAGGCTGTACTTCTGCAACTACCTGCCTGCGCCCAGTGAGGCCTATGCTGCCGGATTCTGCTGCCTTGTCTGGGACTTCTTTCATTTTAACTACTAAGAGGTGTGTGTGGTTGTTTATGCAATGGTGGCACTAACACTACCATCACCTGCAGCAGGGCCCCACCATTCAGACACTGGTGTAACTGCTGCTGCTGCATTGACCCCAGCTCTTGCACCATCACCCCACAAGCTCTTTGTTCAGATCCTGGAGGTGAAATGTTCTGTCCATTTGCATATGTCTGCATGAAGGCAATGGCCGGTGTCGTTTATCCATAATCCATTGCCCCACCATAGAAAATGTCTGGCAAGATCTTCGTTCTCCTTCAGTTCAAGTAGGCTGTGAAGCTGGCCTTGGAGATGGGGCTCACAGTGGGCTGGACCTTTTTGCTGGAGACTGATAATCTGCAATGTCTTGCTATTTGTTGCCAGTGAGTTTCTCCCCCTCTCCAACTTGCAGCAACCCTGGGAAGTGAGGTCGGGGTAGCTCCCAACCTGCTTGGGCTCAAGGAGAACAGCCTCTGATCCATCTACTTCTTCGGGTGATAGGTCTTCATCAGCTTGGCATGGGACAAGTTGACTCAGGTGCCGTTCATTGTGCTCCACAAGTGGGGTGCCTATTGCACACTCTGGATGGCAGACATCACATAGTGCCACATCTGTAATAAGCTAAGGGGTATGTTAGAAAGAGTTGTACCACCTCTAAGCCTACCAGTCACATAGGCAGCTGTTGGGGTGCTGTAGCGACCATCTCTCCTCTGAAAACAAAATCTTGAGTCCAGGCCAGAGGCCACCATTGTCATGGATTCTGGTGATTGCAGGGTGAGGGTCCTCACAGAGAAAGAAGGGATGACATAAGATGATGAATCTACAGGCAGCCTACCATCCCCCTCCCAGTCAAGAATGTGTCTCCTCACACCTCAGATCTTGTTGCACTATGACCTGGGGGTTAAAGTCCCAGTCCGGGTCTCCCAGCCCAGAAATGGCCTTGTCGCCTGTACCCGAGATACCACGACATGGTGAGCTCGAGCTCATCTTTACCACTTCACCGCAATGATACCGAGACTGGTCCCCAGTCATGACCACCCAAGCGTGGTAATCCCAAGCCCAGTCTTTCACAACTCAGTGCAGTGAACACATGGCCTGTCCCCCCTTCGCCATGGGCCCGGGATAGGCTGGTGATTACAGTGACAGTCTTCCCCGGACTTGTCACTCCTCCCGGCTTTTTGTGTTTGTTGAGAAGCTCAGAGGGAGGTGGAACAGACCAGGCTGACAGGAGGCTGGAGGCTGGGAGCAGGATAAGGGGCCACTCACTGCAGTGAGAGGTTTCCAGCTCTTGTAGGATGAGGTGTTACACCTCGCCTGAGAGGGAGCTGGTAACTGGTAGTCCCTCTGTCCACTCCAGCCCAATGACATGTCGCATCTGGGGTCATGGCCAGTCAGGTCAGCTGGCTGGTGGGATGGGATGGGTCTTAAATATCCACCAAAGCCCCTACTCCTGGGACAAACGGGATCCCAGCCAGGGATGCTATGTTGGTGCCGTGACCCTCACCAGGTCATTGGGTGATGGTGAGGAAGGACCATGACTTCCTCACTTCCTCCCTGACATTTTTTACTGGGAGCCTCAGTCTTGGGAGAAGAACTTTTCCCTGAGGGGCTGGGGGATCCGGTGTCAGGAGGGCAGGGTTGTCCCCAGTTTCCGCCACCCAGTGACACCCCTCCATACCTGCCCAATGGAAGGGCCCCTGCCAATGACTCTGGGGCTGGTGACACTCGGAGAGTGAACCATCCCCACTCTCAGTGTAGAACGGGTTGGGGGCTGAGGACAGCAGCCCAGGGATAGCACTCAGTTTTAGGTGCATGGGATGCCATGTTCCTGGTCTCCATCGAGGTTCTGGATTCATTAGTGCAGCTCATTGAGCTCCCCTTCATTCCCTTGAGGAATTCCAGGAATACATGAAGATAAACCGGAATCCAGCTGGTTTGGACCCTGGAACAATATTGAACAGGTCTTCTACTCCACCCAGGCTGCTCTGATAGCCCAGGATGACAATCAGATGTTCAGGATGTTCCTTGGTGGATTCCTGGAGGAGGTGAGGGCCCTATGTGATTTTCCTTCCTCCCGCAGACTGACATTGATGGTGACAGTTGCGCAGGGCTGCTGCCATGAAGACAGCCATAGGCAGCCTCACCATCACCAGCAGCAGGAAACCACAATACAGGCTCCAGGATTTATCGGTCCACTGGAATGGAAGGTTTGGGGGTGGGGGAGGGTATTCACCTTTTTCTTTTAAAAGGTGGTGAGTTGTTTTTCAGAATGGGGACCTGTGACCAGGGAGTGCTGTAAAGCAGCCAGACCTAGGGATTCAGGTACATAGAACCTTGAAAGTGGCATTGCAGGTAGATAGGTTGGTGCAAGAGGCTTTTGGGATGCTTTCTGTCATTGGTCAGGGCATTAAGTATAGGAATTAGGAAATAAGTTTGCAGCTGTACAGAATTTTGATGAGGCACTTTTGGAGTCCTGTCTATATTACTGGTCGCCCTGCTACAGAAAAAAATTTAATAAATTGGAAAAGCTGCAGAAAAGATTTACAAATGTGTTAGTGGGACGAGAGGGTTTGAGTTATAAGGCGAAGCTGGAGAGACTGGGGCTTTTTTTCTTCGTGATTAGCAGGTTGAAGAGTGACCTGAAAGAGATTTATAATTTCATGATGGACATAAATAAGATGAATAGTAAAGGGTTTTGTATCGAGGGTTAGGGAATTCAAACCGAGAGGGCATAATTTTAGGAAGAGAGGGGAAAGATTTAAATTCACTGATGGGCACCTTTTTTCACACACAGGACGATTCGTGTGTGGAATGAACTGACAAAAGAAGTGGCAGATGTAGGTCTATTTTCAATAATTAATAAGCACTTGGACAGGTTCATGAATTTGAAAGGCCTAGAGGGATACAGATCAAATGTAGGCAAATGGGACTAGATTAGTTTGGGAGACCTGGTCAGTATGTACAAATTGGGCTGAAGAGTCTGTTTCCATGCTGTATGATTCTATGAGTCTATAACAGACAGAATTCTCAAGAAGAAGCATTTGGAAAGGTAAGGTTTGATTCGGAGTAGTCAGCTTGGCTCACACACGGGAGATCATTCCTCACAAATTTGTTGGAATTCTTTTATGAAGTGAGCAGGAAGGTTGGTGAGGGCAGGATGGTAGAAGTAGTCTATATGGATTTCAATTAAGCCTTTGATAAGTTTCCACATGATCGGCAGCTCTGGAAGGTTAGACCACATTGAATCTGGGTGGAGCTGGCAAATTGAATACACAACTAGCTTGACACTAGAAAGCAGAAGTCAATAGTGGAAGGATTCTTGTCAGACTGGAGGCCTGAGACTAGTGGTGTGTCTCAGGGGTCAGTGCTGGGCCCATTGCTGTGTGTTATCTATATCAATGATTTGGATGAAAATAAGCATGAATTAATAAGTTTGCAGATGACACTGAAATAGACAGTATTGTGGAAACAGAGGAAGATTATCTTGATTAGCTGGAAAAATAGGCCAAGAAATGGCAAATGGAGCTTCATGTAGATACGTGTGAGGTCTTGAATTTTGGAAAGATAAGAGTTTGCGTGTTTTGTGAAGGTTGAGGTTCTGGATGTAGGCTTGCTCGCTGAGCTGTAAGGTTTGTTTTCAGATGTTTCATCACCACACTAGGTAACATCTTAAGCAAGCCTTTGGATGAAGCACTGGTGGTGTCACCTGCTTTCTATTTATGTGATTGGGTTTTGTTGGGTTGATGATGCCATTTCCTCTGGTGATGTCATTTCCTGTTCTTTTTCTCAGGTGTGGTAAAGGGTATCCAAGTCAATGTGTTTGTTGATAGAGTTCTGGATGGAATGCCAAGCTTCTAGGAATTCTCATGCATGTCTCTTTTTGGCTTGTCCTAGGATGGATGTGTTGTCCCAGTCAAAGTCATGTCCATCCTCATTCGTATGTAAGGAACCTAGTGAGAGTGATTCATGTCTTTTTCGGGCTAATTGATGTTCAGGTATCCTTGTGACTAGTTTTCTGCCTATTTGTCCAATGTAATGTTTGTTACAGTTCTAGCAAGGTATATTGTATCTGACATTCATTTCACTTGTTATCTGTACAGGGGAACCTTGACTACCGGAATACCAATTATCCAAAAATCGGATTATCCAAAGAAGATCTCGAGGTCCCAATCGAAACATTACATCAAAGACGTGTTTCCAACAGTGGTCACACCTTTTCTTTGCAGTGATTAAACAGGCAGCATCTCCAAGTAACTGCCTGCCCGCCCTCTGTCTCTCTCCCCACGCTTTCCCTGGAGTTCTACAGAGGGGTTGGGGGGAGCAGGGGATGGGGCTGGACTGGATTGGCGGGCAGGGGATGGGTTTGGACCGGCTTACAACAGGATCTTGAACTAGATGGGCCAATGAGCAGAGAGGTAGAGTTTAATTCAGATAAATGCGAGGTGCTGGATTTTGGGAAAGCAAATCTTAGCAGGACTTATACACTTAATGGTAAGGTCCTAGGGAGTGTTACTGAATTAACAGAGCTTGGAGTGCAAGTTCATTGCTCCTTGAAAGTGGAGACAAAGGTAGATAAGATAGCGAAGAAGGCGTTTGGTATGATTTCCTTTACTGGTCAGAGTATTGAGTACAGGAGTTGGGAGGTCATGTTGCGACTGTACAGGGTATTGGTTTAGCCACTGTTGGACTATTGCATGCAGTTCTTGTCTCCTTCCTATCAGAAAGATGTTGTGAAACCAGAAAGGGTTCAGAAAAGATTTACAAGGATGTTGCCAGGGTTGGGGGATTTGAGCGATAGGGAGAGGCTGAACAGTCTGGGCTTGTTTTCCTTGGAGTGTCAGAGGTGGAGGGGTGACCTTATAGACGTTTACAAAATCATGAGGGGCGTGGTTAGGATAAACAGACCAAGTTTTTTCCCTGGGGTGAGGGAGTCGAGAACGAGAAGGCATAGGTTTAGGGTGAGAGGGGAAAGATATAAAAGAGACCTAAGGGGCAACTTTTTCACACAGAGATTGGTACGTGAATGGAATGAGCTGCCAGAGGAAGTGGTGGAGGCTCGTACAATTGCAACATTTAAAAGGCATTTGGATGGGTATACGAATAGGAAGGGTTTGGAGGGATATGGGCCGGGTGCTGGCAGGTGGGACTAGATTGGGTTGGGATATCTATGCGGCATGGACGGGTTGGACTGAAGGGTTTGTTTCCATGCTGTACATCTCCATGACTCGATGACTATGAGTAAATGGCCTGTTTCCACACTTTTGGGATTCTATGATTGTCTACTAAGCAATGATTAGGCCTGGTGTGTGGGAGTGGGGGGAAAGCATGCGGAAAGGTGCTCATGCACTAAAATTGTTCAAACTACCTTTTCTTCCAAAGGGTGTAATTTGACTCTGTAGCCAAGTATGAGGTCAATTGAACACATAAGATTTTTGCCGTTCTAAAGCCTATGCCTGCCTGGTAGAAACATTGAAGGCTATTTCCAAGTTCTGTATAACCACTTATTCATCTCCCTTATTATCAGCACATCATGTCGACAAATGGCGATCACATTAGAACATTACAGTGCAGTACAGGCCCTTTGAAACCTGTGAAACCAATCTGAAGCCTATCTCTCCTATACTATTCCATGTTCATCCATATGTTTATCCAATGACCATTTAAATGGCCGTAAGGTTGGTGAGTCTACTGCTGTTATAGGCAGTGCATCCCACACCCCTACTACACTCTCAGCAAAGACCTTACCTCTGACATCTGTTCTATATCCATCGCACCTCAATTTAAAGCTCTGTCCTCTCATGCTAGCCATCACCATCCAAGGAAAAAGTCCACCCTACCTAATGCTCTGACCATCTTGGAAGTCTCTATTAAGTCACCTCTCAAACTTCTTCACTCAAATAAAACAGCTTCAGATGCCTCAGCCTTTCCCATAAGACCTTCCCTCCATACCACGTAACATCCTGGTAAATCTCCTCTGCACCCTTTCCAATGCTTCCATTTACTTCGTATGATGCGGCAACCAGAACTGTACACAATACTCCAAGTGCGGCAGCACCAGAGTTTTGTACAGCTGCAACATGACCTCATGGCTCCAATCCCTCTACCAATCAAATTAACACATTTCATGCCCTCTTAACAACCTTATCAACCTGGGTGGCAACTTTCAGGTATCTGTGCACATGGACACCGAGATCTCTCTACTCATTTACACTACCAAGAACCTTACAATTTGTCCAGTACTTTGTACCCCTGCTACTCCTTCCAAAGTGAATCACCTCACACTTTTCCACATTAAACTCCATTTGCCACCTCTCAGCCCAGCTCTGCAGCTTATCTATGTCCCTCTGTTACCTGCGACATTCTTCTGCACTATCCACAATTCCACTGACCTTAGTGTTATCCACAAAATTTATTAACCCATCCTTCTATGCCCTCATCCAGGTCATTTATAAAAATAAGAAACAGCAGTGATCACAAAATAGATCCTTGCATTACACCACTAGTAATTGAACTCCAGGATGCAAATTTCCCATCAACCACCACCCTCTGGCTTCTTACAGCAAGTCAATTTCTGACCCAAACAGTTAAATCACCGTCAATCCAATGCCTCTGTATTTTGTGTAATAGCCAACAGTGGGGAAACTTTACTAAAATCCATATACACCACATCAACCACTTTACCCTCATCCACCTGTTTGGTCACCTTCTCAAAGAACTCATAAAGCTTTGTGAGGCATGCCCTACCCTTTACAAAACCATGTTGACTATTCCTAACCAAATTAGTCCTTTCTCGATGATTATGAATCCTCTCTGTTATAATCCTTTCCAACAATTTACCCATAACCATCATAAGGCTCACTGGTCTATAATTTGCTATCCTCAAGTCTTCTGGCATTATTCCCGTGGACAATGACAACATAAAGATCAAAGCCAAAGGACTTGCACTCTCCTCCCCAGCTTCCCAGAGAATCGTATGAAAAATCCCATTCAGCCCAGGGGACTTATCTAATTTCACACTGTCCAGACCTGCTAACCCCTCCTCCCTAAGAACCTCAATCCCATCTTGTCTAATAGCCCGTATCTCAGTATTCTCCTCCAAAATGTTGTCTCTTTCCAGTGTGAATACTGACCAAAATATTCATTTAGTCCCTCTCCTTTACCTGTAGAAAGCTTTAGGGTTTTACTTGATCCAATGTGCCAAAAACTACTCATAGCTACTGGCTCTTCTTAGCTCTCTCTTTACTAATGTGTAACTCTCAAGCGCCCTAACTGAACCTTCACATCTCATCTTTACATAATCATCCTTCTTCCTCTTGACAAGAGATTCAACTTCTTTCGTAAACTATGGTTCCCTCTCTCAATCACTTCCTCCCTGCCTGACAGGTACATACTTATCAAGAACACTCAGTAGCTTTTCCTTGAACAAACTCCACATTTCAATTGTGCCCATTTCCTGCAGTTTTCTTCCCCATCCTACGTGTTCTAAACCTTGCATAATTGCAACATAATCGCCTTTCCCCCAGCTATAACTCCGGTTCTGCGTTATATACCTTTCCCTTTCCATTGCGAAATATTGGCATTATTTTTCCTGGCAAAGCTGTAATGAGGTCTGGAGCTGACAGGTCCTCGTGATATACATACAGAGATGCAAGTAATATGTTGGAAGTCAGACGATCTTCGGGCCTCAAGCTTACTGGTGCAAGAGCTGAAGGAGAAATCATTATAGGTGATTCTCTATGTACAAGTTTTCAGTTATAAATTGAACTGAGCATGCACAGTTATGCAGTTCAGCATGATGGTGTGGACAGGGTTTTATTTTACTGTGTTACAAACACATAGAACAATTACCGAGGTATTTTCACACATTCACAAATGAAACCATTTTTGACTTTATGTCAGCAGTTTGAACATCATGGTGGCAGCATGCTTGGTGTCATGGAAACAAACATTGAATTGATGTTCAGGTTGGGTTCAGTCTGGACGGAACAAGAGGTTCAATGACTTTACCAAATAAGACAACTTTGAGAAAGGGGTGCAGCACAAAGGCAGATGTGTAAATTGTTTTTACCTCACTTGAATTAAGGAAAAATATTGTTTTATTTCAAGTTTGAGCTGCACATTTATTATCCTGCATGTCCTATGGTTTATATGTATCTTGTTTCAGCATTTTATTCTCCTTCTTTCTTGTCCTGTACCTAATAATTCTCGGCTGCTGTTCACGAGTAACAATTGAGCTGCAACTTTGTGCCACCCATCAATGATGTGCACGCACTCAGCTCTTTCCTGACTTTCAATCATTTAGCAACTGGACAACCTCTAACAATATGTACAGACTGCTAGTTTCCTATTTATGTTTTGCTTTGCAATTTTTATGAATCTTTTTATGAGGCCTTTTCAGTGACCATCTGGAGTACTTGCTTCTTGGGAATTATTTACTGTCTTTTGAGAAGTACATTGCAGATCCATGGGACTGTGCAGTTTACATTTCAAGGACATGTTCCATCCACATGGTGTGCATTTCAGCAATTTTGTTGTTTAATTAGTGATAGCAACAAATGTGTTTACAATGAAGAAAGGGATTTAATGGATCAGACGTAATAAACTGGTTTGCCTGTTAGGAAATTTTCCAGAAAGGACGTAAATTATTGTGAAGTGATAAATTGCTTTGTGGCTCAGACACTGTTATTAGGCTGCATACTTTTGATTAATTGAATAGGTCAAAGTAGTGTCAATTTATTTTAATTCAATTTAGGAATTCATGGGCCTGGACCAATGGTCACCAATTAAGTTATTGCACCAATCAGCCTTGGGTTTTTGTGCGATGTAACAATACAGGTCAGGTCAAAGTGCTGAATTGTCTGCTTTCTTCATATTTTCTCAAGAGCGTTTGAACTTTATTGGGCAGATTTACACTCAAACCATCAGAATAAAAGGAATGTAAATTTTGATAGGGGAATCTCCATCAGATTTTTCAGATTCTGAACAGAGTTTAATCAGACATGGGTTATTTACTTCAATTACTGTTCAATTGATATCTTCATTAAAGACATTTGAAATGAGGTTTGCTATTGTACTTTTCTCATCAGACCATAAGAGATAAGGACAGGACTGGGCTGTTCAGCCTCTCAAGCTTGCTCTGCCACTCGAAAGGAGAAAGGCTAATCTGACATTCCTCACGCCCATTTTCATTCCCTCTCCTCGAAACCCTTGTTTGCTCAACTGATGAAGAATCGAGGTATCTCAGCCTTAAATATCCACAAGGATTCTACCTTCACAGGTGTCTGCGGCAAAGGGTTCCAAAGGCTCACAACCCTCTGATAGAAGAATTCCTCTTCACTTCAGTCCTAAGTTGAAACCTTTTCAATCTGTGACAATGCCCTCTGGTCCTAGACTCTCCATGAACGGAAGCATCCTTTCAGCATTTACCCTATCAAATCCCTTAAGAATCTTCCATGTTTCAATGAGATCTATTCTCAAACTTCTAAACTCCAGTGAATACAGTCTCAATCTATTTAGCCTTTGCTGTTACTCTCTCCAGATTGTGGATAATCCTAGTGAACCTTCTCTCTGTAGCCTCTTGTGAAATGATATATTACCTTAAATAAAGGGACCAAAATTGCTCACCAAAATCCCTACTCCTATACTCCAAAGCACTTAAAGGAAAGGCCAACATTCCATTGGCCTTCATAATTGCATGTTAGCTTTCTGTGTTTCAAGCACAGGTACCCTCAAATCCCTTTGTGTTGCGGTTTTCTGAAATTTTTCTCCATTTAAATAATATTCTGTTCTTTGTTCTCCCTTTCAAAATGAACAACTTCATATTTTCCTACTTTCTTTGCCAGCTTTTTGCCTCCTTACATAACTATCAATATCTGTCTGTTTGTATCCCTCTCGCAACCTGTCTTTCCATCAAATTTTGTATCATTTGCATATTCGGCTACTGTATTTTCACTTTTTATTTCCAAGCCAATAATAAATATTGTGAACAGTTGCAGTTCCAGCACTGATCCCTGTGGAACCCCACTGGTCACAGGTCTCCAACTTGAAAAATAATTTCTAATATCAAGTCACTGTTTCCTGCTCATTAGCCAATGCTCTATGCCATTATACGATATCCAACATCATGAGCTCTTATTTTACGATTTAACCTTTTATGAAGTAACTTGTTGAACGTCTTCTGGAAGTCCAAATACAATGCATCGGCTGATTTTGCTCTATCCACTCAAGTTGAAACTGCCGCAAAAACTCTTAATAAATTAATCAGACATGATTTCCCTTTCATGAAACCACATTGACTCTGCTTGATGAGATTATGATTTTCAAATTGGTCTGCTGTTAGTTGTTTAATTTATTACATTATTTTCCCCCATTAAATGTTCGGTAAATCAGCCTAAAATTGCTTACTTTTTGCGTCCCTCACATTTGAATAATGCTGAATTGCATTCTTCTCTTCATCTTTCATCATTTACTTCTGCCTCTCCTCATTGCCTTGTCACCGGAAGTTTGTTTTATTCTTTTCTGATATGTGGACAACTCTGCTTGAGCAAGATTTTATTGCCCATCCCTAGATTCTGTTGAACTGAATCACTGGCAAGGTCTTTTCAGATGACAGTTGATAGCCAAGTATTTCGCTGTGGGTCTGGGATGTCATCTGTAGACCGGGACTGGTATACAAAGCAAATTTGCTGTGGGTCTGGGATGTCATCTGTAGACCGGGACTGGTATACAAGGCAAATTTGCTGTGGGTCTGGGATGTCATCTGTAGACCGGGACTGGTATACAAGGCAGATTTGCTGTGGGTCTGGGATGTCATCTGTAGACCAGGACTGGTATACAAGGCAGATTTGCTGTGGGTCTGGGATGTCATCTGTAGACCAGGACTGGTATACAAGGCAGATTTGCTGTGGGTCTGGGATGTCATCTGTCGACCGGGACTGGTATCCAAGGTAAATTTGCTTCCTGAAAGGACATTGATGAATCACATGCGTGTTCATGACATTGAAGACTTGTTGCATGATCACAATTTGGCCAAGACTTTAATTATGATTTTTTTTATTGAATTCAAATTTCACCAACTGATACAAACTGATGTTTTAAGATTATTAGCTGGAATTTTGGATTACTAATCAATGTAGACTTTAGAGTTTTAATACTTACTTAAAATGGGACATTATTGGATTACTCAGTGTTCATAAAAGATTCCTGAAATGAAGGAGCTGTTTAATCAGGGGGGCTTGTGCAGGTTGGACAAATGTCTTTGGAGATATCAAAAATTAAAGGAGATCAACTTGAAACAGCTAAGCAAATTTAACAGGCTAAAGACCAGAAAGATATTTCCGCATGTGCTTAAGTCTAAAACCAAGGTTTGTTTTTTTTTTAAAAGTGCTTTCCTATGTAACTCTGAAATGAAGAAAAATGTTACTTTTCCAGCAGGTGATTGGACTTTAACATTCTCTTCCCCAGCACCTAGTTGTAGCTGGGCCATAGAATATATTCAGAATGTAGATAGTGCATTCACTCGGCAGATGTTTGATGGACAAAAGAGTCGAGGGATACAAGGTGTGAGATGGTGTGACACAGGCAAGAGATTTCAGTGAAGCATGCAATAATCTGAATACATGCTAGAGAAAGTTCAAGGGTTCAAGTGTCTACCACTTCTCCTTGTCATGATTTTCTAATGCTTACCCAAGAAATATTCTGTAACTTCAGTTTGCTCACACATGAAGTTGTTGAGATGATGATCATTCATGTACTTCAAGAAGAGCTAGGTAAGTGCATGATGTAGAAAGGAATATAAGGATTTGTTGACATGATTATTTGAAGAATGATGAGAGCAGTTTCTCATAGAACATAAATGCTGTCAGAAGAGTCAAGATGATTGAACTGTCATGCTGTGCTCTTACTGTGAAAAAAGTTATGTTTTATCATGTTGTAGAACTGACCCAACTAATCACCTTCATCTACTCCTAACCAAATAGGCAAATGGGTTTCACATTTCATTGTCCCACTTTAAAACTTTGGTGAATACTGTACTGCTTTGTTTCTTTTAAATGAGGCGTAGAATTCAAGATCAGCTGTTCTGCCAATTCTCAATGTCGTTCTCTCAGTAAATCTTCTGCAGATTCCTTCCATTCCTTCATGTGTTAATGTGCTCATAAATAACCAAGAAGTACTGTGCAGGTAGTTTCCATAATTGGACACTGTGTGATGGACCCTGTGTGACTGGCCCTTTGTTGGACATTGTTGTTGTTTGAACGAACTGGGATTCACCAGTTGACTTTTTTATCTTGATCGTTGCATATTCCATTCCTCTTTTCTTATTGTTACTTTTCTCACTTTTCTGGGAAGTGGTGGGTTCCACAGATTCATATGTCAGTTTACCGTCAGTACATTGATTAGTCTGAGGGAGCAACAATGAAAGATCAGTTGCATCTTTTGTTCAAATGAAAGATTCCATTTTGTCATTGTACATTCTTGAGATTAGACACATGTACCTGAGCACTCATAGCTGCCAAAATAATACCTGGGCATAGTTGATGGACTCTTCTACATGTCTGAATTTTACGGATTTGCTGTGCTCACTGAAACTAAGAGCAGCAAATGAAGAGTTCTTTTACATGTATCCCACTCCTGATATGATGGTAGATGTTTGGGAAAATATTATTTGCATATCACATGTCAAAAACACCATGAAGTAATACAAAAACCGACACGGTCAATCCTTACAAGGACAGAGGTGTGATGGTGCTGTGGCTTTCAAGAGGTCATGTTCTATTTTTTGTGGGGCAGTGAGAGGTTGTAAGGCAGAGTTGCCCAGCCAGCTATGAAGACCACTTGAATAAACAGCTTGCATGAACTTGGGGAATTTTTGAACAATGCAAGAAGTCTGGGTGTGGCCGGCTGTCACACACCATGCATTATAGATTTTTGTCTTTGGGTTTAGCTTGAAGCTGAAACTATTGGAGTCTTTGTGAATACCTCTCAACTGCTTCTTTTTCTCAATTTAGCATTAGAATCCCTATAATTGCACATTCTGCCTGTGTCTGCGTGGGTTTACTCCGAGTGCTCTGGTTTCCTCCCACAGTCAAAAAACGTGCAGGTTAGGTGAATTGGCCAAGCTAAATTGCCCATAGTGTTAGGGGCGGGGTAAATGTAGGGGAATAGGTCTAGGCGGGTTGTGCTTCAGCGGGTCAGTGTGGACATGTTGGGCTGAAGGGCCTGTTTCCACACTGTAAGTAACCTAATCTAATCTAATCTAATAGAAGTGTGGACACAGATCCTTCAGCTCAACAAGTCCACACCAACCCTCCAAAGAGAAAGCCACCCAGACTCATTCCCCTACATTTACCCCAGACTAATATACCTAACCTACACATCGCACAAGTTTAGCATGGCCAATTCACCTGACCTGCACAATTTTGGATTGTGGGAGGAAACTGGAGCACCCGGAGGAAACCCACGCAGACATGGGGAGAATGTGCAAACTCCACACAGACAGTCGCCCGAGGCTGAAATCGAACTCTGGTCCTGTGACGCAGCAGTGGAAACCACTGAGCCACTGTGCTGCCCTAAATACTCTTGATATTTTTCCTCCTGGATTGGAGACCTGCATGTGAGAATCTGTGTCTGAAGGAGGTGTGGTTATGGGATGTTACTATATTAGAGCAATGAATTTGTAATAGTAACTATATATTGTTCCGTTAAACTTTCTAAGAGTTAATTTATTCTAAATTCCTCTTTCTTTGATTGTATTTTAACTACAGTGTTTAAATAAATAGTCTTTGTTTAATAGTAGTTTGACCATAATCAGGAACAGACACTTTATATTTGCCTTTGAAATTTGAAACAGTTAGCGTCTTGCCTACCTTCTCAAAATATTTTGAGGGGGGAGGATCTGTTCAATAACAGAGGAATAGAGCACTGTGGGTAGGAGATGCAAAGTAGTGGTGTCCATGTGAGAATCGCCACATAAGCGGATCAATGGATCCAATATCCGTACATTGCAATTTTGTTTGCGTATAAATTGCTACTCTTTTTTTCAGATTAAATTATTGCCAAATTAAATAATAGAACTCAAGGCACTTACTGAAAGTTTAGAATCATCCAAGTCACAACTCCTGAAACTACAGGAAAAACACAGTTGGCCTTAGCGTCTCCTGGCACAGTTTTTAATCCTGCCTGAGGTTCTGGGTGAGAATGTCAGTTGAAACAGAACTGATCTAGAATAGAGTACTTCACATATTTGAATAGTTGTCTAGCTTGTTCTGAAATAAAGCACTAGAACAAACATCAATGTCTGTGAGAATTGATAGATTACCCGCAAGTGGGTTCTGATGCTGCACTCATGAGGGATTGATTACAATATCATGGGATGCAAAAGAACGAAGTAAAAGAAACACTAACTCGGTGATCGCACAGCAGGTCAGGCAGCATCCGAGGACTCCCGATGAAGAGCTTATTCCCAAAACTTCGATTCTTCTCTCCTCAGATGCTGCCTGACCTGCTGTGCTTTTTCAGCACCACATTCTCAACTCTGATCCCTAGCATCTACAGTCCTCACTTTCTTCTAACTCGATAATATTCACAGTTTGTTCTGGCATAAGTAGAAGTTGTACTGCTATTGCCATAGTTTTATTATAATTATAATTCCATTTTAAAGCATATTCCAATTTCTGATTAGATGAGATTCAAACCTGCCCCTCCAACTGGTCTAGTATGTTTTCGGCAATCTCTGCTCCTATTGGAGAATGAAACTGGTATCAACAACAAGAAGTATCGTGAACCTAATGCACGATGACCAGATTCAATATCAATACAAAATAACACCAGGTTCTACTTATGTATCAGATTACGGTCTTTCAAAAGGCACTTTTCACACTTCTTTGGTCAAGGTTGATCCTCTTCCCTGTTGCAGCATTAATAATATTTAATCTAAAGCATTCACATTATCATCGGTCAGTTACTGTAAAGAGCAAAGCCACGGCTCACCTCAATATTTAGATGCCGACATATTGTTGATGGTTCCTTTTCAGGCTTTGTCCGCTTTTGAGTTCTGAGCCCCTGGAAGCCGATTGCTTATGCAGATATCTGCATTGCTGTGATTATCTAGACCTGAGTCTGCACGTCACACAGTCTCTGCTACAACACGCAACAATGAATAATTTAAACAAAACAACTAAACAGGGTTGTATCAGTTTTGCCTGATGCCCATTGCTTGATAAGAAATAGAAACAATAGAATTATTAACTTGCCCACTGCACATCTAGACACCATGACGTAGGGAAAATTACTGTTACCTAGAAGGTGCAGAAACAGTTATACATTTGTATTTTATAGAGAATATGGCTTAAATGATTAAAGAAAGTCACACAAAAAAGACAGGGCAACAAGTTTGCTGCAGAGAATCCCTACAGTGTGGAAACCAGCCCTTCGGCCCAACAAGTCCACACTGATGCTCCCACCCAAACCTGTTCCCCAACCTTATTACTGTACATTTGCCCCGAAGTAATAAACCTAACCTACGCACTCTTGGACACTATGGGCAATTTAGCATGGCCAATTCACCTAACCTGCATATTTTTGGATTGTGGGCGGAAACTGGAGCACCCAGAGGAAACCCACGCAGACACGGGAAGAATTTGCAAACACCACACAGAGAGATACCCCAAGCTGGAATTGAATCCAGTTACCTGGCACTGTGGAGTAATGCTAATCACTGAGTCACCGTGCCGCCAATTGGTCATGCTCTCTCATGAAGGTTGAAATGCACACTCCATACTATATTCCATTGGGTTGCATAAAAAGGGTAAATTTTAGACTGACAAAGTCTGACAGATGAAAATTCACAATAATTTTCAAATGTTACTCAGGTTCATGGTCCGTATCTCAAGATATCGTGATCAAGTTTGATGTGCAATTGTGTGCCACATCTCTAAATATAATTAAATTGGAGATGCCTTTTAAATTTAATGGAATAGCTTTGTCCAGTTGCAGAAAATTAATTATTCAAAAATACCCTAAAGGATGGAGAAATTAAATCATTTTGAAGACAGTGACGATCAGTCACAACAAGCAGGACTCCATTTCCTTTTAAGGTCAAGGTAGTCTCTGGTACACAGGCCATGACCCTAAAGTGATACAAAAATATAAAATAAAATGATAAGGGAAAAATCTATTGACCTTAATGAAAGGACTGGGATAGTCACTAAAACCCCGATGTACACAGTCTGGCCCCTTCATTGAGGAAGGAATGCCGCCTGATGGTTTTCCATTTCAAATGAAGAAATCACGTTAACTGCGGATTTTTCAAATAACCTGCACGATATATGAACGTTAAGATTTTTCTCAACAAGTGCCCAGGACTGGGTTGCAGTGCTGAGATAGGCATTTACCAATAACACGGTAATTAGAACCGATTTTTAAAAAAAATTCATTTGACTATGTTCGTCAACCGGTAATTTAATATTTGTCACAGTCTTATATCAGTGATTGCAGGTGTTTAGTTTTCTGTACGCAATCACACCATTTCTCTTACACTCAGTTAGCTCACATTGTTAACATCCTAACATGCTCATTTCCTCTGCTTGCTTCGCTTACGCTGCCAAAGTAAACCTTATGCAACTTCCCACTGCAAAACGATTTTGGATCACACCTAAATCTAACTAAATTATTTTTAAAATTGATCCTCAACGATTCAACAGTCTAAAGATGTACAGGTCAGGTGAATTGGCCGTGCTAAATTGCCCATAGTGTTAGGTGCATTAGTCAGAGGGAAATGGGTTTGGGTGGGGGTTACTCTTCGGGTGTGGACTGGTTGGGCCGAAGGGTCTGGTTCCACACAGTAGGGAATCTAATCTAATTCTCAGGCCTGCACAGAGGCATGTATCATGAGGGATTCATGCAGAAATCTCGACGCAGAAAGTCACTGGAAGCTGTGAAATGCGATGAGCCTGACAGTGACGTTTAGTGGATCCAACACGTAGCTGTTCAAACACTAATAACCCAGGCCAGGAGATTGAAATCCATTAGCCACGAAATTTATAGTCTGCATTCTAAGTCATATCACTATATTTACGTTGCAACATGTTGTCAGATATCTTTCCAAATTAAAAAAAACAGAAAGCAGAGTGGCGCTTTTCACTGTCATATTTTAAAATGGTTTACATAGGTCACAAGGCGTCACACAAAACTAGGAACATGGAAACATTATTAAAAGTTCCCATTTCTCACTGAATCGTGTAGCTGACACTAGCTGGGAGCTGGAGGGCTGTGTGGGAAATGCGGCACATACAAACAGATCCACTCTCCGGATGATTGAGAACGCTGAAAACTTTAAATAAACTCCCTTCTTTCCATACTTTCATGGCGTTGATCTCAGATGTAATTAGGATATCATGTTTATCCCAAATGACGTGAATTTCCTCTGGGAAAAAAATGAGCTGTCCTGCAGAGGTTCGCCCGGGGCCGAACAGAACATGTTCGTTTTCATTCTGCTTTCATAATCTTAAATTTGTGAGAATTAATTATACCTTGCAATGCCGTTACCTGGACAAAGTTGATGTTTATGGGAATGTAGAGGAATAAGTGCTCGTGACACCTGCATCCGAAGACCGAACAAACACAACCGAATATTTCCATCTCAAGGAAAGACTTGTGGAGTTTGAAAACATCGACCAGGCGCATTCTGATTGACTGAGCCTTAGATTGGGTTCCAGTCCTTAAACAGTGGCTTCCATCAATTAATATTTGTATGAAGACAAGTGATAAAGAAGATCATTTCGACACTGAACTAATTTGTTTTGAAAATATTACACCTTCTTAGGAAGTGTTTGTCGACTGCTGAACTGAAAATGAGGTGGGGTCCAGCCTGCAGTGTCTGTTGTTCAAACGATCTAATTTCTCAACTCTTTATAATATTTTTTCTACAATTATTGTTCTGTCATTGGCGCAGAAATGACTCCTTCTGCCGTTGCCCTTGAGAAGGTGGTGGTGGAGTTGACTTCTTGAACTGCTGTAATCCATTTGTCTAATGCCATTAAGGAGTGAAATGCCGGAGTTTGACCCAGTGACACTGAGGGAATCGTGATATATTGGAATCTGTATTTTCGAAGATCCTTGGCAACATTCTTGGTGTATATAATGAATTTCTGAGACTTTGTCCCAATGTGAGGCTTTATTGGAAAAAAACGTGTGAAATTCGTTTTGAACCTTTTCTCATCTTCTGGCATCGCTGAAATTTGATCTTTGGGTGCTTGATGTGTTTCTTCATTTCCTTTCCAGTTGCATTTGAGACTGTTTAGACTGAAACGCACATTTTCAGCTGCATTTCAAGGGGTTTTGCTCCTATCTCACATCATTTTCTGCGTTACTTATTCGTTTGTATCAAGGTTTCTCCTAAATTAGTCTGGACCATAGTGACTAATCTACGTATTCCAACATAAAGCCTATTTTTCTAGCAGGTCTTTGAAAGAGCTCGCACGGCTTCGAACAACCTCGACTTCGTGTTCTTTATTCGAAACTACATTTGGTTGACGAATCGGCAGCTTGAATTTTTAAAAAAATCATTCCCGGATGTGGGAGTCGCTGACCATGCTCGAATTTATTCACCCAGCTGCATCGGAAAAACAACCCCCTCCCGTCTCCCCCACCGCCCCCCCCCCCCCCCCCCCCCCCCACACACACACACCTGGTACACTCTCTTCCACTCTCTTCCGTCGGGCTGAAGTTATAAACGTTTGTATACACATATGAACAGATTGAAGAACAGCTTCTTACCCGCTGTTATCAGACATTTGAATGGACCTCTTTAATGTTAATGCTGATCTCTCCCTGCCCCTTCTAGACAGCTGAAACGTTATATCCTGCACTCTGTTCTGTTACTCTGATGCACTTGTATAGTGCCATCTGCCTGTCAAGCACGTAACACACCTTTCACTGTACTTCGAGACACGTGAGAGTAATAAATCAACCTCTCCAAATGCCATGAGGGCAGTTAAAGGCAACCACTTTGCAGTGACTCGGGAATCGCACGTAGGCCAGATCAGGCAATTGGGACAATTTCCTTCCCCAACGGAGTTTTGTGGAGCAGATGGACTTTTCCAGCAATGGACAACAGTTGCCACGGCGGGATTTGAGCATGTGACTCCATATAATACCACTAGGCCCTTGCCATCGGGCATTAATTGTGAATGTATTCTCATAAGCAATACATCAAACTACATTCCACTTCCAAAAGCCCCCTTTAAAATTGGATATTTTATTTCGAGGAGTTAAACCTAATCCCTGATGTATTCGCTTTACCACCCTATCACCCCATACCCCATGCTGACTGAAAGCTATTCTGTCAAAGCATTTCTTTGTTCATCTCGGTTTTCCCAAAATGCTTTATGCATTAATTTTGCGAAGCATCAGGCTATGATGCCATTCCAGTTCTCTAAGTACCTGTCAACATCCAGTGGGCAAAGATTTATCATCTGAAGGAACAGTACCTCTTTTGTGTGTCGTTCCTGTGGATGACCTTGTATCATCAAATTGTCTTCAATTCATCCCTGTTTCAATTCATGTCTTGCAGAATAGCATTGGATCACAGTAAAGACTTCACTTTCACTGAGGAGATCCCATGATTCTATGATGCACCAGGAGGTAGTAAAGGTGTGCAAAAAAGACAACATTACAGTGATTGTGGGGGTTTTCAATACGCAGGTGAAATGGGAAAATCAGGTTTGGTGTTGGATTGCTAGAAAAATAATTTTTGGAATGTCTACTAGATGACGTTTTGGAGCAGCTTGTGGTAGAGCCTACTAGGAAACTGGCAATACTGGATTTAGTGCTGCGTAATGAGGCAGACTTGATAAGGGAGCATATGATGAAGGGATCCTTCAGAGGCAGTGATCATAAGTCTCTTGGAAGCTAGAGAGGAGATTGCAGGTCCTTGGGCTTTGGTCTTTCTGTTGCCATTGTCTGCCAGAAGACTTGAGGTTAGCAAATGCCCCCTTGTTCAAGGTGGGGAGCAGAGACAACATTAGCAATTATAGACCAGTGAGCTTCTTCAGATAAGGTGAAGGCAAGTTCTTTTTCTCGGTAAGGGAGTCCAAAATCAAAGGGTATAGTTTTAAGGCGAAAGCAATTAAAAGGGATCTGAGCAGCACCTTCTCATACAGTGGGTGGTGGGTGGATGGAATGAGATACCAAAGGAAGAGGTGGAGCTGGGTACAAGTATAACATTTTAAAAGACATTTGGACAGGGACATGGAGAGAAACGTTTAAGGGAGGCATGGACCAAATGGCTCTAATTCAGTTTGGGATATCTGGCCGGCATGGACTGTTGGACGGAACAGTCTGTTTCGGTGCTGTATGACTCTATAGCTACAAGGCTATTGATAATAATTGATTTAGAGGTGCCGGTGTTGGACTGGGGTGTACAAAGTTAAAAATCACAGAACACCAGGTTATAGTCCAACAGGTTTAATTGGATGAAACGGACATCTGAAGGTGTTTCAGTCATTGCACATCTTCAATCGAATTTGTCTATAATGAATGAACTGTGGCAATCGGTTGTCATCATTATATGACCTTCCAACACTGAAAAGACGTTGAAGCAAGATATCAGAATATCTTGCCCTTTTTTCCAGCAAAATGACTCATCCGTGGAATCCTTTCAGAGTAGCTGCAGCAGAAGTACAAATAGTAAATAAGGGCTTTTGCCCGTATCGTCGATTTTACTGCTCCTCGGATACTGCCTGAACTGCTTTGCTTTTCCATCACCACTCATCCAGAATCTGGTTTCCAGCATCTGCAGTCATTGTTTTTACCTATTAAATTCACATACTTTGGCATTAGTAATGTCAGTGACAATCTTGAGTGCAGTACGTAAGTGATTTGAGAGTTACTTTCCTCTCATTAGGCTGGTAGGAACCTTAAACGTCAGCACAACTCATGTACCGACAGACACATTTGAAACCGGACATCCTCGCTTCAGTGGTGATGAATTTGTATATATTACACATAGGAATGCAAATGATTACTTCAGTTTAGCTGCGCAAAATGCTCAGAGTCTTACTTCACTGCACGGCCATGTTATCGATCAGTTATACAGGTCCCGTGCTCGTCTTTCAAAAGAATGACCGTTATTAAACTTGGTTTCTGAATATGTATATATACATATATATATAAGCCTTTTCTATTGCTGTTTTGTTTTGTCAATACGTGCTTATTTTTCATCATCTTCTAGGTTTATTAAGGATTATTTAATTCGATAGTTAGCCATTCATTTTGTTTTGTTTTGCAACAGCTTCTAACAATTCTCAGCTGACGGTGAGACAAGATCGAGAGTGCGCTGTCACCAGAGGCTCCTTCGTTGTACTTTATTGTGCTTTCCCCATCTTTGGAGACAAGAAGCCAGTGAAAGTGCAGTGGTGGAGAGATGGGAGAGATGGGTTCTTGGAGGAAAGTTTGGACCGCAGAATCCAGCTTTATTTCCTCGATCGGGCAGGAGCTGTCTTACAACTGGCGGATGTAAGATTGGAAGACGCTGGGATTTATTACTGCAGAGTTACACACAACGTGGCTGCAAACGGAACCGGCACCAACCTGGTCGTGTTCGGTAAGGATTAGGGAGAGAGGAAAATACCGTATTCGTTGTGTGATTGTTTTAAAGGAATTAATCAAAATAATTGTCAAAATGTGGATCTAATCTACAAAGAAAGAATTTGTCATATTCTCTCTCAATCTTAACATTATAAGATGTCGGAGTGGAGGTAGACGTTTAGGGTCTGCTCCGCCAGTCAGTAGTATCATGGCTGATCAGATAACCCTTAATTCCACTTTCCTGCCTTTTCCCGATAATCCTTGAACTAGTTAGCAAACAAACATCTATCTATCCCAGTGTGAAATGTACTTACAAGCCAAGTCTCAAGAGGCCTCTGTGGAAAAGAATTCTGCAGATTCTCAACCTCTAACAGAACAATTTCTACTTTACCTCTGTCTTAAATGAGCAACCTCTTAGTGTGAGATTATGCCCTCTGGTAAGAGCTTCTCTCACAAGGGAAAGGAGCCTTTCTGCATCTGTAATGTCAAATCCACCAAGATTCTTCTAAAATTCAATAAAGTCCCCTCTTAGTCCTCTGTAATCCAGTGCGTACAAACCCAATCTGGTCCTTGTTATTAGACTCGGGCTACTGCAGATACTTTGCTGAAGAAGTGTTAGGGTTCTAAATGAAAACGAGAACGTGTTTACTTAAACTTTACACGTTCTTCCGCCGAGTTTACATTAACTTCGGTTTATTTAATGAGTGCGAGTTTTACTCAGTGTGTAACATGTGTTTTGGGTGGGGATTTTTTGTTGTGCTCTCAAAGCGATCGCCTCAGAGGTGGGAGCATAATGATCCCATCTCAGAAAGAAAAGCACGGAGAAGGAATACAAATCTCATAATTGGTATGAACAGTCAGAATGTGATGTTTTGTATATTTAAATACTTGGGGGAATGGAAAATACTAAGTCACCGAAATAATCAACTAATTGATTTCAGAGTCAGAATCAAAGGCATTTGCCAGTGGAAAATGTAAATCAACATTTCCTTTAATTCCAGCTCCATGACGTTAAAACTGCAACATTAATTATACTTTTCTCCTTTTTACTTTAAAAACATGTGCGCTTTCTCTTAGATATGAATGTTTTACCAGCAGACTGTTTGAACTGCACGGTATCACCTATTAAACACCCGAAATGTCGAGCAACTGAACGCCTTTTGCGGTTTTCTGTTTCTGTTTGACCTTGTGACAGAATTTGCTTCACATTTTTCAAATTAAATGCAGGCTTCAAAACAAATGTTTCCTTTTCTTTTTGTTTAGTCCCTCCGACTCCACTCAAACTGGTCAAACTGCCGGAGGACGGCTCAGCTTTCCCTCTAACTCTTCTTTGCACAACTGCTGCATTTTTCCCAGACAACCTGAACATCACTTGGTACAAAAATGATTCAGAAATTGTAACCGGGATGGAACATGTCAAACTGCAGAATACAATCGGGCTCTATGAGGTTTCCAGCAACCTGACTGAGACAGAACCCGTTCAGAGCGGTACTGTTTACACTTGTCAAGTGTCTCACATCTCACTCCGGACGCCAGCCAATGTCAGCTACACTTTCAATAAATTGGGTAGGTTCATTCAATGATATTAACGTTGTTGCAATGAGATTTGGAATAATTGTAATTTTCGGACCGCCACATTCTCAGCTGTGCAACAAGGAAAGGTGATGGTTGAGGGGTGTTTTTTCAGACTGGACATCTGTGTTCATAGGAGCCCCACAGAGGTCAGAGTTGGCCCTTCCTTTTTGTGGTTTATGGAAAAGATTTAGACTTGATGGCAGGAGGATTTACCAGTATCTTCGCAGATGACGCAAAATTGGTGGGTTGGGAAATAGTGAGGAGGGTATCCAACAGATTGCAAGAATGAATGAGTGAATGTTATTTGACAGTGAAATATAAAAAAAAGTGAAAAACTTTCATGTGTCGCCACAATTCCGAGCCGACTTGATAGTTTAAGAATAAGAGAAAACGAAAAGAGGGTATAGAAGGACTGGTCAGATACCTAATCAATGGGAAATGGAGATCTGTATGGATGAAGTGAGGTGGTACACTGGAGCAGGTCACACAGTGCAAGGGAATATATGATGAGCAGCAAAAAGCTGGGATCAGAGAGATGTGTGGGTTCAATGCTTCTTTAAGTTTTCGGTATAGATAGAAAACATGGTTAAGAAAGCATTTCTGACACTTGCCGTTACTGGCCGAGACATGAAGTTTAAGAGAAGGGAGGGTAGATTAGAACTGTGTAAATCGTTGGTTCAGCCACAGCAAGAGTTTTGTGGACAGGTCTGAAATCTACATTGTAGGAGCGATGTGATCCCGCTGGGAAGGCTACAGTAGAGGTTTACCAAGACGCTGCATGGGCTCGAGAGTTGCTCTTAAGAAGAGAGATTGGACAGACTTGGTATATGTTTCTTAGAGCAGAGGAGATTGAGAGCTATAAAATGATGAGAGACACAGGCAGGTGAGACGGCAAGGCATTTTTCTCCTCGATCATTGACTAGGGAAATGTAGATTTAAAGTAAGGGACAGAAGCTCAGAGAAGATGTGAAGGAAAACATCTTCTTTCATCCAGAGGGTGATGGGAATCTGGAACTCCCTGTCTGTAACAGTGGTAGAGCTGGAAACTTTCATAAAATTTAAAAAGTATTTAGATGTGCACTTAAGCAGCTTAGGCAGACAAGTGCTGGAAAATGGTATTAGAGTGAGGTGGTTTATTTTGACCAGCGCTGACGTGATGAGGACCCAAAGTCCTTTTTTTTCTGTGCTGCAGACTTGTCCCACTCTATAACTTAAGCTATAAATGGCGCTCAGGAAGTCCACATGTGAATCATTGTTCCGTCCACTGATGAATATTTGCTGACAGATTAGTCTGTTACTAGGCCGACATTTTGAGCTTTAAACTGGTACGTCTCATTGCGCCATATTCTAAAGGGCCATCTCTGAAAATAAAACTTACAATTAATGTCAAACTTCAACTACTCAACGTCTGTATTGACGACCTATGAACACTTTCAGTTTCAGGACAAATTGAGAAATCTTCGTCTTCTAAGTCTTATATCAGGAAAGTTTCTCGTCCTCACCGATGTGGTTAATGAACTTGTATATTCGTTTGAAAGTCCCATAACTTCCTCTCTGTGATGAAACATGTCTGCTCTTCGGTAGTTATTCAATCGGCGGGTGGCCAGCAGAATGCCCAGAGCTCAGTTATAGTAAACAAGTTCTAATGATTTTATTTATTCATTTTCGTGGGATGTGGATGCTTCTGGCTGGTCCATTTATTGCCCATCCCTAGTTGCCCTTGAACAAGGTGATGGAGATCTGCCTTCTTGAACCGCTGCAGTTCCACCTGCTTTGGGTTGACCCACAATGTCATGCGGGGCTAAATTCCAGCGTTTTGACTCAGAGACAGTGAAGGAAGGGCGATATACTTCCAAGCCAGAGTGATGAGTGGCTTGGAAGGGAATTTGAGGGTGTTGTGTTCCCATATAATCTACTGCTAGGTCCTTCTAGGTGGTAGTGGTCATGGGTTTGGAAGGTGCTGTCTGAGGATCTTTGGTGAATTTCTGCAGTGTATTTCGTAGGTAGCACTCACTGCTGCTTCTGAGCATCAGTGTTGGAGAGAGTGAATGCACGTGGATGTAGTGCCAAACAAATAGGCTGCTATGTCCTGGATAGTGTCAAACTTCTTGAATTTTGTTGGAGCTACATTCATCCAGGCAAGTGTGCCTTGAAACGTTCAGGAGTCAGGAGATGTGTTACTCGCCTCAGTATTCCTAGCCTCTGACCTGCTCTTGTAGCCAGTGTTTATAAGTGAATCCATTTGAGTTTCTAATCAATGATAACTCTCAGGATATTGATAGTAGTGGATTCAGGAGGGGTAACACCATTGAATATCTTGGGGCTGTGGTTAGATTGTCTCTTGTTGGTGATGGTCATAGCCCGACATTTATGTGGCACATGTGTTATTTGTCAGCCCTAGCCTGGATATCGTCCAAATCTTGTTGCATTTGGACATGGACAGCATCAATGTCTGAGGTTTCACAAATGGTGCTGAACATTGTGCAATCATCAGTGAACATTCCCACTTCTAACCTTACGATGGAGCAAAGTTAATTGATGAAGCAGCTGAAGATGGTTGGGTGGAGGACGCTACCCTGTACAACTCCTGCAGAGATGTCCTGCAGCTGAGATTACTGACCGCCAACAACTACAACCATCTTCCTATATGCCAGGTATGACCCTAACCACTGGAGAGTTTCCCCGGATAATCATTGATTCCAGTTTTGTTCGAGCTCTTTGATGTCCCACTTGGTCAAATGCAGAACTTGCTGTTAAGGGCTATCACCCTCACCTCATTCCTGGAATTCTGTTCTTTTGTTCATGTCTGGACCAATGCTGTAATGAGATCAGAGGCTGAGTGGCTCTGGGAAACCCCAAACTGGGTATCACTGATCAGGTTATTGCTGAGCAGAGGCTGCTTGATAGCATTGTTGATGACACCGTCCATCATTTTACTGATGATCAAGTGTATACTGATGCAACGGTAATTGTCCGGGTTGGATTTGTCCTGCTTATGTACGGGATATATTTGGGAAATTTTCCACATTGTCAGGTAGATGCCAATGCTGGAACTGTACTGGGTCAGCCTGGCTGGGGTAGTTCTGGAGTATACGTCTTCAGTGGTATTGCCAGAATGTTATCAGGGCCCTGTAGCCTTTACAGTATCCAGTGTCTCCATCCATTCCTTAATGTCACATGGAGCGAATCGATTTGAGTGAAGACTGGTGTCTGTAATGCTGGGGACCACTGGAGGAGGCCGACATGGATTATCCACTCGCAGTTTTGGCTAAAGATTGCTGCAAAAGCTTGAACCTAATGTTTTGCAGTGATGATGCTTGGCCCACTCCAGCATTGAGGATGGGGATATTTGTAGAGCCTCTCCTCAAGTCAGCTGTTTAATCAGCCATCACCATTCATAACTGGGTGTGGCATGACTGCAGAGCTTAGACCTGATCTGTTGGTTGTGGGATTGTTTAGTGCTGTCTATCACTTGCTGCTTATGCTGTTTGGCATGCAAATAATCCTGTTTGGTGACTTCACCAGGTTGACACCTCATCTGGTAGCACCTGATGAAGGAGCACCGCTCCGAAAGCTAGTGTGCTTCCCAATGAAACCTGTTGGACTATAACCTGGTGTTGTGTGATTTTTAACTAATGCAGATTGTGCTCACGACTGTCTAATGTACTTCCATGGCAAGGGAAGTCTAAAGGAAGACAAAGGGAATTGAGGATTGAGTATGACATTAGGTCGCGCTGTGTCTGGTCATGTGCAGGGATAGGAGTGGGAGGAGTGGTCGGCAACGGTAGTAATTGATTTATACTTGGACGGAGCGTTTGTGAGGCCTTATCTCGAATTTTAGTCTCTTGAGTGGAAAACGTAATCAATTGCGTTATAATAAGCTCAGATAATGGGCAATCAACTAATTCCTGATGAAAGCAATTATCGTGCAAGGAAAGGGTAAAGATTTATCCCTTCCAGAACAATATGATCAGAAAGAAACATGCAAAATTAGACTTGATCGATTTTCACTTTCAGGAGAGACAAAGCCAAGGGTATACCGTTTGAGAAATTTAGGTTTTAAACTTAAGGTGGGTATGAGGGCAAATTTGTTCTCCTGTAGTTTGTGTGTCGAATTGATTTTCCAGAATATCGCTGATGTTGTCTCATAGAACATAGAACATAGAACAGTACAGCACAGAACACGTCCTTCAGCCCACGATGTTTTGCCGACCACTGATCCTCATGTATGCACCCTCAAATTTCTGTGACCATATGCATGTCCAGCAGTCTCTTAAATGTCCCCAGTGACCTGGCTTCCACAACTGCTGCTGGCAACACATTCCAAGCTCACACAACTTTCTGTGTAAAGAACCCACCTCTGACATCCCCTCTATACTTTCGTCCAACCAGCTTAAAACTATGATCCCTCGTGTTAGCCATTTCTGCCCTGGGAAATAGTCTCTGGCTATCGACTCTCTCTATGCCTCTCATTATCTTGTATACCTTAATTAGGTCCCCTCTCCTCATCCTTTTCTCCAATGAAAAAGGTCCGAGCTCAGTCCACCTGTCTTCATAAGATAAGCCCTCCAGTCCAGGAAGCATCCTGGTAAACCTCCTCTGAACCCTCTCCAAAGCATCCACATCTTTCCTATAATAGGGTGACCAGAACTGGACGCAGTATTCCAAGTGCGGTCTCACCAATGTTTTATAGAGCTGCAACAAGATCTCACGACTCTTAAACTCAATCCCCCCGTTAATGAAAGCCAAAACACTATATGCTTTCTTAACAACCACTTGGCTGGCCATTTTAAGGGATCTATGTACCTGCACATCAAGTTCCCTCTGTTCCCCCACACTGCCAAGAATCCTACCCTTACTCCTGTACTCAGCTTTCAAATTCGACCTTCCAAAATGCATCACCTCACATTTATCCAGGTTGAACTCCATCTGCCACCTCTCCTCCCATCTCTGCATCCTGTCAATGTCCCGCTGCAGCCTACAGCAGCCCTATATACTGTCAGCGACACCTCCAACATTTGTGTCATCTGCAAACTTGCTGACCCATCCTTCAATCCCATCAATCCAAGTCATTAATAAAAATTACAAACAGTAGAGACTCAAGACAGAGCCCTGTGGAACACCACTCACCACTGACTTCCAGGCAGACTATTTTCCTTCTACTTCCGCTCGCTGTCTTCTGTTGGCCAGCCAATTCTGTATCTAGACAGCTAATCTCCCCTATATCCCATTCCTCCTGACCTTCTGAATGAGCCTACCATGGGGAACATGATCAAATGCCTTGCTGAAGTCCATATACACCACATCCACAGCTCGACCCTCATCAACGGTTCTCGTCACATTCTCAAAGAACTCGATAAGATTGGTGAGGCATGACCTGCCCCTCACAAAGCCGTGTTGACTGCATTTAGTCAAGCCATGCTCTTCCAGATGGTCATAAATCCTATCCCTCAGAATCCTTTCTAACACCTTGCAGATGACAGATGTGAGACTCACTGGTCTGTAACTGCCGGAGATTTCCCTATTTCCTTTCTTGAAGTGAGGAATTACATTTGCCTCTCTCCAGTCCTCATGTACGACTCCAGTGGAGAGCGAGGATGCAAAGATTTTCGCAAGTAGTGAAGCAATTGCATTTCTCATTTCCCAAAGCAGCTGAGGACAACTCTGGTCCGGGCTTGGCGACTTGTCAATCTTAATGTTTGACAAAATTTTCAGCACATCAGCTTTCTCTATCTCTATCCATTCCAGCATGCACACCTGCTCTTCAAAGGTTTCATTCACTACAAAGTTCATAAAGACAGAAGCAAAAAACTTATTTAGGGCTTCCCCTACCTCCTCAGACTCCACACACAAGTTCCCTATGCTATCCCTGATCGGCCCTACTCTTTTTTTGACCATTCTCGTATTCCTCACGTAAGTGTAAAATGCCTTTGTGTTCTCACTAATTTGTTCTACCAAGCCTTTCTCGTGCCCCCTCCTGGCTTTCCTCAGACCATTTTTGAGCTCCTTCCTCACCTGCCTGTAATCCTCTAGAGCTGAGCTTGACCCGAGCTTCCTCCACCATATGTAAGCTATTTTCTTCCTTTTGACAAGAAGCTCCACCACTCTCGTCATCAAAGGTTCATTTATCTTACCCCTTCTTGCCTGTCTCAGAGGGACATATTTATTCATCACTCGCAACAACTGTTCCTTAAACAGTCTCCATATGTCCATAGTGCCTTTACCATGGAACAATTGCTCCCAGTCCATGTTTCCTAACTCATGTCTAATTGCATCATTGTTTTCTCTTCCCCAATTAAATATCCTCCCATTTTGCCTAATCCTCTCCTTCTCTATAGCTATGTAGAATGTGAGGCAGTTGTGGTCACTATTACCAAAATGCTCTCCCACCACAAGATCTGATACCTGCCCCGGCTCGTTTCCAAGGACCAAGTCTAGAATGACCTCTCCCCTCGTTGGTGTCAACGTACTGAGTTAGGAAACCCTCCTGAACACACCTTACAAAAACAGCTCCATTCGAATCTTCTGCTCGAAGGAGGCTCCAATCAATATTGGGAAAGTTAAAGTCACCCATTACAACAACCCTACAATGTCCACACTTTTCCAAAATCTGCCGACTTATGCTTTTTTCAATCTTCCTGCTGCTACTGGGGGACCTGTGGTAAACCCCTAACGAGGTGACTGCTCCCTTGCTGTTCCTAATTTTCACCCATACTGACTCGGTAGGAAGATCTTCCTCGACAATAGAAGCTTCTGTAGCTGTGATACCCTCTCTGCTTAGTAGTGCTACACCCCCTCCTCTTTTGCCCCCTCCCTATTCTTTTTAAATGCTCTAAACCCTGGAACATCCAGCAACCATTCCTGCCCCTGAGAAACCCATGTCGCTGTTATGGCCACCAGGTACTGTTCCATGCTCTAAGTTCATCACTTTTATTCCTGATACTCCAAACACACCTCAACTGATCCCATCATTCCTTCCCAGGAAAATCCTTCCCACTTGTTCGTCTACCTCTTGCTATTGCCTCATCTGCATCAACTCTCACGTCCAGTATACAGCTCAGGTTCCCACCCCCCGCCATACTAGTTTAAACCTTCTCGAACTACTCGACCAAAACTTCCACCCAGGACATTGGTCCCTTTCCAGTTTGGATGCAACCCGTCCTTCTTGTACAGGTCCCACCTTCCCCAGAAGGCATCCCAATTATCTACATATCTGAAGCCCTCCCTCCTCCACCAGCTGCGCAGCCAAGTGTTAAACTGTGCCCGCTCCCTGTTCCTCACCTCGCTATTTAGTGGCACTAGTGGTAAACTAGAGAACACTACTCTGCTCATCCTGCTTTGCAGCTTCCATCCTAACTCCCTGAAATCACTTTTTATATCCTCAATCCTTTTTCTGGCTGTTTCATTAGATCTCACGTGCAGTTTATTAGTTTTCCGATAGGCAATGCAGTCAGGCCTATCGAAGGCAGATCAGAATATTGGGTTGAGATCAAGAATTGATCAGCCGTGGTGTTATTGAATGGCAGACAGGTTGTGAAGGATTGAATACCCTAATTCTGCTCGCACTTCTTCGCTGAATCTAATGGGTGTTAATGATTAAGGTGCTCGATGGGCTGCTGTTCAATCGTTCTGGCTGAATTACAGGTGCTTCCGTAGTGCTGATTCTTATCCCGACACATGGAGAGTGTTTAATCATATTTGTTAACTGTTCATCACGGTCAGAGGATCGGATTTGAGAAGTGTGGAAATGAGCTTCTTGCTGTGGTGTTCCCAACACATTGCCTGCTTTCATTGTCACAGCGCTTATGGGGCAGTTGTTATTCGATTCAATAATAATCCAAGATATTGACGGTACTACTACTCTCAGAATAAAGCTGGTGAAATTAAGAGAATGGGAGGTGATTTAAAACAAAATGGTGAACCTATTGTCAGCATTTCTGTGCAATGAAAGACACATGGTGCATAGTACCTCAAAACGGAATGCTTCCCACGTATTTCTGCATTCAGCCATTAAAGCAGTCACTGGTGATGGGGCATTTTACCCATTGCCAACTAACGACACTATTTCTGCCATAATGATGGAAGTGAGGTCATTGATGCAACAGTTTAAGATGCTTGTTTCGAGAACACTGGGTTGAAGAAATTCAGCAATTTTGTCACCGAGTCAACGGATTCGCCTCCGACAAAAATAACTTCGTTTTTGTCCTACAAGTAAACAGTGAAGGGTATCCCTTTGAAACACGAATTATTTTTTTTTCTGAATGCAGTACCTGCCTATGAATTTCCAAATTGCAGTGACGTACAATTTTGCTGATACCGACTATTCCCAGCGCTCTATGCCTGTCCAATTTGGAACTACTGAATATTTCACGCAAGCATTTAAACATAAAGTATATAAAATAGACTGAGATAAAGGAACTTTTTCCAATATTGCACAATGTAATGGATTTACTACTTTCTTCCTTGACAGATGCTCCAGGTTTGCTCAGTATTTCGAACAGTCGATTTTTTTTCAATTAATTTCAGATGCACAGTTCTCACTGGAGGCAAAGCTTTCCTCAAACGAATTGGATGGCACAAGCAAAAGGGAGGCTGCAAATTAAAGTGTGAATGATCATGCCAAAATCCCCTATCAGCAATGCATCTGTCACAAATTGTTTAAAAGTGTTGACTTTGGATGTTAGCCAGAATCGTCAGATAAAATATTTCAGTGTCTCATATGTATAAAGCTTAAATGTCATCGGAATTAGTCTGCCCAAATTAAATCTAAAAAGTGTCATAGCTGGAATAATTTACGATTCATTATTATTCTATAATGCTGCAAACAAATTGAATTTGCACCTATCCTCACAGATTCCAATGATAACATTTACCCAAAGATTTTCGGTTGTTTGGGAGGTGGATTGATATTATTCCTCGTCGTGATGTACACACTCAGGCGAATTGGTAAGAATCAGATTCTATAAACGCTACCGAGTATTGAGGGCTACTTCAGATGCAATTCCCTGCTGAGTAACTGTCAAATGGCTCCTTTGTACCCTGCCCCAATGGTGTCTTCAATTTGATGCCACTGTATCAATTATTGATATCTCCAATTGGGGGGGGGGATCACTCAGATGAAAACATAGAACATAGAACAGAGTACAGGAACAGGCCCTTCAACCTGCCAAGTCTGTGCCGATGATGATAATGCCATTCCAAACGAATCCCGAATGCCTGCATGTGATTGGTATCCCTTTATTGTCTGGGTGATAGAACATAAAGGGGCACAGAACCACCAAAAACGGGTCCCGGTATGACTAACAGTCGAATTACTTGCTTGTTCTCCAGCAGGATTGGATTGTTGCTTGAACTAAAAGTTCAGTATTCCACCCAACGCCACCCTCCCCTCCGTTATCTCTCAATGCGGGATTGCAGCGGCGTTAACCTCTGTCAGCATGATTCATGTTTTACACTGAATGCAACAATGGTTTCAAATTTTAACCTGTTAATTGAGTCAGATTATAACCAATCTACATCATGAGATTTATTCTTGACCCAGATGCTTGCAATTTATCAGAATGGATGAAGAATTTTACGTAGACTTCTTGATTCGTCTTTGGCCATTCAGAGGAAATGCAGCTGTGATATATTGGTTGTAACATTTTAATATGTAATTGCAATAGAATTAAGGTACTTGTTGATTGATTTATATCTCATTTAGGAACATGCAGAAAACCAGAAGAGTGTAATCAGCACAATAAGCAGGTAGGTCACTGGCAGCTACTATTGAAAAAGTAGTTACACTGACATTTCAAGCAGCATCGCGATATTTTACCAGATATCCCAACTGTTTCAATTCCCTGAATGTCTGTGCGTTAAAAAGTACCAAGAGACAGTACAGTACTGTCATCCAATGCGAGGAGTCAGGTTACAAAGGAAAAAAGATTGTGCTTCAAGTTAAAAGCATTAGCAGCATTGTTTGAATATAGTTAATCACTCTGGAGGAACACTTTAGATTAAAGGGTTTAGGGTCTCAATGTGGCAGGAGAAAATGTATCAAGGAGATTGATTCAGAATACACTCTGTTGGATCAAATGGCATGTTTCAGAGATGGGAATTGAAGTAAAATATATTGATAAGCAATAACTATAATTAAGAGATGGCCGACTAGTATGATAAAGATACCTTCATCTCCAAGCTGAAAGTATATCGGGTAGATATAATTACAGAAGAGACACAAAATATATATCAACGCAATTCTATTCCTCAAATAATAAGGAGTGAAATACTTATGTTGAGACTAAGGAATATATCTTCAATGCGTTATTACATGGTAAAGCGTTAAATGGGCGAATTAAGATGTTGCAGAATCACACGCATTAAGGTTAAGGTATGTGTAACGAGCTCAAAGGTGACATTCTAAAAAAATACTGCATTTTAAGAATGAATAGAGCTAAATCTTGTAATGTCAACAACATGAACTGTGGCGAAACATTCCCAAATACTTTAAATGAGAGCACAACTTCTAATCTGAATATGACGTGTGCTACGAAGCACAATATCTTAAAATAATCGGAATGTGGAAAACCCCATTACACTCTCAGGCACTACCGGCACACTCTGTATTCCCACCCGAAACCTGTGGCTGATGTGATGTCAGTCCACACCTTCCTCTCTCTCCACCACCCCCCCTCCCCTCCCCCTTCATCATCCACCTCCTCCCTTTTCCCTGGCACCATGCCAAGAACCTAGGACCGCTGAGTCGACACAATGCCAACATGTGTAATCTTGTTTCCACTCTCTCTATTCACCATCAGATCTCAACAGATCTTCTGCTCACCTTGTACTTTAACCTCCACTGCAATCCGTCTTCCAATCCCCCCGATTTCAGATAATAGTCAGTGTGTCGTGCAAATTGGAAACACATTGAATCGAGTATGTGTTTCACGAGGTTTGCAACATATCATAGGCACGTTGATGGATTGTGCTCTATACTAACACTTCGTTTCTTTCAGACTAGGTGTACAAAAACTAATGGGGAATTAACATATGCCACTCTAAGTTTCGCTAACCCCAGGGAAACTAAGAAGTCTCGACCTTCAGATGAGACCACGGTGTATGCGCAGGTAAAGGGAACATGTGCCAATCTAAAGTAAATAGAGGAAGGGGAAACATTAGAGGTAAACACAGACCTGGGAGCATCTGCGCAGAGGAAGAATTCGTGTATCATAGCAGTGACATTTTGACCAGAAAATAGAATCGAAATGTGAGTTTGTTTTTGTTCCAGCGAAACTGAAGGGATAGGAAGTATAAATGCAAACATCCGGAATTGAAAAAGATTAAACAACAAAGTGTTTCATGATTCAAAGCCAGAAACAATTGTAATCTGAATATTAAAGAATCAATAAAGGGAAGCAGATCAGGTGTAAAATCTGCACAGTCGTCATCTGAATGCTGCTTGAAGCTATAACCAATGAAATAAGACCAAATTGACTCAGACAAAAGAAAACGAACTGGACAAACGATGTATTCAGAACAAAATTTAGGCATAGGTGTTGCTCCAAGGCTCTTGAGATAGTACAGTGCATTGAGTTCTGACAGCTATAGAACATGAAATCAATCCTACTCCTCGAACTAACACTGAACACCATTGCAATGCTGCAGTGACCTATGGGTAAAGCAGTCAGGGTGAGATTGGAGAAGAGAATTAAGTGACAAAGCACACGATAATGAGTGTAATCTGACCAGAGGTGTTTTACTGTCCAGTTGAAATGAAGCTATCTTTAAAACGCAACTACATTTTCGTAAATTTAAAAAAAATACTCGGAGTAGAATTTTTAAGACCTTCGATTTTTAAAAAAATGTAGGAGAAAACAGGACAAATGCTTTACCCGCTTTGGAAAGGTTTCACAGGCAAATGAGGAAATGTCAGGTTTGACTGAAAAGTGGACCAGGGTGACGTGGAGGAAATAGCCCCTCTGTGGAATGTTAACGGTGGAGAGTCTGGGGAGATTGTGTGTAGTGGTGTCATTACACGGTAGCTGCAGGGAAAGGCAGAGGAGCATTCAAATGATGGAGTAAAACACAAGGACAGCGGTGAGCAAGTCATACCGCCGGGAGGGTGGGAAAAGGGTGAAAAATAACGTTATGAAGTAGATCAGATTTAATAGCGACTCATTGAACTACAGTCGGATAGCATACTCTTCCAGAGAAAGGAATACAGATCAAAAGCACATACATGCGAGTGACAAGCTGGGTCTAACGAATGATAAACTCATAAGATCTTACATTCTAAGCGGTTTCCCGCAAACCTCAGACACCCTGAGCAGCGCGTAAAGTTGCATGGAGGCATACAAAGGGCTTTGAAAACGTGGCCAAATACAGACATACATACAGACTTGAAGACAGGCTTGAAATTTGATATTAGAACATGGTTTATATTGTGACACTCAGAAAAGAAGTGAAAGCGATTTGATTAGAGCTGAACACAGAGCGAGGTGACCGGCAGCAGAAAGTGGAGTCGGCCCCTCGGCCCATTTAGATTCTGGATGTTGCAGAATGGTTAACTACGATGAATAAGGAATGTACGAGGGTGTTGTAAGACACACCGCGCTTGATATACCATGTTAAAAATCACACAACACCAGATTATAGTCCAACAGGTTTAATTGGAAGCACTAGCTTTCAGAGTGTCGCTCCTTCAACAGGTGGTAGTGGAGGGCTCAATCCTAACACACAGAATTTATAGCAAAAATTTACAGTGTGGTGTAACTGAAATTATACATTGAAAAATTGATTGCCTGTTAAGCCTTTCATCTGTTAGAATATCATGATAGTTTCACTTCTTTCATGTGTAAATCACAAAAGCTTTTTTTTAAAAGTTGCATTCTCAGGCTAGCTGTTAACAATGGCGATAGCTAGACAATATGTCGAAGGTGTTAGCCCCCTGTGTTCTCTGGCGATGCCATGAGGTTAAGATTGATTCTAATCTAAAAAGTGAGATAACGGCGTTTTACATGATTTCATGCAGTTTTTCAGCTAAGAGTTCTACATGAATGTATGCAGTTTTTGAGTAAAGTACAATGTAACCCTGTAAGTACAAATTCACCCCACAAAATATATGTGTGTATATGGGTCTTTGTCTGTCTGTGTGTCGGTCTGTCTGGGTTGGGGGTTGTGAGCGTGAGAAAGTGTGTGTGTATGTGTCGTGAGTGCAGAGTATCTAAAGTCTGTGAGGGAGTGCATGAGTATGTGTGCCTGTAACGGTGTGTGTGGGCGTCTGTGTGCACGTCTGTGTATATGAGGGTCCATGTGCATGTGTCTAAAGAAGTGCCTGTGTGTGTGTGTGCGTGTGTAGGCGTATCTGGGTGTGTATATATATAGTGCAATGGTCATCACCTGTAATGTGACATGAACCCAAGGTCCCGGTTGAAGCCCTCCCTATGGGTACCGAAATTAGCTCTCAGCCTCTGCTCGGCCACTTGTCGCTGGTGCCTGTCCTGGGAGTCACCTGAAGGTCCGAGGTTGACTGTCCTGGACCGCTGAAGTGTTCCCCAACTGGGAGGGAACCCTCCTGTCTGTTGATTGTTGTGTGGTGCCCATTCATCTGTTGTCGTAGCCTTTGCTCGGTTTCCCCAATGTACCATGCCTCCGGGCATCCTTGCCTGCAACATATAAGATAGACAACATTGGCTGAATCACATGAGTACCTGCCATATCCAAGGTGGGAGGTGTCATCACGCGTAATGGTGGTATCTATGTCCACACACTGACACTTTGTGCAGTGCCTACCATGACAGGGTTGTATGGAGCTGCCCTGAGAGTCGGGCAGCTCGCTACAAATCATGATCTGTTTGAGGTTTGGTGGTTGTTTAAAGGCAAGTAGTGGAGGTGTGTGGAAGGTCTTGGTGAGGTGCTCATCCTCATTGATAATGTGTTGCAGGCCACAAAGAACATGGCATAGTTTCTCACCAAGACCTTCCCCACACCCCCACTACATTCCTTTAAACAACCGCCAAACCTCAAACAGATCATTGTTCATAGCGAGTTGCCCGGCTCTCAGGACAACTCCATACAAACCTGTCACAGTAGGCACCGCATGAAGTGTCAGAGTGTGGACATAGATACCACCATTACGCGTGGGGACACCTCCCACCTTGTATATGGCAGGTACTCATGTGACTCAGCCAATGTTGTCAATCTTATACGTTGCAGGCAAGGATGCCCAGATGCATGGTACAGTGGGGAAACCGAGCAAAGGTGATGATAACGGATGAATTAGCACCACACAACAATCAACAGATCAGGGGTGTTCTCTCCCAGTTGGGGAACACTTCAGTGGTCCAGGACATTCGACCTCTGACCTTCAGGTGACCATCCTCCAAGGCCGACTTCGGGACAGGCACCAGCGACAAGTGGCTGAGCAGAGGCTCATAACGAAGTTCGGTACCCATAGGGAGGACTTCAACTGGGACCTTGGGTTCATGTCGCATTACAGGTGACCACTATTGCACTATACAAACACACACAGATACTCCTATACGCACCCACTCTCTCACACACAGGCACTCCTATACATACATACACACGGACACACATATACACAGACACGCACACAGACACCCACACACACCCTTACAGACACACACACTCCCAATCTCACATATGCACCCCCTCACAGACTTAAGACACTCTGCACTCACGACACACACACACACACACACTTTCTCACATTCACAACCCCCAACCCAGAAAGACAGACACACAGACAGACAAAGACCCACATGCACAAATATTTTGTGGGGTGAATTTGTACTTTCAGGGTTACATTGTACTTTACTCAAAAACTGCATGCATTCATGTAGACCTCTTAGCTCAAAAGCTGCATGAATTCATTCAAAACTCCATTATCTCACTTTTTAGATTAGAATCAATCTAACCCTCATCGTATAGACAGAGAACACAGGGGGCTAACACCTTCGACATATTGCCTAGCTATCACCATTGCTAACAGCTAACCTGAGAATGCAACTTTAAAAAAAAAGGTTTTGTGATTTACACATGAAAGAAGTGAAACTATCATGATATACTAACAGATGAATTTTTCAATGTATAATTTCAGTTACATCACACTATAAATTTTTGCTGTAAATTGTGTGTGTTACGATTGAGCCCTCCACGACCACCTGGTGAAGGAGCGACGCTCCTAAAGCTAGTGTGCTTTCAATTAAACCTGTTGGACTATAACCTGGTGTTGTGTGATTTTTAACTTTATACACCCCAGTCCAACACTGCCATCTCTAATTCATTGATATACCATGATAGCAAACCTCCTGGGGAGAGTGAGCACAAGTAGTAGCAGTTAAACGCTGCATCGTCTGAACAAATGTGACAAGTGTGGAGAAACTGATAGACAGGAAAAGAATCTTCATTGAAGGCGGAATGTGCTGAAGTGGAGCCAAGGTTATTTGGGCTCGTCGTGATCTTACAATACAAGGTCATCGAACTGAAAAGTTAATTCTGTTTCTGCCCACCTCAGAGGTTGAATGCTTCCCTTTAAAAAGATATTTTCTGAGATGTATGGGATTTTTCCGTTTTTAACTTCGTATTAAATTAAACTGATCAGTAACTTCATTTCCAGAATTATTATATGAATAGTCGTTTTGAAGCCATTGCTATAAGCATCTGAGTTTCTTCATATATGTGAAAGATATATTAGCGACTATTGAATTTGTACAGGTTAGAATGGATTACAAACTTGACACAGGAATTGTTGGAAACCTCTGCATGATTTCACTTATCTCAACAGTTTCTACAACTGCAACTTAGAAAGCAATAGCTAAACTAACTTTATGTACAGAACAAAACCTGAATTGTAGATAAATATTGAAACAGGTACTTCAATATTTAATTATTTATTTTTCATGTAAAAATGTGCAAGGTTTTGGCAAATCGATCGGCGGGAACAATGAATACCATATGCAGGAAATACCATATTTGACAGCCAACTGACCACCTCCATTGTTGTAGAATAACAATGCCCAAGTTGCATTTCAGAAGTCTGACTTCAGTCACCATTGTTGGTATTTACAGGCCAAACACGAAGTGACAGGGAACATGATATATGTTGACTTGGATTTGTCGGGTTCGGGGAGAACTGGGAGAACGCCCCAGAAGGAAACAAATGCAGTTTATGCGCAGGTACGGCTGATATTTGTAAAACCGAATTAAAGGAAATTAACACTTAATTAAAATTAACACAATGCAAATTGACATTTCACATTTAATTATATTAAAACGCATTTTTAAAAGTCCTAATAATGTAATCATAATATAGCATGATGTCATTTCAAACAGTCACTGTAAATAAGAACACTCAAGGCGATAACTTTATTTTCACTCGTGGAATGTTTGTGGCGAGATACATTAAGTCCAAAGCTTTTAGATCAAGTGTTGCTGCAATCATTCCAAATGGCGTGGAAAGATAATGAAACACATAGAAGGGACAGTTCCCTTCAGGATATTTTGGATTCACGGGTTTTAGAAGGAAAATAACAACGGAAGAATATAGTTTTACACAAAAGCTGCAGGTACGTTTGCACTTCGAGTAAAGAATTTCCCCGAAATTTTGCCCTGGTCGTTATTATAAAGAGAGCCGAACGTGCCCGGCGCTCTACCGTATACCCACAATCCGTTAAACTCAGCAAGAGTTCCTTAAACTTCGACAATTCCTTAATAAAAAAATAAGTTTCTGAACTGAACAGTTCCATTTTGAAGATTGAAAATAACCGCAAATCATGTGCAGAACTGAACAGAAAGGTTAAACGTCATACAACACAAGGTTATAATCCAACAGGTTTATTTGAAGCCGTAGCTTTCGGAGCACTGTTCCTTCATCAGGTGGTTGTGAACAATTGGGATTGTTAAACGTGCGTTAAAAGGTTCGGGAGAAAAGGGATATTAAGAAAAACAAGTCAGTGTCGGACATCAATCATGATGAAGGAGCGTCGCTCCGAAAGCTAGTGCTTCCAAATAAACCTGTTGGACTATAACCTGTATTGTGTGATTTCTAACTTTGTACACCCCAGTCCAACACCGGCTCCTCCAAATTAGAGAGCACAGAAATCTTGCAGTTATGTTAGAACAGAAAAGGCTGAAGAGATAGATAAAAAATAACAGTTCAGTCAAGATTCGAAAATCGAACAATTGAAAGAATGTGTTTAGATTAGATTAGATTACTTACAGTGTGGAAACAGGCCCTTCGGCCCAACAAGTCCACACCGCCCCGCCGAAGCGCAACCCATCCATACATTTACCCCATACCTAACACTACGGGCAATTTAGCGTGGCCAATTTACCTGACCTGCACATCTTTGGACTGTGGGAGGAAACCGGAGCACCCGGAGGAAACCCACGCCGACACGGGGAGAACGTGCAAACTCCACACAGTCAGTCGCCTGAGGCAGGAATTGAACCCGGGTCTCTGGCGCTGTGCCACCGTGCCGCCCATGAATGTCCAATGTCGATAGCATTTACGCAGAAGTTAGGATAAAAGGAAATTGTACTGGCATGTTCACCTTTTGATGAGTTAGATTGGTCAAAATATTTTACTACGTTACCATTTTTTCATCTTTCTAGACTCTCAAAGGATCTACATTATTTTGATATATTTAGCGAAGAAAATGCGATGTTCTGTGATGTTCTCACTACTTTGAATATAAACCATTTAAACGGATTTTTGCATCGTATTTACGAACGCTCTCACAATAGAAAATGTTTCGGTGTTTCAGATCAAACGAGGGCAATCTGACAATGGAGCTGTGTACATCGATTCATCTATCCACGGCAGTCATACAACCTAAAGGACATTTCCTTCAAATCTTTCTCAGTGTAATTATATTGCATTATACATAGACCATAAATAACAGAAAGGTTGTAACTCAAACTCATATCAAGCAATACGAATGGACTATGGAGATCCCTGCTGTTGTTCACTGAGCGACATGAAATCAAATCCTCACAGCAGATTTCATAACTATTCTGACACTCCAATCGGATGTAAATGGACGTGTATTTTCGATTTATTTCCCACAGCGGGTTTCTCGTTACACGGGTATCGATTATGACATTTTAATTATGACTTTTCAGGTTTGATATTAACTGATCCAAGTTTATTCCATCTAATTAATCTTTCAATGCCATGCTAAACCTTAAAGGGGTGACTCAGCATCCAATAAATCTCAGTGATGCATTTCTGTGGACTCAAAATAATACAGATCCATTCATACACAGTGCTCTGTTCCTTGCAGACAGAAAGAACATGTGCGTTTACACGGGGAAATTGTCAGAAAAATGCATTGACTGATTGCTCAATCTACCTCGATTAGCAACTACAAAAACCTCGGGGTTAACTATCATTCAGTATTTGTGAGTGCCATGGCAAACTTATGGCAACACATGCACCAATCAGTGATCACATGTCAACCAATCAGCACTCTATTATCGTCGTGAATTAATGTTCATTTTCGCCTTGAAATGGGATTTTGCAAATTGTTCTGATGAGTGCAAGATGAAAATCTTAAACAGAATGTGTCTTTTTTTCTTTGCAAAGCCTTCAAGCCTGTTAACTACCTGGAAGCAATTGCTTCTGACCTGCCACATTAATAAGTGCGCCCCCTCTCGCATCTTTAAGGAAATCAACTAAATGGCTTCAATTTCCTGTCAAGATCTCTTTGCACTCAAACTGTCAGCCTGCTTGTGGTGAGCTTCACCCACCAGTACACTTTTTAGAAAGAGGAATACAAATTACATCACATTGTTTCCACTGTCAGTGCTCAATCTTCACATGCCTACCTTTACAAAAGAAATAGTATCTTGGTTCCACTCTAACAACTCAACAAGTCAGAAAATCTACAATTTCAGTGACAATCTAGAATAGAATCCCTACAGTGAGGAAACAGGCCATTTGGCCCAACAAGTCCACACCAACCCTCCAAAGACTATCCCACCCAGACCTATTCCCCACATTTCCCCTAAATAATGCACCTAACCAATACATCCCTGAACACTATGGGCAATTTAGCATGGCCAATTCACCTAACCTGCACATCTTTGTGCCTGTGGGAGGAAACTGGAGCTCCCAGCAGTAACCCACTCAAACACGGGAAGAATATGCAAACTCCACACAGATAGTCACTCGAGTTGGAACCAAATCCTGTGAGGCAGCAGTGCTAACCACTGAACCACCATCCCACAAACAAATGTCATCTGGAATGTATTGTTTTGCTACCCCAAAAGTGCCTGTAGATTCAACATTGCCACCTTCCTCAATACAGTCAGAATTATTTTCATTGCCAAACTTAATAATCTTCCAAATTCTCGAGAAGTCTCCAAACCTGGGCTTTATCTGATGCACTCATGAGTCAATTAAGACTGTCAGCCAATATAGCCTTTCATTTCTTTTACGAATTATGTGTTCGTCCACATGTAAGAGGATCCAATGAACATATAATATTTTTCAGTGAGTCAATTAAAAACATATTGCATAGGTTCTTAAGGACTTATAACTGTCATTGGTTGATGATATTATCGAGGCTTTTAAAAGATCAGCCAGTTTAGAATTAAAACCCCCTCTGCTGCTTCTGACGGCAGGAAAGGTACAAAACATGTTCCTGGACTTTTCTTAATACACAGGATATTGCACATCCCAGTGACTTAAATGTTGCAACATGTCACTATTTCAGAAAATAATCATCCACTAGACAGTGTATTCAAAAAGAATAGGTATCCAATGACCCATTTGCTGATGAACACAGTCCACCGATTTCTCAGCAACAAAACCAAACAAGCACACAAAGCTCATCCAGAAACAGCCACTTTCCCCTACATTCAAGTCATCTTGGAAATGACTGCCAGACTACACAGACCTCTTGACATCTTGGTAGCCGACAAATCCACCGACACACTAGTGAACTTGAAAGACCCTATAAAGACAACAAGCAAAACTAATGTCATTTACAAAATACCTTGCAAGAACTGAAACAAATACTACATTGGACAAACAGGCAGACAACTAGCCTCCAGGATACTTGAATAACAACAAGCCACAAAAAGAATGACCCTCTCTCACTAGTATCCTTACATACAGATACTTTGACTAGGACAACACATCCATCTTATGACAAGCCAAAAAAGACATGCACAAGAATTCCTAGAAACATGGCATTTCAACCAGAAATCTCTCAACAAACACATTGATTGGATCCTGTTTACCACCCCCCTGAGAAAAAGAACAGGAGGACGTCACCTCATGAAATAATATTACCAAAAGAAATGACATCACCAACTGAAGGAAACCCAAACACATAAAGAGAAAGCAGGCCATACCACACCTGCTTTATACAGAGGCACACTGATGATGTTACCTGGTATGGTGACAAAGTATCTGAAAATGAACTTCCCAGCTCAGCGAGCAAACCTACATCTAGAACCTCAACCTGAGCTACAAATCTCCTCAAAATTCACTAATCATCCACTATAAAAAAAGCAAAATTTGATATAATTCATTGCAGTCAATCAAATATTTGTACATATAACTTAAAAGCATTTTACTTCTACTCTGGATTAAACACCACAACATATATGATGGTTTATATTTTGATCTGGGCATGTCATCTATTGCATTAGCTCCAACTCTTAACTGTTGAGTTTATGATACTTTCTCAATTGGTTAACACATTATGAACTATTGCAGGAAACTCATGCTTTTGGTAAAAATTTTTACTATACATTTTCAATTTTCAATAAAGGCATCCCTTGAACTGAGGTCTATATATTTGATGACTCTTTAAAATTATCTAATATATGTTTTGCTGCACTGCAAGGTTGAAAGTATAAAGATGTGTATTTGCAATTGATCTTCATTTATGCACCAGATCTGGCTGATGTTCAGTTTCAGGCCGATCTCTGATGCATTGTTTCCCCAATCCATTTAGCTTGTTTTCCTGAACATCTCTGGGCAACTTTACCTTTTAGCCAGAATTCAAACTCATATCTGCAATATTGCCAATTGTCAGTCATAACACAAGAATTATGCTTTTCGGTGAGAAAGATGGACTCTTCCAACACTATGCTTAGAAGCATATTTTCAGAAATGAGATCCAAATTCCCTCGAGGGAAATTCACTTATTTAGTGCTAACACAATTTTGTTTTACTGAATGATGATAAAGGGGAGAACTTTGCTTAGTGGTAATAAATTGGAATGACAATTTGATGTTCAGGCAGTTTAATGAGCCAGAAATAAATCTAAAGGATTACAAAGGTGATTCATTCCTTATTTGCATCAACTGTATAAACTGTATAAACCTACTTCTGTTGCTTCCAAAGAGAGGGAGAGTGAGAGTGATTCACGTGCTTTCTCTTTGTAGCTGAAATATTTCAGCACTGTTCTCTATTTTTGAAGCCATATATCCTTGCCTAGGAGCCAATCAATAAGTTACTTCTGTACTGAGTGCACCCAGACAGACACCTATAGAGCTTACATACCCAACATTCTCAGCCACTGCTTGAATAAGTCAACATTCCAGATATGATTCACAATGAGGTCCATTTTGAAACAACCTCCTAGATAAAGAATCTGGATAACTTAAGTCCTCCCTGTACAACTGTCTGTATTTAGCCTTCAACTCATAAGTTCTGAGCTGTAACTGGCTGGCCTTTAAATACTTTCTGCAAATGTGCTTGCCCAGGAAAGCAAGGAATCCAGGGGTACAGACATGCTCTATCCTTGATGTATCATATGTCATTGGGAGAGGGCGTGTGAAATCTATCTGCACCTGTTCCCATTGGTTAATCAATGTCTCTGTACAACTTTACCATATTCACGTTTTCAGGCCCAAATTCTGCTGCAGCCACCTCATAACTTAAATCAAGGTGTTGCAGCCTCCTTAGCTATTGTACCTGTCTACTGATTACCCAACTTAATGAGGTCCTCAACCTTCTGGTGGACTCTGACTTTTATTCCTACTACCTCAAATGCTGGTTCAAAGCTTCCACTAAATCCTTGACTGTAATAATCTTTTCTTTCATATTCTTGCTCACTATTTTATTCAGTTAGTGCCCTCTTAAATATTAGAGTGTAGTGCACATGCTATGTGATCATCTGGGTCTGACATTTCATTAGATTTCAATGCTCCCTCACAACTGCTGTTTAAATATTCATTGAATTAATTTAAAAGATCATACGTAGAACAGAGAACATAAAACAGTATAGCACAGTACAGGCCTTTCAGCCCTTGATGTTCTGCCAACCTTTATCCTACTCTAAGATCAAACTAACCTACATATGCTTCATTTTACTATCAGCCATGTGCCTATCCAAGAGTCGCTTAAATGTCCCTAATGTATTTGACTCTACTACCATTGTTGGCAGTGCATTCCACGCACCCACCACTCTCTGTGTTAAGAGCCTACACTGACATCTCATCAAACGTTTCTCCAATCATCATAAAATTATGCCTCCTTGTCATAGCCATTTCCATCCTGGAAAAAAAGTATCTAGCTATCCACTCTATCTATGCCTCTAACAATTCTGTCCACCTCTATCAGTGACCTCTCTTCTTCACTCCAATTAGAAAAGCCTGAGCACCCGCAACCTTTTTTTTATAAGACATGCCCTCCAGTCCAGGCAGCATCCTTGTAAATCTCCTCTGCACCTTCTCTAAAGATCCACATCTTTCCTGTATTGAATTGACCAGAACTGAACACAATATTCCAAGTGTGATCTAACCAGGGCTTTACAGATCTGCAGCATAACCTTGCGGCTTTTCCAGTTCTCCATTTGTCTGAATTACTCTTTTGATGATTTTAAAGCCAATTTCTATACGGAGTATGTGTCAATGTCACATCATTAAAAGCATGTTTTATTATTCTTCAGGTAAAAATATCAAAACTTTGGAGAAGGCATGGGATTCCTCCACACTCAAAACTCATATTTTATATGGCAGCCAAATCATCCAATCCAATTCTCTTCAAACTTCTTGATACACATATCTCGAAAAGTAAGCTGTGAATTAGTTCACTTCATCTAAATTTTCCTTACTTTTGAAATATCCCATTTAACTATTAAAATTCAATATTTATTTTCCTTTCACTATTCAAATACAATATTAACACGATACTCTTAAAAGAGAAATCAAATATTCCTATGTAAACTCAAACATTGATTGTTCTTGTTAACTAGTTTTTTACAATTGAGTATTTCAGGCTTTCAAAAGATAAAGCTGATGCATTCGTAGAAATCTTCAGCTAGAAGTGCCAATTATATGGTCCATTTTGGCCCCCAGCATCACATATGCCAGTCTTCAGCAAAATCAATTCACTCCATATGGTATCAAGAAATGATTGGAGGCATTATATATTGCAAAGTCTTTGGGCTTTGACAACACTCAAGCAATAGTATTGAAGGTGTGTTCCTGGACTTGCTGCTCCCCTAGCCAAACTCTTCCAGCACAGTTACAGCCCTGAGATCTACATCTGACAATGTGGGAGGTTCCCCAACTTGTGCCCGAGACAAAAAGCAGGACAAATCCAACCTAGTCTATTACTGCCCCATCTGTCTACTCTCAAATATCAGTAAAGTGATGGAAGGTGTTACCAACAATGCTGTCAAGCATCACACACTCAGCAATAACCTGCTCACAGACACAGAGTTCAGATTCCACCAGGACCATTCAGCTCCTGACCTCATTACGGCCTTGGTATGAACATGGAAAAAAAGAGCTGAATTCGAGAGGTGAGTTGAGAGTGACTGTCCTCGATACCAAGGCCACATTTGATTCAGTGTGGTATCAATGTGCTCCAGCAAAATTGTAATCAATGGGTATCAAAGGGAGACCTCTCCACTAGTTGGAGTCATGCCTGGCACATAGGCAAATGTTCGTGGTTGTTAGTCAGTCATAATATCTCTGGAGCATCTCAACAGAAGTTCCTTAGGTAGTGTCCTAGGCTGGACCAACCTCAGCTAACTCATCAACAACCTTTCTTCTATCATAAGGTCAGAAATGAGGATGTTTGCTGATGACTGCACAATGTTCAGCAACATTTGCAACTCATCAAATAGCATAAACAACAAGTGATAGACAGAGCTAAATGATCCCACTACCAATGCATGAGATCTAAGCTCTGTAGTCCTGATACACTGGGTTGTGAATGGCAATGAACAATGAAACTGCTCATTGGAGAAAGATGTTCCACAAATATACTCATCCTCAAAGATGGAAGAGCCCAGCATATTAGTGCTCAGTGGTTAGCCCTGCTGCCTCAGAGCGCCAGGGACACTGATTCTATTCCAGCCTCGGGGAACTGTTTATGTGGAGTTTGCACATTCTCCCCTTTATTTCATGGGTTTCCTCCGGGTGCTCTGGCTTCCTCCCACAGTCCAAAGATGTGCAGTTTAGATGAATTGGACATGCTAAATTCACCATAGCATTCATTGAAGTTGAGGCTTAGTTGAATTAGTTCGGGGAAACATAGAGTAATAGGTGTAGGTGAATGGGTCTGGGTGGGATACTCTTCAAAGCGTCAGGCTGGACCTGTTAGGCCAAATGACCTGTTTCCACACTGCAAGGATTCTATAATCTACAATACATATTGAAGTAGTCCATTTTAAAGTGCAAAAAGATCTAGGAGAAAGTGAGGGCTGCAGATGCTGGAGATCAGAGTTGAGAGTGTGGTGCTGGAAAAGCATATGCAGAGATATTGAAAGAAGGAGGAGATTGGCTCGAGGTAATAGAAGTGGTGGAGGCATGATGGATCAAATGGCCACCACTGCAAAATAACAATCCTGTGATTTGCAGCATATTTTCCTAATTAATCCACCTTTGTCCAATTGATTCATAATTTTGACACAGGTTGTGGTTTGCAAGATCTTCCTCATCACAGAGCATAAACTGAATGGATTGTATTTTCTGCTTTTGTGCATTTTTTTACAGAAGTATGAATCGGATATTCTCCTATCTCCTGCCTCATTATCTAAAACTAAATAGGTTTAGAAGTTGATTGCTAATTCCTTTGAAATTTATCCTGTTGTGCATTTGTGGATCTGGGTGGCACTGCTGTCTCACAGTGATAAGGGCCCAGGTTCATTTCCAGCCTTATGTGACTGTGAGTGCAGTTTGCATGTTCTCTCTGTGCCGATGTGGGTTCCCTCTGGGTGGTCTGGTTTCTTCCCACAGTCCAAAGATGCGCGAGTTAGCCAATCCAAGTTGCCCATAATGTCCAGGTACATGTAGGCTAGGTGTTTGAGCCACAGTAAATGTGGGGGGAGCTGGCTCTGGGGAGGATGCTCTTTAGAGGGTCAGTATGGGATAAATGACATCCTCCTGCACTGTAGGGATTCTATGATTCTTTTGGTGACCTCAGATGCATTCTGTGCAATCCCAGTGATTTATCAACTTAAATATCATCAGACAGTTTTATTGCACTCATTCTTAACTTTTTTAACTTGCCTGCTGGCTCAATTGACTCCAACATCATTTTGAAAGTATGTTATTCCTTCTTGAAGTTTGAAATATCATAATAAGTCATCTATTTTCTCTTCCACGATGCAGAAAACCGATCTCTGATCTTCCTCGCCTTGACTTTTACATTATATTTGGCTCCTTGTATACTAACGGCAAGTCTGTGAATTTTACATTAACTGTGATTCTATCCTCTTAATTTATATGTTTGTGCATTATTTCTGTTCTGTCAATTGCTCTGAACTTTCTACAATGTACCTGGATTGTATGATTAACTTGCTCCCCCTTTGCCTCTTCTTGCTCTAACTCTTTATCTGTTTAATCAACAATGAAACTCTGTACAACATTTTTCTGCTTGGTCTCCCAACCGGACAATTTTCTCATGCCAATCAGTTTATTGAGTTGCCTCAGGCATAAGTGCATCCTACCACAGATAAGGGGATTAAAGGTTTGCACATTATTCCAATTGAGGACTGATGGTTTCAAATGCAATTCCATCAACAATGCATTAGTTTCATGCTACTAAATCCCTCTTTATAAATGTTCATGCACCTTTCATACGCAACTTGCCATTACTTGCATGCTTATTTTTGTTCATTCTTGTACATGGACCAACAAATTCTACTGCAAATATTTACCACATGCTCACTCTCAGACAATAGCCTGCTTTTTGTATTACAGAATCATGGAATCCCTACAAAGTGCAAGCAGGCCATTTCCCATGGCTAACTAATCATGCCTCTACATCCCCTAACACGGTGGGCAATTTAGCCTGGCCAATCCATCTAACCTGCACATCTTTGAACTGGGTGAGGAAACTGGAGCACCCAGAGCAAACCCACGCAAATACAGGGAAAATGTGCAAATTCCATAAGACAGTCGCCCAAGGCTGGAATTCGACACAAGGCAGCAATAATAACAACTATGCTTCCCCAATTATTTCTAAAATAATTTATAATCTTGCACTTGTCACAATACACAATTTGCCAACACTTCAGCAAAAATGATGTATGTGCCTTGCTGTCCTATTTACAGTCTTAAGTGCAGATGTGCTCACTTTGCTTCCTAAAATTTAGTGGTGAGCAAATGTTGATACATTAGTCTGGGCCCCGTTTTTAGCTGACATAAAATTGCAGTAGCTGAAATCCAAACTTGAAACTTTGCTTTATCCCACCAGTTATTCTCTACAAAGACAAAATAACCCTTTCTTAAAGATCTGCTTTCTGTTTTTTCCCATCAGCTAATCTTATATCCTTAGCGATTGAATGATTGGTGTTTGCTGATCTTATATGTGACACAGGAAGAAACACTGTTAACTCTGCAGAACATCAAACAATAAGATATCTGCAACTGAAAAACTATGAACAAAGTTTGTTCAAAAATAACAAAAGTATGCTGCTGATTTAGCAATAGCTACCCTACACCCACTTGAGTACGATTGCTTCATCACAAACTCCCTTGTGGTCCCTTGTGAATATGTATGATCCCCTCAGTTTTTCTTTTTCTATATTTTTATTTACACATGGGGAAATCAGCATAGGTTCATATGAACAATGGAATCAGAAGCATTGGTAGGTCAGTCAGTCTCTCCAGTCTGTTCTGATATTCTGAAGATTCAATATAATGACTGGTTTGAGAAGATAGTCCCATTTCAGAGAGCAAATCAAAAACACTGTACAAACAATATCATACTGAATCTGCTGTAACGTCAAATCCACATTCAAAGGATATCCCTGATAATTATTCACCTCTTGCTCCACCCGAATTTCTCAATTTGGAATTTTAAAATATTCAAGAACCTTGCTTCCATTACCTTTTGAGGAAGAGTGTTGCAAAGACTCATAGATCTCTGAGAGAAAACAATGTGTATCACTGTTTTAAATGGTCAACCTCTGAATTTTTGAAACCATGATCCCTAATTCTAGATGTTCCCATAGGAGGAAACATCTCTATATCTACCTTCACATGTCGTATGTTTCAATGAATCAACATGTCCTTCTTTGCAGCTGTCCAATTTTTTCCCACAAGACAAATTTATCATAATCTTTGTTGCCTCGACCGAGCTAATTCACAATTTCCTAAGCAGTCTTTTAAAAGTCTTCAGATTGATACTTAATTTCAATGATTGCTTATTTGTAAAGTTTTGATTGGTAGGCCACAACATGCGTTAATGTCAATAGCAAACTCAAAATAAAACAATTTTGATAGATTAGATTGCTATATTTTCCTGAACAATTGAGTCTGAATGACTTTTCACAAAATAATCAGTAAATGATTGTACTTTATTTATAGTATATGAGTTACCTCCCATTTTTGACAAAAAATACACAAATGTATTGAAAGAATTACTTAGGCATGTATAAACACGCTTTCTTTAAATGTTCTTTGAATTTTGTCTCTGATTTTGTTCTCACTTTAATGAAGAATACCTTCACACTTTCATTATTCAGAAATATTTGTGAATTGTGCCAGTTCACCCTACTATATCAGAATATATTGCAATGCTAAACCATGAAGGATCAAGGATACAGCGTCAGTCTACTCTGGCTGGGCAGAGTGCCACTCTACATCAAATGTATACTAAAAAGAAAATTTGAAAATAAAACTGCCAATTATTAACTGAAGCAAATTACCTAAGCAAAATGAACCAACAAAATATTAGCAGATTAGCAATTGGATCTCTTCAGCTTTCTGAATATGGATAAATCAACAAAAACATTCTCACAGTAAAATCAAAAGGACAAATAGAATTAAAATTACTGCCCAATAAAATCAGAATGAAATATCAATTCTTGCCAGAAAAGACAGTGGAACATAAACAGGTTAGGGACAATTAACCAACAGAAATTTGTGAATATTTGTTGAAGCAAAGCCCATCATTTCTAGGTCAAAATGCAGCGACTGGAGAATGGGAATGAAAATATTGGCATTTTCCCATGTTACTTACACAAAGTGAAATTATAAATATCTGACTGCATTCAACCACAGCAAAAAAAAAGAGTCAAAAATAATTTCAATGATTAATATGCTGAATTTTAAGCATATTTAAAAAGAGTAAGGAGATCCTTGACAGTTGGAAATAATTGAAATGCGATTTTTAGTGGTAACTGTAATGTTAATGTTCAAGATCCTTGAAAGTGGAGTCGCAGGTAGATAGGATAGTGAAGGCGGCGCTTGGTATGCTTTCTTTTATTGGTCAGAGTATTGAGGACAGGAGTTGGGAGGTCATGTTGTGGCTGTACAGGACATTGGTTTGGCCACTGTTGGAATATTGCATGCAATTCTGGTCTCCTTCCTATCGGAAAGATGTTGTGAAACTTGAAAGGGTTCAGAAAAGATTTAAAAAGAGGTTGCCAGGGTTGGAGGATCTAGCTACAGGGAGAGGCTGAACAGGCTGGGGCTGTTTTGCCTGAAGCGTCAGAGGCTGAGGGGTGACTCTATAGAGGTTTACAAAATTATGAGGGGCATGGATAAGATACATTGACAAAGTCTTTTCCCTGGGGTCTGGAGTCTAGAACTAGAGGGCATTGGTTTAGGGTGAGAGGGGAAAGATATAAAATAGACCTAAGGGCAAATTTTTGACGCTTAGGGTGGTACATGTATGGAATGAGCTGCCAGAGGATGCGGTGGAGGCTGGTACAATTGCAACACTTAAGCGGCATTTGGATGTGTATATGAATGGGAAGGGTTTGGAGGGATATGGGTCGGGTGCTGGCAGGCGGGACTAGATTGGGTTGGGATATCTGGTCGGCATGGATGGGGTGGACCGAAGGGTCTGTTTTTATGCTGTACATCTGTATGACTTTATGACTGTATAAGTTGAAATGGAATAGATCCAGACGACAGTATCTGAGGGAAGAAATTCATCCACAGTTTTGCAAAATTATGACAGAATGATGTGAGGAAGATAACAGCTTAATACTGATAAGAAACATAAACACCTCTGTGATACAATTTGTGCTTCTATCTGCTAAGTGTATTTGTATTTGCCCAGTGTAGTGGCTGCTTTTCACCACTGCATACACTGGACCTTTTTCTTGGTATTTAGGTTTCGATGATGCACCGTAGTCATTGAAGGTAAGCTAGCCTGCTTTATGTCATGCTCTGTTTTGTCTGAAAAACAGCATTGAGACTGATTTACCATTCATTTGAATCATTCTAGATGGAAATTACACAAAGCTATTTTTGACATTATCTTAATCAACTCATTCTAACGAATGAACACATTATTTATACATGTGAGCTGAAATGTACCTCTGTACATAATGCGATTTCTTCCAGTTTTTAGGCATGATGCCACCCTCAGAACCTACTAGGTTAAGAGCAGTGTATCCTCAGGCATCTCTTGTTATTTCTAGAAAATCAAGATTTTACATTCATTTGGTTATTTCATTTTGGAGTCAAGAGACAAGCATACATTCTTAACGCAGGCAATTTGTTTCTTGTAGTGACTTTGCTAACACTTCATTGCAATCATGATACTTTACAGTTCCTCACTCTGAACTGTTTGTTGCCAGAAACATCACATCTAATCACAATAAGCAAACCTTATTGTTTCAATATTATTAATATTAATATAGTTTTAATTCAAAGTTTCCAGAAAAATGCAGCAATTCTGCAGTGTTCTGAAGAAAAGGTTTCGTGCATCAGTTCAATTTAATTACGTTTTTGAATTCTGATAGGTGACTTTCTGTTTTATTACATTCTGCTACAGATTGAGTATACAGTACAGTTTATTAAATGAGGCAAAAGTAAACATGTTTGTGTTTGCTTAATAACTATAAAAAAGAATCACAGGTCGCACTGCTTCAACATAAAATTACAAGTGGCAAATACTTGAAATTAGTTAGTAAAGTCTTTCATTCAGAGGGTATATGTGCAGTATTTAATTGAAAATTCCCTCAAATTAAATCAGTAAATCAGTTAGAGAAAAGGACAAACTGTACTTACTACTGCTAATAGAAAATTAGTTTCAAAACCACCCTGTTCCCTTATGAATAAAGGAAGGTATTCTATTCTATTTCAGTAGGTCATCTAAATAAAGGCATTGAAGTCTTAATTGAAGATGAAGTTGCAATGTATTTTCAAAGAATTCGCAAGGAATTCTTGATGCCAGATAGCACGCTTTAAAGTAAATTATTGATGTTTTAAGTTAGTATATGTACCATTTATTTAGGGAGGTACATGTTCAGTTCAGTGACAATGAAGAAATGTAACAAAGACAGCGTGATTTTGTTTAAATGTAAACCACAATATTTCAGTGCTCTAAAATGTGCCTTTTGGTCTTCTGTGAGGTATTTCTCAATTATAGATATTTTTGTTTTCTCTTTTGATCTGATCCACTGCTCGTGAAACAATGAAACACAGGTTAAGCATTGCATCTGGCTATGAGAGGATTTTATTCTATTACCTATAACAGTGCAGCTTCAATATAGAGTCATAGAGATGGATAGTATGGAAACAGACCCTTCAGTCTAACTGGTTCATGCCGACCAGACATCCCAACCCAATCTAGTCCCACCTGCCAGCACCCAGCCCATGTCCCTCCAATCCCTTCCTATTCATACATCCATCCAGATGCCTTTTAAATGTTCGCAGTTGTATTGGCCTCCAACACTTCCTCTGGCAGCCCATTCCACACACACACACCAACATCTGCATGAAAAGGTTGCCCTTTAGGTCTCTCTTATAGCTTTCCCTTCTCACCATAAACCCTCTAGTTCTGGACTCCCCTACACCAGGGAAAAGACCTTGCCTATTTACCCTATCCATACCCCTCATGATTTTATAAATCTCTGTAAGGTCACCCCTCAGCCTCCGACGCTCCAGGATAAAAAGCCTTAGCCTATTCAACCTCTTCCTTTAGCTCAAATCCTCCAACCCTGGCAACATCTTTGTAAATCTTTTCTGAACTCTTTCAAATTTCACAACATCCTTCCGATAGGAAGGAGACTAGAATTCCACACATTTTCCAAAAGTGCCCTAACCAATGTCCTGTACAGCAACAAAATGACCTCCCAACTCCTGTACTCAATACTCTGACCAATAAAGGAAAGTATACCAAATGCCTTCTTCACCATCCTATCTACCTGCAACTCTACTTTCCAGGAGCTTTGAACCTGCACTCCAAGGACTCTTTATTCAGCAATACTCTCTATGATTTTACTATTAAGTGTATAAGTCCTGCTAATATTTGCTTTCCCAAAATTCAGATATATTTTGCATATATCTAAATTAAACTCCATCTGCCACTCCTCAGCTCATTGGCTCATCTGATCAAAGAAATCACAGAAAGATATGCAGTAATGGAGTACAGACTTTGTCCCAGTTTTCAGAAGACCTCAGAGAAAGGAAATTAATTTTTGCTGCACCTGCAGCACAGAAGTGGATCTATTCTGCACGACATAATTTTTAATGGATAAATGCTTCATGTTAAGAGTCCAGTAGCGAAAACAGCTTCTTGACTTCCTGAAATCCAGGTAAATTTGCTACATTGTTGTCAGGGAGAGAGTTCCATTTACCAGATGCAATGAAAGGGTTATTTTGGTTGTATTAAATTCAAGGATGTAGAATGAAAAACCTTTTAGAAAGCAAACTCAGGCCCACACCTGAATTGGAAACAATATAGCTGTTGAATTCATGCTTTAAAAATGCATTTAAAGTGATTAAATCTGCGGGTCTGTCCTGCATTCAATTGCAGTCAAGAATAAATATCTATAATTGCATGGTGCACTCTGGATTGACAACAGAGATTTCAAGGCAAAAGTGAGGACTGCAGATGCTGGAAATTAGAGTCAAGAGTGTGGTGATGTAAAAGAACAGCAGGTCAGGCAGCATCCGAGGAGCAGGAGACTCAATGTTTCGGGCAAAAGCCCTTCATCAAAGGCTGGCAAATCCTGGCGTCATTCCTGACGAAAGGCTTTTGCCCGAAACGTCGATTCTCCTGCTCCTCGGATGCTGACTGACCTGCTGTGTTTTTCCAGCACCACACTCTCAACAAAAATTTCAAGCTTTGCCAAACTGTTCCAATTGTTCCTGGAAAAGTCTTACCTGCTCCTTTTCAGTTATCACAGACTGGGAGCTTCCTCTCACGTGTCACTAATATCCACATTTTGAAATTTAAAACTGAGACAGGTTGGCATCACAATGGCTCATCCACTTGTTTTTCAAGATTGCAGCACATTGCACTGGCAGAGAGGCAGCCTGCAATAAAAGCTGCCTGAGGAAGCCAAGTTGGGCAAGCTGTCTGCATAATTTGTTGAGATCTTTCCCAGAGTCACTCGATAGAAGTCAGTCATAATGACCAAACTCAGACTAATGGATGAATTAATTTTCAACAGTGTAGTAAGAAAGGCAAGAGCAATCATCTCTATTTGCAGCTAGAAACCTACCATTCAGAATAACCATCACTCTAGTGTAGCATTACGTCTATAATCAATGCAGCAAAATTATTCATCATACTGTCACTTGTTAGTACAAATGAAAAGTCATACAAATGAAAACAATTATAAATATATGTGAACATTTAAATAGTTACAACAGCTTGTGAAACCTCCTACCATTTTCTATTATTTTTATTTTGCTTTCATTCAGCTGACGTTGTGCTGCTGAGTGCTGATGGTATCTTCAAGACTTATCTACAAGTTAGGAATATATGTATATATATATGTGGGTTTCCAGTTTCAATTGTTCAACTAGACTTGAAAATTAAAATAGGTAAAAACAATGACTGCAGATGCTGGAAACCAGATTCTGGATTAGTGGTGCTGGAAGAGCACAGCAGTTCGGGCAGCATCCAAGGAGCAGGAAAATCGACGTTTCGGGCAAAAGCCTTTCAAATTAAAATAGGCAGAATAAAGGAAATTAGCCTCACCACATCTTCATGCTGTGTTGGATTTAATGATTTTTTTCTTTCATCCTCCTGAGAAATAAAAACGACATAAGTCAACAACAGAAAAAGGGTGATACTTGGACATGTCAGCAAACCAAAGAGATCAAAAGCAAATCGAATACTATTTGCAGTTGTAAACAGTGGACAATTGGAAACAATAATTTCGCACTACTAGTCTAAACGCTACACATAGATGCTTTGAATTTATGTCTTGAGGGTTGAAGCTATGGAAACTTCTTTCAGCATTGAATTTCCCTATCACAATTTTGATCTATACTGATACAACATAGCAAAGTGAAATTGCAACTCTTCTTATTGTATATTTGGTGTGAAGCTAGGCCTCTGACAAGGTTGCACAATGCCGGTTAGTCAGGAAGGCTAGGTCGCATGGGATCCAGAGAGAACTAGCTAATTGGCTACAAAATTGTCTTGATGGTAGGAAGCAGAGGGTGATGGTTGAAGGTTGTTTTTCAGACTGGAGGCCTGTGACCCGCGGTGTGCCATAGGGATCAGTGCTGGGACCTTTGTTATTTGTTATTTACATAAATGATCTGGATGTGAATATACCAGGCATGATTAGAAAGTTTGCAGATGATATAAAATTAGGAGGTATCGTTGATAGCGAGGAAGGGTATCAAAAATTACAGGGGGATCTTGATCAAATGTGGAAGCCGGCTGAGAATCGGCAAATACAATTCAACACAGGTAAGTATGAGGTGTTGCACTTTGGAAAGTGAAACCAAGGTAGAACTTATATAGTAAATGGTAAGGCTCTGACGAAAATTTCAAAATGCACATTACCGATAATTTCAAGGATATTCATCCTGTTAACCTGTGTTCAAATGCAAAAACAAATCTTATTGCAACCAATTTCTCTGCAAAAGCTAAATTAAAAAAACTGAAGCAACCCAGGACCAAATGCAGCAAAAACTGGAGAACATCAAGGCTTGGGCTGAAAATTTGGAAGTAACATTCATGCCATATAAATGCCATGCAAACACCATCTTCAACAAGAGACGATTCTAAAAATTATGCCTTAACACAGTGGCATCATCATCAGTGATTCCCCTGACTATCTACATTTTGGGGGTTATCATTGAGGAGAAACAGAATTGGGCGAGCCACAGACATTGAACTTTAGGTCAAAGGCTAGGAATCCTGCAGCGAGTAACTCAACTGTTGACTCCCCAAAGCCTACCTACCATCCACAAGGTGCATGTTAGGAGTGTGTTAGAATGATCCCCATTTGCCTGCATGCTGCAGGTCCAAAAGCACACAAAAGGTTTGACATGATCCAGTAAAAACCAACCATTTGACTGACACCACATTCAGTCACTCCATTACAGATGCTCAGCAGCAGCGGTGTGTACCATTGAAATGCACTACAGAAATTCACCAAAGATCCTGACACAACATCTTCCAAACACACACTCATTACCATCTAGCAAGACAAAGGCAGTAAGTATATGGGAACACACCATTTCCAGGTTTCTCCCGAGCCACTCACAATCCTGAAATCACTGTTCCTTCACTGTCACTGGGACAATATTGTGCAAATTCCTCCCGAATAGCTTTGTGGGTCTACTTACCGATAATTTGGATTGCAGCAATTCCAGAAGGCAGCTCACCACCACCTTGTCAAGGGCAACTAGGGACAGGCAATAAATGCTGGACCAGCCAGAGACACCCACTTTCCACAAGCTTTTTTAAAATTGAGCAGATCTCAAACTTTGCAGTGTCAATGGCTCTCCAGGTTCGCCAATATTTTTGAACATGTTTCAGTTTAAGTAAATGCAAATATTTTGCATGATATTTCTGTATCTAATAACGTTTTTTTTTGTTGACACACAGGATAAATGCATCTCTGGCCCAGAAGACAGTTAACAGTCAACCACATTGATGTGGTTCAAGAGTCACATTAGACCAGACTGGATAAGGATGGCAATTTCCTTTTCAAAACTTCATTAGCAAACCAGACAGGTTTTTCTGATAACCGATCATGGCTTAACCGTCATTATTAGACGTTTACTTTCAGATTCTTTTTTGAATTCAAATTTCATGATCTGCCAAGACAGGATTTGAATCCATATTCCCAGCATATTAGCTGAATTTCTGAATTGATTGTCTAGTGATAATACCAAAAGCTATTGCCTTCTCAAGTGTTTGGTTTACTGTTGTTAATTGCTTTTTAAACAGTTAAGACTCCACATTAATGTGCAGAGGCATTTACCAAATACAGCAAGTTGCACAGAAGTTTCTTTCCCAACTATTCGATACTGATATTTGACGACACAGTAATATGTTCCAGTATCCTGGACAGTTACATTCAGAAGATTAAGGTAGGCTGCTCCTTTAATGTCATGGAAGAACTTGCTGTTATCCTCCTGCAGAAAGGTTTTGTTACCTTCTCTCCGCCAGTAAGCAATAACATTTGAATAGTCAATTTTGAGGGATAAAAGACAAAGCAAGAAAACTGTTGAACCTCTCTGCGCTGTTAATCATTTCAGATCTGAATTCACTTTGGCCAAAATACTCACAGCAGTTATCAACCAAGGAAATACACTGAGGTTAAACAAGAAGGATAGTCTGCACCAAATAACATTGTTATTCCAGGCGATTGATGCAACAATACTTTATGACACTTTACTCTTCAACTAATTCTCCAGTTTTTAAACTATTGTCTGAACTGAATGTGATTTTTTCTTCCTACTAACTCAGTGGCAAATGAGTTCTGGGAATACTTAACTTGAAAAAGAAGACAATAATAAAAGGTGTCCACTTATTTGTCAAATGTTTTTAAGTTCACATTGCGTCTTGATTACGAACAGTAAAGCTGTATAGCAAAAGAAACATGTACCTGCACAAAAGATTCACTGCAAACAGACATCCCCTTGTCAATGCCATATAGAAATATTGACAGGGAAAATGTGAGATGATCAGTTGTGACTGAGGACAAAATAGACAAATGATTGTTAAATGCTCATCTCTGTGCTTCATTTAATCATATACATATGTGTGGTCAATAAGCACATGACTACTTGCTGCATGAACAAAAATATCTTTTCAAATAAGATCTGCTGTTTATGCTATGGGAAACTGCCACAAAAATTGTGACACTAGATAGGGTACAGAAGGGTATTTGGGAGATTACTGTCGGGACTTGTAAATGTGGCTGAGGAACGATTAGATGGGATGCTGCTTTTGCCTTTCAAATAAGCTGAGGCTGAGGGAAAATTTTATTGGGATGCACAAAACTGAGATGGGCTGAGACACAGTCAATTGGGAAGAGGTCATTAGCCTTCATATTGAGGTTAGTGATTGGGGGGTCATAGATTTAAAGAGATTGGTGGAAAAACTTAACGAGGAGATGATGAAACATCACCAGAGTGTGGTAGACATCTGGAACCTGTGGCCTGAAAGGAAATTAGAGGCAGACACCTTTGACTCTTTCACAATTAATTTTGTTTGGACATGTACTTGACGTGCTGTAATCTGCCATATTTCTGTGATGATACTGTCGCTTTAAAAGGTTATGTTATCCTTTTTTTAAGAGAGGTTGAATGGAAAATGTGCCAAGCTGTCTCTAAGAATGTAAACAATTTATGAGGCCTTCGCTTTTTTTTAAAGTTGGAACAATGGAAGAAACCTGGATGTGGCCAGCTCTCAAAGACCTGCTTTTCTAGGCTTTTGTTTTCTAGGAACTGTGGACCTGCATGTCCAAATACGTCTGTATGTTAATGTTCCTTTTGAATCTGCCATTTACAGTATAACTGTATTCATTGCTCCTGATGTGGTCTCCTCTACATCGGAGAGACAAAGCACAAACTATGGGACCAGTTCAGGGAAGATCTATAGTCTGCACACTCCAATCAACCCCACCTCCCAGTTGCCAGACATTTCAACTGGCCCTCCCACTCCGTCAATGACATGTCTATCCCAGGCCTCTTCCATCCTCAAAATAAGGCCATCCACAAACTGGAGGAAGAATACCTCATCTTCCCCATTGGGAGTTAAAAACCATATGGCTTCAAGATAGACTTAACCAGCTTCCAAATCTCCCGAACCCCACCTTATCCTAGGTGCAGCCCTGCGTCTCTACCTTGCTGTCTTGACTGGATCTAACCTGTCCATCTTCCTCCCTATCTATCCGTTCAACCCTTCCGACTGACCAATCACAATCACCTGTATCCACCTATCACCATCCCACCTTCCTTGCCCCCAGCCCCACCCCCTCCATCTATTTATTTCTAAGGCCCCTTCCCCCTCCCCAGACCTAATGAAGGGTCCTGTCTGAAATATTAACACTTCTGCTCCACTGATGCTGCTTGAATGGTGTGCTTTTTTCCAGCTCTACATTTTATCAACTCTATATCCTGTTTATCCTTTTGCAATCATCCGCACTGTCATCAACTTCATCAATCTTCACATCATCTGCAAACTTACTAATCAGACCACTCACATCTTCCTCCAGATCAAGTATGTATACTACAAACCACAGAGGACCCGCGACTGATCCCTGTGGAACCCAGTTACTGGTCTCCATTCTGAAAAACACTCCTCCATCACTATCCCCTGTCTGCTATGACCAAGCCAATTTTGCATCCATCTAGCCAGCCTACCCCGAATCCCCTGTAATTTCATTTTTCGTACCAATCTGCTATGTGGGACTTTATCAAATACCTCACTAAACTCCACATTAACTGCATCCACAGCTTTACCATCATCAATAATTCTCATCACCACGTCAAAAACTTCAAGCAGGTTGGTGCGACATGATGTTCCCAGTACAAAACCATGGTGCCTGTCACTAACTGGTCCATTTTCTTCCAATTGTGTCGAGAATATCCAAATGAGACAGGCGGAAGTATTTTGTTAGGATAACTGATTGTTTGGATAACTGATCTGAATATAAACAAAGGAAGCATTTTTGGGACCTTGAGGTCTTGTTCAGATAATCCAAAATTCGGATAACTGATGTTCAGATAACTGAGGTTGTTCTGTATCTATCTTGCCCCTCAGTATCTTCTCCAAGAGTGTCCCCACCACATACATCAGGATCACTGGTCTATAATTTCCTGGATCATCCCTGCTTTCTTTCTTAGACAAAGGAATAACATTTCCTATCTCCAGTCCTTTGGAACTTCACCTGTGGTCAAAGAGGATGTGAAGATGTCTGCTAATGCCCCAGCTATTTCTTTCATGGCCTCTTGCAGCAACCTGGGATAGATCCGATCTGGCCCTGGAGACCCGTCTACATTAATACAATTTAGGATATGCAAACATTCCTCCTTTAACATATTGACATTCTCTCAAGCATTCACATACTCATCCCTAAGCTCAACATCAGTCATGTCCTTCTACTCAGTGAATATCGAAACAAAGTATTTGAAATATCTCTCCTACTTCCTGTAGTTCCCTGCATAAATTCCCTCCATTATCCTTAAGTGAGCATGTTCTTTCCCTGGCTACCCTCTTTCTTCTAATATAAGCATAAAAAGCCTTGGGATTCGCGTTGACCATGTTTGCTAAAGACATTTCATCACCACTTTGAGACTTCCTAATTCCGCGTTGAAGTTCATTCCTAATTTCTCAAAACTCCTCAAGGACTTTGCCAGTTGGTATCGAATGCTAACTTTTCCCTTTTGACTAAGCTTAAAATTTCCCTTGTCATCCATGTTTCCTGAATGTTACCATTCCTATCCTTCAGTTTTGCAGGGACAAACATGTCCTGCACGTTAATCAACCAGTCTTCAAAAGCCTCCTACTTGCCAGACATAGATTTGCCCTCAAATAATTGCTCCCAATCCACATTCCCCAGTTTCTATCTAATTTGTGTGTATATTAGATTCTTTACAGTGTGGAAACAGGTCATTTGCCCAACATGTCCACACTGTCCCTCCGCAGAGTAACCCAATAGATCCATTTCCCTCCAACTAAAGCACATAACACTATGGGCAATTTAGCATGGCCAATTCACCAGACCTGTATATCCTTGGAGTGTGGGAGAAAACCAGAGCACGCGAAGGGAGCTCCAGCTGCCCGAGGCAGGAATCAAGCTCAGGTCCCTGGTGCTGTGAGGCAGTACAGCTAACCACTAAGCCACCATGCCACCCTATTTAAGCGCCCTCGCCCGAGGGCTACTCCTCACCCAAAGATTGGGTTTCACCATATGTAACCTATCTGCAATTTATTTCTTGTTTTGCTTTAAAACATTGAATCTTGAAACTTCAAATAAACCACAATATTGTGAAACATCCTCCTGATTTAACACTTCAGCTGAACTGCACTTAGACTAAAAGTGAGATATATCACCACATAGTGCCCAGTTTTGAATTCATGACTGATATTCCTGAAATATAACATACCTCCCTTTATGGTTCACCATTCTTAAGATTGAAAATTGCTAGTTTAGAAAAATGAAGCATTGTCAATAAAATTTTTTAAATGACAAAGTTACAAGTCGACATTTTTGCTCATATACACCCCTCTCAATTTCATTTCTTACTGTCAACTCTTTGATCACATGATGAAATAAATGACACATAGCATCAGAAATCTGATATCTGCTTTGCTGGTACACAACTAGTGGAGATTGGTGTCTGTTTGTGTGTGATGTTTGTAGATGAAGCTGCCCTTGAATGGTAACATGAATCATGATGTGATCATCTCCCAACAGATGTGGACATAACAATCCCAAACCTAAACTATAAACATGCTGGTATGACAGTCAGAGTCATAGAGTTATTTTACTGCAGTGAAAGCTGCCCTTTGCCCATTGCTTTTGTGCTGGCCATAAAACATCTATTTATTCCAATTCCATTTCCCAGTACTTGGCTTGTATCTTTTGGCTTCAAATACACACCTAAATATTTCTGAAATGTCTTGAGTTTTCCCCTTCCCCCACCTCATCCTAGTTTCAAACTTCCAGCTCAGCACTGTCTCCTTGACTTGTCCGGACTTGTCCGACCTGCCTATCTCCTTTTCCACCTATCCACTCCACCCTCTCTTCCTTGACCTATCACCTTCATCTCCTCCCCCACTCACCCACTGTACTCTATGCTACTCTCTCCCCACCCCCACCCTCCTCTAGCTTATCTCTCCATGCTTCAGGCTCACTGCCTTTTATTCCTGATGAAGGGCTTTTGCCCGAAACGTCGATTTCGCTGCTCGTTGGATGCTGCCTGAACTGCTGTGCTCTTCCAGCACCACTAAGCCAGTATATTGAGTTTTCCCATCTCTATTGTCCTTTTAGACAGTTGAAAAGAAATTTCCCAAACCCCCCTTAACTATTTGTTCCTCATCTCAAAACTGTGCCCCTTGTACTGATGCCTCTACTGAGTGGAAAGGTTTATCCCTATCTGCTCTATCTGTGTTCCTTATGACTTTATATGCTGCTGCAATGGATATTTGATGCAATAAGGTTTCAAATATACTAACAACTTTGGAAAATCGCAGGACACGGAATACATGTAATTAATTATATTTTCAAATGCAACTGAAGTATTGGACTGATGGAAAGTTTAAGTCAATATTTACCTTGATTCCATCCCTGTGATACTAACCCTGTAATATAAATTCAAATTGTTATCCTTGGAACTTCAAATAGCATTGCCCATCTGAAATTGTTTAGAATTTCTTCTTTGATATTAATCTTGAGGCAGAATTGTGCGTGCATTGTACAAAACCTGCTGTAAAGTCATAGAATTGTACAGCATACAAATGGACCCTTTGCTCCAAGTCGTCCATGCTGACCAGATATCTTAATCTGGTCCCATTTCTCAGTATTTGGCCCATATCCCTCGAAACCCTTCCTATTCACATAGCCATCCAGATGCCTTTTTAATGTTGTAATTGTACCCACTTCTACCACATGCTCTGGCAGTTCAATGTATACACACATCAACTGATGAAAAGTTGCCCCTTTAGTCGCTTTTAAATGTTTCCCTTCTTACCTTAAACCTATACCCTCTAGTTTTGGACTCAACTACCCTGAGGAAAGGCCTTTGGCTATTCACCCTATCCATGCCTCTCATGGTTTTATAAACCTCTATACTGTTACCACTGTCTGACACGCCAGGGAAAATAGCCCCAGTCTACTCAGCCTCACACTATAACTCAAACCCTCCAACCCCGGAAACATTGTGTAAGGAAATAGATGGATTCTATGATAATGGAAAGGTATCGGTGATGGTGACTAAAATTTTGACTGAAGAAACATAATGTCAGCTCATCCAATATTAGATATTATTCTGAGTGCAGTGAGTGAAAGAGATGATTACTACCTTATGCCAGGGGTCCTAAAATATACGTTTGAGAATGGATGTGATGTTTCCACATGTTGACCCTTGGAAGCAACATGATTATGGGAAATAGCAGAAATAGGAAGGATCCCTTGATAGTTCCAAACACAATATGGTGGAAATGTGCAACATTCCACAACAAGTAATTCAACTCAAAAGTTAAGAAACAATAGGGAAGTAGGAATCAAATAAATTCTTGGGGGTCAATTATCTGGAGTTTGGTTCCCTTGTAATTCATCTAAAAAAACTGCAAAGAGATCAAGTTCACTCATGCTCCTCAAGTTCACTGACCTGGCTGACCTGTGGATGGTGCACCAGTGCTAGGCAGTGTAGTCTGTGGCATCTTCCCCCGGGATCAACTGGGCCAAAAGTTCAGGACTCCAAATCAGTCCATGGAAGGTGGACTCTGCCAGAGGAGTTACAGTGGTTCAGCTGGAGTACCACCCATATCCTTTACCTGGGCTCTACCTCAGCCCAGCTGAGGAAACATGGTCAGTGAAATGGCAGGAGCTGGAGGACAAAGTCTCAGCTCACCTAGGCCACCAGACAGGACTGCTCTGAGTGCTATCTTACAGGACTCCAGTGTTGGTCTTAAACCATGGTGGCCACCATGCTGTGGTACAGGCTGGTCTCTTTGATCCCTCCTCCTGATTTTGTTGCTGACATCCAGAGAATATTGGTTCACTTAAGTGGGTTGTGGCACAGGTTCTGAGCCTCTCTATTAAGGAGGGTGCACTCACACCCAAGGTGGTGACCTTCCACCTTCAGATCTTGTGGCAATACCTTTCCGCTCAGCTTCCTCCTTGGTGGTGCACCCAGGTGATGTTTTTTTCTACCAGTTGGGTAATCTCAACTACATCACGCTGCTCCTGTTTATCGACCGTGAGGTGCCCTCAGGACACAGCCTGACTTTTATCAGGACTTGATCACTGTCTGCAACATGGCCAAGACATGCTAGACCTTCCCTTCATCAGGAAGAGTGGCTATTGTCAGACAGCCGCTTCTCAGGAATCTGCACCTCCATGATTGCAGGTTGAGGGGAGGGCTGTGGTTGCGGGGAAGATCAGGGTTGGGGACGTGCTGGGTGGGAGCGTCAGAGGCCGTATGCTACTGTAGGAGTAACACACAGAGCGGCAGCCACTGCAATCCAGCACCTTAAAATGGTGGATGTTGGTACCTGGCATTGTCCACGCTACCCCTGCCCGGATGGAATTTCACATTGGCCCCAAGATTCCAGATCTCCACTGGGAACCTGTGCCCCACAACCTGAGCTGTCTCCAGGATGTAGGCAGTATGGATTTTTAGAGTGAAACAGCCAGCTCTGCACAGACTGCTGCTGCACACCATCCACCTCTTCTCCTTCATCCACTGGCCAGGCAAGCCGACTTACCACCAGAGAGTGGAGATCCCCAGTGGAGGGCACTCTACCCAGGAGTCTGCCTTCTTTCCCTTAGGGATCTGCAGAGTGCGGTGGTTCATAGACTCCCAGACCAACTGTTTACTCTGTGGTACTATGGAGTCTGTGGACCATGTGCATATTGGGTTTGGGCATTTAGTTATCTCAATGAGCTTCTCCTCTGCTTTTGTTTGCACTTCAGCCCCATGTTCCTGATCTTTGGGCAGGTCGGAGCATCTCCTCGTGAGTCTGCTTCAGGCAGACCATTAACAAGTTGAGCAGTGGGCCGTGGACTTACTTACGCTGACTGCCTGCCCCTCTTCCACAGTTACATTCCAGTTCGAGTGTCCCTAGAAAAGGAGCACATGGTGTCCACCATCAGTCATGATGCCTTTCGGGAGAGGTGGCTACCACGGAGAGTTTAGTGCTTTCTTTCCCCTTCTAACTCTGTTTTGATTTGATCACTTCCTCCCCTTCACTTTTTGTTTCACATGAGCATTGCCCGACCAGGGTTCTACTTGTCACTGGTTCCCTGGCCACATGGGTGTTTTTCTTGGTGGAGGAATATTAATAAAGTTATTTTAACATCTGTATTTTTTTTACTGGGTCTTGCATCTTACACACATACAACTTAGGTGCGAGGGAAAATAAACACTACTGCTGTATGACAGTAGTGTCGAAGTTATATACAAAAAGAAAAAAATATATAATCAAGACATTCAGTCTTCTCACTTCAGGGCTGACTACAGCTGCCTGGCCAGACTTACTGTGCACGTGTGACCTGGTGATGGAATACCAGGCTCTGTGCAGTTATTTCAGTTTTCGCTTGAGAAAATGAGAATTACGATAGATCTAATGGATAGAGGGAATGTGCCTTCTGAGAGTCAGCCATTACTAATATCAGAAAAATGATGGGTTTGAATTTTAAACTAGGGCTGCACATTCAAAAAGTGAAAAGTTGGTGAAAATGAAGGCAGTGTGCCATCTGTGCAGAGTTGTGGCAAAGTACTGTAGGCTAATCTAAGCACACATATTTTCCAGCGGATAACATATAATTGATTAGATTAGATTACTAGATTCGATTACTTACAGTGTGGAAACAGGCCCTTCAGCCAACAAGTCCACACCGACCCGCTGAAGCGCAACCCACCCAGACCCATTCCCCTACATTTACCCCTTCACCTAACACTACGGGCAATTTAGCATGGCCAATTCATCTAACCTGCACATTTTTGGACTGTGGGAGGAAACCAGAGCACCCAGAGGAAACCCACGCAGACAAGGGGGGAATGTGCAAACTCCACACAGTCAGTCACCTGAGGCGAGAATTGAACCCAGGTGTCTGCCACTGAGATGCAGCAGTGCTATTTAGATAAAATGCATGCAGAATTCCACGCTGACTGCAGTTCATTTGAAAAACTGACCAGAAAATCAGTTGTGCTGAATTTCAGCAGGATGTCTCTCATACAAGCACCAAGAATGCTCGAGACACTGGGCAGATCTTGTGACATCTCTTGTGGAGACAGAAACAGAGTTAACGTTTAGAGTGCAATATGACTTCTTTGAAGCTGAAAGCTGTTGGAACATGGTTTTTTTCTGTGTGCTTCTTGACAGAGGCAGAGGAGGAGCAAGAGAGCAGAGTCCCATTGCAAAAGATAAAGGTTGGGGGAACTTTAACTTTTGTATTAACAATTTAAAAGTTAAAAGTTTTTCATAGAAGAGAAAGAGAAAAAAGATGTGACAAATGTGTAAATTTAGGTGTGAAAGCGAGTCATTGTTTTGACTAAGTAAGTAAACATCACAAAGATGTGAGGGAGTGGGAAGGTGGGGGGGGGGCAAAGAGGTGTAAAAACAATGAGAAACAAACATAAAGAGGTCAGTTTCGAAAGTTAGTGAATTGAATACAGGGTAACCTCGATTATCCGAATACCAATTATCCAAATATGGGATCGTCCGAAGGAGATCTCGAGGTCACGATAGAAATTTTACATCAAAGACGTGTTTCCAAGAGTGATCGCACCTTTTGCTTACAGTGATTAAACAGGCACCGTCTCCAAGTGACTGATTGCCCCCCCATCTCTCTGTCCCACTTTCCCTGGAGTTCTACAGAGGGGTTTACCCTTACCCCCCCTCCCCCCCACTTCCCAGGAATACTCTCTAAAATATTGTTCTGTGCAGGGCAAACGTGGAACTTGTCAAAAATTTGCAGTAAAATGTTATGTGTGTGGCTGTGACTGTGCGCTATTTGGAGACTTACCCCACAAAGGCAGCAGCAGTCTTATTGTTAGTATCCAGTCCAGATGCCCCGGAGAGGGGCTGGGGGTGGATGGCTGGGCAGTGGGGGGCGTGATGGGAGTGGGGGCTTGCCGCTTTGTACTGGGGTTTGCGGCGGGGTTGGACTGGGTTGGGGGCAGGGTTGAACAGTGTTGGGGGGCAGTGTTGGACCGGGTTGGGGACGAGTTATGACCAGGTTGGGTTTAGGGGTGTGGGGGGGGGGTTGGCCAGTGTTGGTGGGGCGGGGGATGGGTTTAGACTGAGTTGGGTTTGGGGGGTGGGGTTGGATGGTTTTGGACTGGTTCGGTTTGGGGGCGGGATTGGAGGGTGTTAGGAGACGGGGACGGGTTTGAACCAAGTTGTGTTTGGGGGGCAGGGTTGAAGGGTGTTGGGGATGGGGGACAGGTTTGAACCAAGTTGGGCTTGGGGGTGGGGTTGGATAGTGTTGGGGGGCCAGGGATGGGTTTGGACTGTGTTGGGGGGTGGTGTTGGATGGGGGAGGGAGGCAGTGTTGGGGGCAGAATGTCGCACACTGTGTGCTGCTGCTCGTCTCCTGAAAGGGGAGCAGAATTTAAAACTCTGAGCCCCAGAAAAAAGGCATTTAATTGATTAACCGAATAATCGATTATCCAAATGAAATCGTGCCTGCCCATCTCGGTTGGATAATTGAGTTTCCACTGTATTGGGACTTCTGCAGAAACTAAAGTGTCCTGCCAGCTTGTGTTGTGTTTTGTTGGAACCTTGTAGCAGGCCCAGGACAGAAATGTTTGTGTTTAGAACATTATCTGGAACTTTGGAATACTGGGTCATTGCTTCCATCCCTACTTGGTGCCATTGGACTTTGGGAATTATTCAGTGAATGTGATCATATCAATATGTTTTTCTATTAAATAATTCATCATACTCGATGTTGTTCGGACACTACCACGTTATTATATATGTTTTAGTCACAACATTACATTTGCTAAAGTGTTACATTTGAACATAGAAAAATCAGTACCCTTCAAAACTGAAAGTATTTTGAATTTTTTGTTTGATAATCAGCCTCTCACACATCAAAATCTTCAGCATTCTGTTATTTTGATTCCCCTAACAATATTAAGAGCAGAACTTTCCACTTCAAGATCTGCCCCCGGCATGTTTGCCTCTCATTTCATTGATCTATGTTAATTTCTCACAAAGTTTCAACCCTCTTTTCAGATTGCTTCACCTCTTATTCTTTAAATGATCCATGTACCAATGCATAAAGGTTCATTTAAACTGCTAGAATTTCTATTTTTTCAATATTTCGAAGAGACTCAAGATTGAGTTCTAGAGTGTGAAATTTAGTTCATGATAATGAATTGATAATGCCTGTGCAATTCTTCATTTACATAGCATGCCATAACACTCAAAGGAGACATCTATACGTATTAGATTATACACAGTATGGAAGCAGTCTCTTCGGCTCAACAAGTCCACACCAACCCTCCGAAGAGTAACCCACCCACCCTTTACCCTAATGCACTTAACACTATGGGCAATTCACCTGACCTGCACACCTTTGGATTGTGGGAAACCCACACAGACATGGGGAGAATGTGCCATCCCTAATCTAAATGACTTATCTGATAAATTACTCGTACTGAACACCACAGCCTCCAAAATTAAATACATAGTAAAGAATCACTCTGTAACCATAAATAACCACTAACATCATTCTTACTCATTCATCAGGGCAAGCATTTCTTAATCTTCATCAGCCTTAGCCAGTCAATAACATTTCTACATATTCATCAGCAGCAGCTTCACCCAGTCACCAACAATAGTATCTCACAATTACAAATGACACTCAATAACCTGCATCTTCCCTCAAAGCGAATTCCCATTGACTTCAAATCACCAGCATTACCCAGTCATCAGCAGAAACTCAGTTATCACCAGTAATGACCAGTGACTAATACAAACAGCTGTCAACAAAAACACTGTTTCCCAGTCATTGGAACATCACCATCATGAGTACTCAACCAGAAACAGCAAAATACAAATTGAATAGAATGCCTACTTACTCACCAACACCATTACTTAGACATCAGCTGAATCTCATGCCCATAGCAATTTCAAAGTCACCAGTAGCCCTTACTAATGAACCATGGAGTTGTACACACACAAAGAGTCCTTTGGCTAAAGTCAATGACATTAAATAATGGAATCTGCAAGCAGTGAAATCATACCATCTAGTAAAGCAGCCATAAGAAATGACATCATCAGGTATCTATCAGGAATCAGCAGCACTTTCTAAATATAAACTGTTCATCTGGATGATTTGAGGAAACATTTCTTTCCTCAAATTGCCTCTACACGTGCTGCCCTTCACCATAAAATTATGCCCCCTCATTACTTCAGTTCAGGGGAACAACTGCTACCTTTTCATCTTGTCAATGCCCGTCAATCTTATACACCTCAGTCAGGTTCCTGCACAACCTTCTATGCTCTGAAGAAAACAAATCGAGCTTAGCCAGTTTCTCTTTATAGCAAAATGGTCCAATCCAGGCACCATCCTGGTGAACCTGCTCTGCGCCCACTCCAATGCAGTCACATCTTTCCTATCATGTGGTGACCAGAACTGCACATAGTGGTCAAATGCATGTTCTGCACAGCGTCAACATAATTGATCTGATAATCTATATCATGACTGTGCATCATTCACCTTCTTAACCACTCTATGAATCTATCAGGTGCCTTCTGGGATCTGTGATGAAGCACCCAATGAACTCTCTCCCTCTGAGCTTTCTTGTGTCCTGCCATTCATTCAGTATTCCCTTGCTTTGTTACTTCTTCAAATGTAGATCACTTCCCATGGCTAAATTCTATTTTCATTGACCTGCCTATCTGACAAATACACTACATCTACACATAACTGACAACTTTTTTTCTCACTATTAATCTCTTGACCAATTCTTGCGTCATCTGCAAACGCACTTATATTATCCCTCATATTCTCATCTATGTTGTTTATCGAACCATTGAATCATAGTTTCGCTAGAGCATGGAAGCAGGCCATTTACCCAACGAGTCCACACTGATCCTCTGAAGACTATCACACCTAACCCACCCCCTCCCCAATCCCAGTAACCCTACATTCCCATTGCCAATCCAACTAACCTGCACATCTTTGGACTGAGAAAGGAAAGCAGAGAACCCAGAGGAAACCCACACAGGCACAGGGAGAATGTGCAAACTCCATGCAGACAGTTGTCTGAGGATGGAATTGAACCTGGATCCTCGGCACTGTGGAGTGGCTGTGCTAACAATGAAGCCACTATGCCACCCCATTTATAAGTAAATCATAAACAGTAAGGGACTCAGCACTGACCCAGTATTATGCCACTGCACACCAACAGCTAGTCACTAACAGCCCTCTGCCAATAAGTCAATTTTAGATCCAACCTTCCAAGTTATCCTCAATTGAATGTAGTTTTACTTTCTTCATTTATATCCCATGTGGGATCTTGTCAAAGGCTTTGCTGAAACCTGTATAAACTATATTAGCCTCATCTAGACATCTGATCGCCTCCTCAAAAAAAAATCAAACTTAATATGTATGACCTCTCTCCGACAAAGGCATGATGACTATTCCTGAGAAAACCTCACCTCTCGAATTGGAGATGAATTCCCTCCTTCAGAATTTTCTCCAATAGTTTTCCTACCACTGATATGAAACTTAGGAGTCTGTAATTCCCTGGTTCATTCCTACTACCTATCTAGAAAAGTGGAACCACACTAGTCCTCTGGAACCTTTCCAGTGGCCACAGAGAAATTAAGTGTTTTGGGTCAGATCCTCTTAAATTGCTTTGTAGCCTCCAGCAGCAGCCTCGTATACAATTCACCCAGACCTGTGGACTTATCCACCTTTATGTCAGCCAAAACCTCCAATGCCACCTCATTCCCTATGTCAATCAGCTCAGGAACCTCACAGACCTTCTCCTGAAATTCTGTACTACATTCTCCTTCTCCTGAGAGAACACAGATGTGTGAAGTACTAATTTAACAACCTATCAACATCCTTCAGCTCCACTCACGGATAGCTCCCTAAGTCTCTAATGGGCCAAACTCTTTACCTGGTTATCCACTTTCACTAAATATAATTACAAAATATCTTGGGATTCTTCCTAAACTTACCTGCCAGGTTTGTTCTCCTTTGTTCTCCAAATTGCTTTCTTATGTTCCTCCCTGCCACAATTTCTATACTCCACTGAGACCTCCTCTGATTTCAACCTTCTAAAAGTCTTTTTCTTTTTGTCCAGTCCTGAGCATTCTTAGATATCCAGTGTTCTCTGGACTTGTTACTCTTACACATCACCTTATTGTCATGCTAAAGCCTTGTTGTCTGTTACCAAATGATCTGTGGCTTTTGGCCAATGGGGTCATGAGAGGGGTTGAAAGCATCCAAGGCGTCATTCCAATATCGTTCACTGTTGCCATGTGAGGGAAGTGTAAAATGCACCTCTTCAGTCACTGGCTGGCAGTCAAGGTGCCAGAAAGTTTGATCAATCTTCTCCAATACACAACCCTCAGGCTGGTTGCAACTGGCTCCCCCTGAACCTTTGTAACCTCTTCACCTTAGTTTCCACTGTTCTCTGCAGCCGATAGCTGCTGGCTATGCTTAATTTAGTTTGGCCAGTTTTCAGTCAGGCTGGATTCCTCTTGTTTTGTGTCAATTTATAATGTTCAATTTTGGGCCTGTTGGCGCTTGACCACAACCATTACTCTCCCCATTTCATTTGTGATCATCCTTTTGCCCCTGCCATCCACTGCTCTGTTCTAGATTTACCCAGAAGTAGCTGTTCCCAGTCTATTTTGGTCATATCCTGCCTCTTTTCAATAACACTGGCAAAACACATTTTTTGCAGACTATCATTTCCTTTATGTGTGAAAAACTTCAGAGTATGATTGTTTTGTGGCTGCTATCACTAAAATGTTCTCCCATTGCCACCCCAAACACCAGCTGGCTTTGTTCCTCAGAATGAGGTCCAGTACTTCACTGGCCCTTGTTGGGCATCCTACATGTTGACCTAAAAATTTCTACTGAAAACATTTCAAACATCCACTCCCTCTCAATTCCAATGAATATTGGGCAAGTTGAAATTCTCTCATACTCTTATGACTATTATCATTATTATTACACACCAGTGAAATGTCTACATATCTGCTTCTCTGTCACTCACTGGCTACTTGATGGCCATGACACACAAGCAATGTTTCTGCTCCCTTTTTATCCCTGAGTTCCACCCCCAGACATCACTTGAAATCTACCCTCCTTACTCCTTTTTGTGATACCACCTTGACTTTTACACCCTCCCCTGTCCTGGCTAAAGATCTTATATGCCATAGAATGTTGAGTTGCTAGTCCTATCCCTCTGTCAACCAAATGTCTATGATGGAAAGAACATTGCAGTTTTATTTGTCAATACATTCTCTTAACTCAATTGTCTGATACTCGTAGCATTACAGGTCATTTTACTCCCTTGAGACTGAGCATAGCCAAACTGCCTCTGTAACGGCTCCTTTACTATGTTAAACAGTGTCCTTAATGTATTAACACTATGTGTCCTCACTCCCTGCCAAACTAGTTTAAATTCCTCCCAACAGCAGTAGCAAACTCACTTGCAACAATATTGGTCCCACTTCCATTGAGGGGCAGACTGTCACACTTGTACAGGTACAACCTACTGCAGAAATGGTTCCAGTGATCCAGGAATCTAAAACTCTCCCTCTTGCACCAACCTCTGAGTCATTAATGTTCTGCATACTCCTCTTTCTATATTCAGTAGCACATGGCACCTGGAGTAATCCAGAGATTAGACCTTTAGAAATCCTGCATTTTAATTTATTGCCTAGCTATCTGAATTCTGGATGCAAGACTTCATCCCATACTCTACCTGTATCTTTGGTACTGACAACTTTTAACTTATTACCCTTCCAATTCAGGATGCACTGTAGCCATTTAGTGATATCCCTCTGTGATAATGTAAATGCTAGAACTTAAATAACTGTTCATGGGTTGAGAGGATCACCAATGACTCTTTCTGGATTAAATGCTTCATGAGATGAAAACAACAAGGAGAAACTGTTACGAAGAAACTAAATGCAACATGCTAATAAGCCATGCTTTCACATATCCAGCTAACACTGAATGTAACAAGGATTAAGTAATCTGAAGGATGGTCAATAATGTCAAACCATGAGGTTGAAAGACAAGAAACACTTTAAGAATTCAAATCCAGGATTCTTTAGCCGCAGAACTTTGAAAAACAAGGATCAAAACTTGGACATTCAGAAACAGACACTGCTGTTTGGAATGGTAGCTAAATTCCATGATTATTTGGGGAATAGCCAAGTTGGGCTGTGAGACTTCATTACTTGAGGGGTCTTATTTTGGTTGCTGCCTGCTACACCACGTGCTTCTTCAAGGTGAATTGGTTTTAACGCGATTGAAGAATTCAGAGTGTTACTTGTAGACTGCAAACTTTCCTGACCTGTATTGGCTGGAACGCTATTCCAGCCGTATTAGCTTAAATGGGGCGGCCATTGCACGAGTGCCTTATAACTGGAGAATAGAACTGTTGCGTTATATAAAATCCAACTGTAATTGTTTCAGTATTCGAGTTTTTTAAAAAATAAGCACTCGGACTAAAGGCATCTTGTAATCATTTACACGCACCACCCATTTTAAGAGTTACATCTATGGCCACAGAAACACCCATCTTCACACAGAATCACCACAGTGAGGAAGCAGGCCAATCGGCCCATCAAATCCACACCAACTCTGTAAAGAGCAACGCACTCAGACCGAAAATGCTGCATTTCCCACGGCTAAGCCACCTAACTTCCACACCACATTATGTCCAGTTTAGCATGGCCAATCCGCCTCGCCTGCACAGCTTTCCTCTGCGGGAGGAAACTGGAGCACTCGGAGGAAACCCAAGCAGACATGGGGAGAATGTTCAAACTTAATCCAGTTAGCCTGAGGCCATAATTGGATCCAAATCCCTTCAGCGTCATGGACTTTGCCTTTAGCTGCATTCCCTGCAACCGTTTTCCAACACGCGCAAGCCATTATTGATTAGAATTGCCTCCGGGAATTTCCAGTCTGCCTGCTTCACCACTTTCCTCATTGTCCTCCACGCTAACCCTGTCTGCAACTCCTAAGTCTGCACCACGTCAGAAAACGTGCTATCACGTCATCTTTATTCAGCGTTGTGGTTGAACCTCTGTGAGTCCAGCCGCCACAGAAGTTCCAAGACTCGGCACTCGAGCTGTTCGAATGGGCAGCATTTTTTAGATTAGTTTACTTACAGCGTGGAGACAGGCCCTTCGGCCCAACAAGTCCACACCGACCCGCTGAAGCGCAACCCACCCAGACCCATTCCCCTACATTTACCCCTTCACCTAACATGACTGGCAATTTAGCATGGCCTAATTCACCTAACCTGCACATCTTTAGACTATGGGAGGAAACTGGAGCACTCGGAGGAAACCCACGCAGACACGGGGAGAATGTGCAAATTCCACGCAGACAGTCGCCTGAGGCGGGAATTCAACCCGGGTCTCTGGTGCTGTGAGGCAGCAGTGCTAACCACTGTGCCACCGTGCCGCCCTAATTTCCCTACAGATGTGGTCATCCCGACTTCCAGAACTAGGAGCACAGATTCCCACATGTTGCAGACAGTGCAACACATTATCTTGGGCTCCCTCTGACGTGTTCAGTTGAATTTAGAAAATCCTCACGGGAGCAATTCTTTTCTTCTCTCTGGGGGCTGGAAAGTGGACAGTCGAAGGTGCAGCAATATTTCTTGTGCTTGGATAATTAGTCCAGTTTGCTGGGTGAGCTCCACATTCTGGAGATGAAACTTATTTTGTGGAAGAGCAAGAAAGAGACATTGGGGACCAGCCTTCCAGCTGCTGAGGTTTGGAGCTGGTCTACTCATGGTGTGAAGATATAAGCATAAATGAATGTAAAACAGTTCAATTTCAGTGTTTGTTGTCTCGAGAGGGCAAATGTCGCGCTAATAAACGACACCACTGTACACAGTCCCCAGTTGAAGGAACCTTTGAAAGGACTTAAACTGTAAATTGTTACGTCTGCACTGATGCATTTGCAAACAGGCAGTGAATTTCACAATGCGGAATATTTAATCTCGTGTGGCCACCTGTGGCCACAGAAACACCTACCTTCACATAGAATCACTACAGTGTGGAAGCAGGCCAATTGGCCCATCAAGTCCACCCCAACCCTGTAAGTAATATCGCATCCAGACGTACAAACACTGCATTTCCCACGGCTAAACCACCTAACATCCACACCCCTGGACATTATGTGCAAGTTTGGGGTAAAAACAATGACTGCAGATACTGGAAACCAGATTCTGGATTAGTGGTGCTGGAAGAGCACAGCATCCAAGGAGCGGCGAAATCGACGTTTCGGGCAAAAGCCAATTCCTGATGAAGGGCTTTTGCCGGAAACGTCGATTTCGCTGCTCCTTGGATGTTGCCTGAACTGCTGTGCTCTTCCAGCACCACTAATCAAGAATTATGTGCAATTTAGCATAGCCAATCTGCCTAACCTGCACTTCTTTTGACTCTTTGGAGAGTTGGCGTGGACTCGATGAGCTGACCAGCCTGGTTCCGTACTGTCGGGATTCCATGGTGGCATGGATATTGCAGTTGGTGCAGACACGTGTAAATTGTGAAGGGTGTGGCGGTTTAACATGGTGTGTGGAATGTAATTTTGTAAATTATGTTTTTTTCATGAAATCCTGTCCAGAATTGTTGCAACAAATTCCCCAAGACAACTAGAGAACTTTCTATTAGATTCCTGGTTTGTAGGTAAATGGAGAGAGTTTGACGAGATAACAGTTCACCACTTGCTGCAGAATACTCCTGCTGCATTAATGGGCGGCACGGTGGCATAGTGGTTAGCACTGCTGCCTCACAGCGCCAGAGACCCGGGTTCAATTCCCGCCTCAGGCGACTGACTGTGTGGAGTTTGCACGTTCTCCCCGTGTCTGCGTGGGTTTCCTCCGGGTGCTCCGGTTTCCTCCCACAGTCCAAAAGATGTGCAGGGGTCAGGTGAATTGGCCATGCTAAATTGCCCGTAGTGTTAGGTAAGGGGTAGATGTAGTTGTAGGGGTATGGGTGGGTTACGCTTCGGCGGGGCGGTGTGGACTTGTTGGGCCGAAGGGCCTGTTTCCACACTGTAAGTAATCTAATCTAATGTCAGCAATCGTGTGACTATATGTATACCATGGCTTGAAATACAAGGATGCATAGTAGCTAGCTTTAGTTTATTTGTCAACATTTTTTGAAGAAGGATGATGTGCATAATTTATGGACACCCTGTTTCGAATCACCTCCTTCAATAAACTAACCATGGAAATGGCCAGCTATTCCCACATTCAGGAGAACTGTATTATTTTTGCACAATTGTTTCTTGAATCAAAGAGAGTTATAGGGATGTACAGCATGGAAATGGACCCTTCGGTCCAACCCGTCCATGCCGACCAGGTATCCCGACCCAATCTAATCCCACCTGCCAGCACCTGGCCCATATTCCTACTCATATACCCATCCAAATGTTTCTTAAATGTTGCAATTGTACCAGCCTCCACCACTTCTTCTGGCAGCTCATTCCATACCGGTACCACACTCTGTGTGAAAACGTTACCCCTAGGTCTCTTTTATATCTTTCCCCTCTCAGCCTAAACCTATGCCCTCTAGTTGTGGTCTCTCTGATACCAGGGAAAAGACTTTGCCTATTTACTCTATCCATGCCCCTCATAATTTTGTAAACCTCTATAAGGTCACCCCTCAGCCTCCGACATACCAGGGAAAACAGCCCCAGCCTGTTCAGTCTCTCCCCATAGCTCAAATCCTCCAACCCTGGCAACATCCTTGTAAATCTTTTCTGAACCCTTTCAAGTTTCACAACATCTTTCCGATAGGAAGGAGACCAGAAATGCACGCAATATTCCAACATTGGCCGAACCAATGTCCTGTACAGCCGCAACGTGACCTCCCAACTCCAGTACTCATTACTCTGACCAATAAAGGAAAACATACCAAACGCCTTCTTCACTATCCTATCTACCTGTGACTCCACTTCCAAGGAGCTATGAACCTGCACTTCAAGGCCTGTGAAACAACAATGAAATTATAAATAGCAGTCAGAAAACATATGTATAAATTATACATAGATGTAAAGGGAACTGGGAAAAAAAGTGATAACAAAGGGGAAATAATGATATGATAAACAATGAACAATGTTTTACTACATCTTCAATTTAATGACAAATATCTCTTTTTTTTACTGATAACACATTATCCTTCCAGTCATAGCCGTTAGATTACTGTAAAGAACCTATCTGTACAATGCAAATTTATTTATTGTAAATACTGTCTTTACATTCTTATATTTTCTGTGCAGTAGAAATACTGACCACATTATTGCTCCCATGATAAACAGAGGTTGGAATTGAAGTTTCTTTTCAGCACCAGATACATGGGTACACCATCACTTGCAAGTTCCCCTCCAAGATCCTCAGCACCCTGACTTGGAAATATATCACCATTCCTTCACTGTTGCTGGGTCAAAATTCTGGAATTCCTTCCTTTAGGGCATTGTAGGTCTACTTACAACAGGGGGACTGCAGTGGTTCAAGAATGTAGCTCACCACCATCCTCTCGAGGACTACTAGGGACGGGCAATAAAAAGTGCTGGCTAGCCAGCAATGTCCACATCCCATCAGTGAATAAAATATCACATTTAATGGAAACTGACATGTACTTGGCAGTTTCTTTTTCTGCATAAATCTCCTTGAAACCTCCTTATATCCTACTCAGTGCTAATATTCCCACATAGTTTCTCTCGTCAGCAAACTTGGAAATTTTACATTTGGTCGGTATATCCAAATCAATTACATATGCCTTATACAACTGTAGCGAGAACACTAACACTTGTAGTGCCTCACTGGTTAAAAAAGGCCACCATATTTAACATGTTATGGACATTTTTGGTCCTGGTGTTTTATTTTCTGTATATCAGCCAATCTTCAATTCATATCATTATATTAATCCCAATCTTATGCTTTCTAATTCTGTTTAACAAATTACTTTGTGGGGCTTTATCAAAAGCCTACTTAAGATCCCAACACAGCATAACCACTGGTTCTTATTTGTTTTTGCTATAAGTAACGTATAAGGTGAATTGGACAAAGATCACTGACTAAGTCAATTTAAGACCAGTTTAGTCCAACATTTCACTACAAATGAATTATTCAATAAAATTTCACATTGCACCAACAAGGCTATCAGCAGGAATGGGGTAACATGAATTAAATGTCTTCTGAAGAAACAAAGAGCGTGAAGTTTCAGAAAGGCCTAATTTTGTCTTATGGACCAAGACAGATCTGCCTCAAAATATTTTAAGAAGGTAGCTTAGACGCTAACTTTTTCTTATTCTAAAGATACATGTGAAGCAGGTGTTCAAGGTGAGATTTTTTGTTAATTCATATGTCTCTGGCTAGGTCAGCATTTATTGTCCATCCCTACTTATCCAGAAGGCAGTTAAGAGTCAACCACATTCCCATGTGTCTGGAGTAATATGTAGGCCAGACCAGGTAAGGATGGCAGTTTCCTTCCCTCAATGACAATGGTAAACCAGGTCGGATTTTCCCAACAATTGTCAATAGATTCATGGTCATCATGAGACTGTTAATTCCAGATTTTGATTGAATTCAAATTACGCCATGTGATGTGGTGGGATTGAAACACATGTCCCCAGGACATGACCTGGGTTTCTGGGTTAAGAGTCCAGTAATAATACCACTAGGCCATCACCTTCCAACTGGTTTAACCACTCAGCTCTAAGCAACACGGAATTTCTTTAAACACTGTATTTCAAATACAAACAAAAGAAAGCAGAATTTAGAATAACTTAACTATTGGAAAACTTATCCGACCCGATACGTCACCAATTAATTAGCTAGAACATAAAAAATAGAACATAGAATAGTACAGCACAGAACAGGCCCTTTAGCCCACAATGTTGTGCCAACCATTGATCCTCATGTGAGGTAAACTTAATGTAGGAACTCTCAAATTTCTGTGACAATATGCATGTCCAGCAGTCTCTTAAATGTCCCCAATGACCTCGCTTCCACGACTGCTGCTGCCAATGCATTCCATACTCTCACAACTCTCTGTGTAAAGAACCCGCCTCTGACCTCCCCTCTATACTTTCTGCCAAATAGCTTAAAACTATGACCCGTCGTGTTAGCAATTTCTGTCCTGGGAAAAAGTCTCTGGCTATAAACTATATCTATGCCACTCATTATCTTGTACACCTCAATTAGGTCCTCTCTCTTCCTTCTTTTTTACAATGCAAAAAGTCCGAGCTAAGTCAACCTCTCTTCATAAGATAAGCCCTCCATTCCAGGAAGCATCCTGGCAAACATCCTCTGAACTCTCTCCAAAGCATCCACATCTGCCCTATAATAGGGCGACCAGAGAGGCAGGTCATGCCGCACAAACCTTATCGAGTTCTTTGAGGATGTGACTAGAAAAGTTGATGAGGGTCAAACTGTGGATGTGGTGTATATGGCCTTCAACAAGGCATTTGATAAGATTCCCCATGGTAGGCTCATTCAGAAGGTCAGGAGGAATGGGATACAGGGGAACTTAAATGTCTGGATACAGAATTGGCTGGCCAACAGAAGGCAGCGAGTGGTAGTAGAAGGAAAATATTCTGCCTGGATTTCTGTGGTGAGTGGTGTTCCACAGGGCTCTGTCCTTGGGCCTCTACTGTTTGTAATTTTTATTAATGACTTGGGTGAGGGGATTCAAGGATGGGTCAGCAAGTTTGCAGACGACACAAAGGTTGGAGGTGTCGTTGACAGTATAGAGGGCTGTTGTCGGCTGCAGCAGGACATTGACAGGATGCAGAGATGGGCTGAGAGGTGGCAGATGGAGTTCAACCTAGATAAATGCGAGGTGATGCATTTTGGAAGGTCTAATTTGAAAGCTGAGTACATGATTAAGGATAGGCCTCTTGGCAGTGTGGAGTAACAGAGGGATCTTGGTGTACAGGTACATAGATTCCTTAAAATGGCCACCCAAGTGGACAGGGTTGTTAAGAAAGTATATGGTGTTTTGGCTTTCATTAACAGGGGGATTGAGTTTAAGAGACGTGAGATCTTGTTGCAGCTCTATAAAACTTTGGTTAGGGTCTTTTGGTAATAAGGTCGATTCAAACACAGACTCTTACAGGTAGGACTCCAATCCAGGAGGGAAAAGCAACAAGAGAGATTTCAGACTACGGCAGTTCGCAATCACTTACTGAGGCTTGCAAGTCCGATGTCGTGCGACTGCCTCAGCTAAAAAAAGAACTAGAACCTGAACTAGGAGAACTGGACTCTCCCTTTGCAGTCTTAAACTGTTTTGAAAAAACACTGATTCAGGCTGGCTTCCTAGACACTTTGGCACTTCTACCTTTATAACCTCTCTTCAAACAAAAACCCAGAAGAAAATAAGCTTTTTAAAGTGACAGCATTGTCACAACAGTGATGATAGATTTATGGATGTTTGTTTGGTCTTGGTGATATTGAGTTCCTGACATAAAATCCTGCAGTGAGGGTTGAAAGGTTACATGGGCAGGTTCCATTTAATTGGGTCATAAGTTAGGGACAGTGTAGGCATAAGCTTTTCCCTCATCGGGTTTATGTAAAAAAAAAGAAATATTGTATGATCAGATTTAAACAATTCAATTAGGAGAAAGTGAGGATTGCAAATGCTGGAGGTCAGAGTCAAAAAGTGTGGCACTGGAAAATCACAGCGGGTCAGGCAGCATCCGAGGAGCAGGAGAATCGACGTTCTGGGCATAAGCCCGTCATCATCCAGTGCCACACTTTTTGACTTCAAACGCTTCAATCTAAAAATCACACAACACGAGGTTATAATCCAAAAGGTTTATTTGGAAGGACTAGCTTTCGGAGCATTGCTCCTTCATTAGGTGGTTGTGGGGTATAAGATCCTAAGACACAGAATTGACACAGACACTTCAAGCTAGTTATGGTGATTGAAACTCCAGCTCTGAAATGATCTGCCTTCCAGGCAGGTAGTCTTGCTTCTGTTGTCTTTGGTATGACATGAAACGTGTTTTCAACTTACTTCCTTTGGCTTATTCACAGTGCCTCCAACTCCAATAACGATTACTCGACTGTCCTCTCCATTCCTCACACTTCTCTGTATGACAGCTAGCTTCTTCCCAGAAGAACATAACCTTACCTGGTATGAAAATGACAGAAAAATTACATCTGGAATAAATACTACAAAGTTTCAGGAAAAGGAGGGATTACATCAAGTTTCCAGCTCCTTCTATCCTGCAGAGATCGGGTTGGTTTAGACCTGCAAAGTTTCTCATGTTTCACTGGTGGACCAAGCCAATGACAGCTACTTGGTTTCAGATCAGGGTAAGAGTCTAAGCTTCTTCATATTCCCCTGAACTATAATTTGTTAGATTTAAGGGGGTAATATTAGCACTCTGTCTGCAATAATATGCAACAGAACTTAAAATAATTACATGATTGACAAGAGATTGACTTCAAGATTTAAAAAAAAATCATTGGATAGCATGGAAGGAAGCCATTTTGTTTATTTTACATTGTCATGTTCTTTGTCATGCTATTCTATTTGGCCCACGCATCCATTTCATGGCAATAAATTGTCCCTTTAGGTTTTATTCCAATTCTTTTTCAAATGTGATCATTGAAACATCTTTCCTGCTTTTAGAAAAATGATTCCGGATTATAACACACTACATAAGTAGAGCTGCCCTCATTCCCTTGCCAAATGTTGCCTGTTTGTGTGCCAATTACTCTAAATACACATCCTTGGATAACCAACCATTCCACCGCTCTTTTTCTTTACTGTATTTAAATATTGATTTTAAACAGCTATATCAATTTGTCTTAATCATTGCAGCACCATGAAGAATAGTGCTGGCTTCTCCACTGTTTTACACAATGAAAATCCCTTGTTTCACTCTGATATGTATGTTTGCATGTGCATATGCACGCCTATGTACTATGAGAATATTCTGTTCTAGCAACCTATTCAGATTCTATAATTTAGTCATGCTTAATCCCATAATAAGTGCAGAGGCGATATATATATGCCAAGCCACATCATTCATATGTATCTCTAACAATGTTCCTCGTACAGAGAAATGTCTCTGATGGCTCTCCAACCAAAAGAAAAACAACTGCCTGAGTCCTTCTCTAGCATACAGATGCATGAAGAGAGACAGGCAGAAGTGTTGAGGTATATTAAGCCCCCACATATATTCACAAAATCAGCATGAACAACTCTTACATGCATATAATATAAACATTAATAAAGTTAAACATGATAATTATGCTGAACAAAAATGCTAAAATGATCAGAAAATTGAATTGTGTGTTCTTTAATCCAAGTTTGCTCAGTTAATACTGTCATGGAACCTCTGGATAAATAGAGAGTTTATTAGATTGGTGAGAGGCGATGGGGTTGATGTGTCAGTGTGGCCTGTTATCTGTTGATGCTTATTATTTAGCATCATTTGCTCTTTAAATGCTAATGTTCACATTCTCTGTCATCTTTAGGTAAAAAAGGAAGTGGTTTCTCCGATGCCTTAGCGTTCAGCTGGATAGCAGGAGGTTTTATAATTTTGGTTCTAGCAATTAGGCGATACAAACTAGAGAGATCTCATGGTAAGACTATGATTAAAAATTGACTTTTAACATTAAGTGTACTGCAATGGTGCGGAAGTAGAGGGGTAGGTTATTACATCAACAGGCCACTGTAATGAGATGGTTTACCATACTGATATGGCTCATCAGGATAACTTCAACAAACAATAACTGAATTGTAAGATTTTTTTGTGATAAATGACAATGAGAAATGGAATGTGTACGTTAAATATGTTTGAGGCTGGATTGAATAAAGAAGCCACAGCAACCATGAATCAGAAAAACAAATCAGCAAAACAAGACAGAAATATTTCAGCTACTCAAAGGATCAGACAACATCAATGGAGATAAAAGCAGGGGTAATACTTCAGGATGTGAACATAGGAGGTATGATTAGTAAATTGCAGATGACATCAAAATTGGAGGTGTGATGGACAGTGAAGAAGGTTACCTCAGAGTACGATGGAATTTTGATCAGATGGGCCAATGGGTCAAGGAGTAATAGATGAAGTTTAATTTAGATAATTGTGAGCTGCTGCACATTGGAAAGGCAAATCGGGCAGGTCTATACATTTAATGCTAAATTCCTGGGGAGTGTCGCTGAACAAAGAGACCTTGGAGTGCAGGTTCATAGTTCCTTGAAAGTGGAGTTGCAGGTAAATAGTATGGTGAAGAAGGTGTTTGATATGCTTGCCTTTCACGTCAGAGCATTGAGTATAGGAGTTGGGAAGTTATGTTGCAGCTCGGTGGGACATTGGTTAGGCCATTTTTTTGGAAGAGAGTGTGCAGTTTTGATCTCCCTGCTATAGTAAGGACATCGTGAAATTTGAAAGTGTTCAGAAAAGATTTACAAGGATTTTGCTAGGGTTGGAGGGTTTGAGCTCTCGGGAGAGGCTGAATAGACTGAGACTACTTTCCCTGGAGTATCAGAAGCTGAGGGCCTTACAGTAGTTTATAAAATGATGTTGGGCTAACAAACAAGATATTTTCCCAAGGGTTCAAGAGTCCAAAGCAAGCTGGCATTGTTCTAAGGTGAGAGGTGAAAGATTTAAAAGGGACCTAAGGAGCACGTTTTAATACAGAGAGTGGTGCATGTATGGAATGAGCTGCCAGAGGAGGTGGAACAGTGGCACCATTTAAAAGGCATTTGGATGGGTATATGAATAGAAAGGGTTGGAGGTATATGGGCCAAATGCTGGCAAATGGGACTAAGTATTTAGGATATCTAGTCAGCATGGAAGAGTTGGACTGAAGGGTCTGTTTCTGTGTTGTATATCTTTTGGACACTATGACTGTATGACACATTTTTAGAACATTAACTCTGTTTTCATTTCCACAAATAATGTCTGACCTGCTAAATATTTCCAGCAATTTCTGTCTTTATGTAATACTTCCAGCATCTACTGTATTTTACTTTTGCGAGCAACATGACTGATCTATTGTAAAATTGATCAAATCTCAACCAGCAGTAGAATTGGGTATTAATTTTTTTAATCGGTGATTATGCTGCTCATACTGCTCAAAGTTTGGGTATTATCTTTTTTACAGACATACCTGACATTATTGGTGCATATTTGTTCTGTGGCAGGTGATACAGTTGCTGAGGAAATTGACAGCCAGGTTGAGGAGCAGGTCAGTTTGGTCTGTTTTTATAAAACCGAGGCGACATTTGCAATGCATTTGTTTCTTTCACCTGTCGCAGGTATATCTATTTTCCTGGTAGGTCAGAAAATCATCAACTAATTGTGGAAAATGTGCCAAGCATAATTCATTCATGGAACCTTCAGGATCCTGAGGGAATGTTATAAATGCTGTAGTTGACAGTTGTCTTTTCCACTGCTCATTCGGCATTTATCGAAATTCTTTACAAGGCATAGTCTGCTTCTTTTTGTAAAAAGAATGATAGTCCCGCCTGTTAATGTCTGAACGGCTGCTGAGTGTTGACTGCTGCTGTTCTGTATCAGGGATTTGACTTTGTGCCTTAGTTCAGGGCTTTGGAGAGTTACAAGGTGGCCAGGAAGGAACTGTACATAGATCCCTGAATGTTGCAATCCACGTTGATAGGATTGTTAAGAAAGCATACGGTGTCTGAGCTTTTATTGGTAGAGGGATTGAGTTTCAGAGCCAGAAGGTCATGTTGCAGCTGTTCAAAACTCTGGTGCCTCTGCACTTGGGGTATTGCATATAGTTCTCATCACTGCATTATAGGAAGGCTGTGAAAGCTTTGGAATGGATTCAGAGGTGATTTACTAGGATGTTGCCTGATATGGAAGGAAGGTCTTATGAGGAAAGGCTGAGGCACTTGAGGCTATTTTCATTCAAGAGAAGAAGACTGTGAGGTAACTTAATTGAGATGTATAAGATAATCGGAGGGTTAGATAGGGTGGACAGTGAGAGCCTTTTTCCTCAGATGGTGATGACTAGCATGAGGGTACATAGCTTTAAATAGAGAGGTGATCAATATAGGACAGATGTCAGAGGTAGTTTCTTTACTCAGAGTAGTAGGGGCATGGAATGCCCTGCCTGCCATTGTAGTAGACTCGCCAATTTGGAATGCCATGCTTCTAGGAATTCTCGTGTGTGTCACTGTTAGTTTGTTCTCGGAAGGATGTGTTGATCCAGTCAAAGTGGTGTCCTTCCTCATCTGTATGTGAGGATACTAGTGAGAGTGTGTCATGTCTTTTTGTGGCTACTTGATATTCACATAACCTGTGGCTAGTTTTCTGCCTGTTTGTCCAATGTCGTGTTTATTACAGTTCTTGCAAGTTATTTTGTAAATAACATTAGTTTTGCTTGTTGTCTGATCAGGTTTTTCAAGTTCATGAGCTGCTATTTTAGTGTGTTGGTAGGTTTGTGAACAACCATGATACCAAGAAGTCTGAGTAGTTTGGCAGTCATTTCCAAGATGCCTTTGATGTAGGGAAGACATAGGGACCCTATACAGACTTTTCTCATTGAAGCGAAGAAGGATGAGAGGTGACTCAATACAGGTGTTCAAGGTGATGAGAGGCACAGATAGAGTGAATAGTCAAAGACTTTTCACTAGGGCAGAAACGGCTATCACAAGGGCGCATAATTTTAAGGTGATTGGAGGCAGGTTTAGAAGAGATGACAGAGGTGGGTTCTTTACACAGAATGATTGGTACGTAGAATGCACTGTCAGTGGCACTACTAGAGTCAGATACAGTAGGGACATTTAAGCGACTCATGGAAATGCAGATTGATAATAGTAATATGAAAGAGGTGTAGGTTAGTTTGATAAAAGAATAGGATAAAAGGTCAGCACAACATCAAGGGCCGAAGGGCTGTACTGTGCTGTACTGTTCTATGTTCCATGCTGCCAAACCTGCTGAGTTTTTCTCACAATTTCTGTTTTTGTTTCTGATTTCTAGCATCAGCAGTTCTTTCATTTTCAGTTCATTTAATGCCATTCAAGGCTCTGTGTGCTATATTTGCTGACCCCAAATATGTTTTGTTGTTGATGTTTTCCTGAACCAATTTTGCTTTTGTTTCAATTTGGTAAGTAACTAATATTCCTCACAAATTCCCCACAGGTCATCCATAAAGGAAAGGTGGAGGGCCCAGCTTATGCCGATCTCCACTTCAAGAGTGTCCAACCAGAGGGGAGGCCATATTGGATTTGGTACTCGGTAATGAACCGGGACAAGTGGTGGGCTTGTTAGTGGGTGAACATTTTGGTGATGGTGACCACAATTCTGTGACTTTCACCTTGGTTATGGAGAGAGATAGGTGCGCACAACAAGGTAGATTTTACAATTGGGGGAAGGGAAATTACGATGCTGTAAGACAGGATTTGAGGAGCATACGTTGGGAGCATAGGCTGTCAGGGAAGGATGTGGTGGAAATGTGGAACTTTTTCAAGGAGCAGATACGACGTGTCCTTGATATGTATGTACCTATCAGGCAGGAAAGAAATGGTCGTGTGAGGGAGCCTTGGTTGACGAGGGAGGTTGAATGTCTAGTAAAGAGGAAGAAGGAGGCTTACATAAGGTTGAGGAAACAGGGTTCAGACAGAGCAGTGGAGGGATACAGGATAGCCAGAAGGGACCTGAAGAAAGGGATTAGGAGAGCTAAGAGAGGGCATGAAAAATCCTTGGCGGATAGGATCAAGGATAACCCCAAGGCATTTTATGCGTATGTGAGAAACCTGAGAATGACGAGAATGAGGGTAGGTCCGATCAAGGACAGTAGAGGGAGACTGTGTATTGAGTCGGAAGAGATAGGAGAGGTCTTGAACAAGTACTTCTCTTCAGTATTTACGAACGAGAGGGACCGTATTGTTGAAGAGGAGAGTGTGAAATGGACTGGTAAGCTAGAAGAGATCCCTGTTAGGAAGGAAGATGTGTTGGACATTTTGAACAACTTGAGGATAGACAAGTCCCCCGGGCCTGACGGGATATATCCTAGGATTATGTGGGAAGCAAGAGAGGAAATTGCAGTACCGTTGGCAATGATCTTCTCGTCTTCACTGGCAACGGGGGTGGTACCAGAGGACTGGAGAGTAGCGAATGTTGTGCCCCTGTTCAAAAAAGGGAATAGGGATAACCCCGGGAATTACAGGCCAGTTAGTCTTACTTCTGTGGTAGGCAAAGTAATGGAAAGGGTACTGAGGGATAGGATTTACGAGTATCTGGAAAGACACTGCTTGATTAGGGACAGCCAGCACGGATTTGTGAAGGGTAGGTCTTGCCTTACAAGTCTTATTGAATCCTTCGAGGAGGTGACCAAGCATGTGGATGAGGGTAGAGCAATGGATGTAGTGTACATGGATTTTAGTAAGGCATTTGATAAGGTTCCCCATGGTAGGCTTATGCGGAAAGTCAGGAGGCATGGGATAGAGGGAAATTTGGCCAATTGGATAGAAAACTGGCTAACCGGTCGAAGGCAGAAAGTGGTGGTAGATGGTAAATATTCAGCCTGGAGCCCAGTTACAAGTGGAGTTCCGCAGGGTTCAGTTCTGGGTCCTCTGCTGTTTGTAATTTTTATTAATGACTTAGATGAGGGAGTCGAAGGGTGGGTCAGTAAATTTGCAGATGATACGAAGATAGGTGGAGTTGTGAACAGTGAGGAGGGCTGTTGTCGGCTGCAGAGGGACTTAGATATGATGCAGAGCTGGGCTGAGGAGTGGCAGATGGAGTTCAACCCTGCCAAGTGTGAGGTTGTCCATTTTGGAAGAACAAATAAGAATGTGGAATACAGGGTTAATGGTAGGGTTCTTAGTCAGGTGGAGGAACAGAGGGATCTTGGGGTCTATGTACATAGATCTTTGAAGGTTGCCACTCAGGTGGATAGAGTTTGTAAGAAGGCCTATGGAGTATTATCGTTCATTAGCAGAGGGATTGAATTCAAGAGTCGTGAAGTGATGTTGCAGCTGTACAGGACTTTAGTTAGGCCACAGTTGGAGTACTGTGTGCAGTTCTGGTCGCCTCACTTTAGGAAAGATGTGGAAGCTTTGGAGAGGGTGCAGAGAAGATTTACCAGGATGTTGCCTGGAATGGAGAGTAGGTCGTACGAGGATAGGTTGAGAGTTCTCGGCCTTTTCTCGTTGGAACGGCGAAGGATGAGGGGTGACTTGATAGAGGTTTATAAGATGATCAGAGGAATAGATAGAGTAGACAGTCAGAAACTTTTTCCCCGGGTACAACAGAGTGTTACAAGGGGACATAAATTTAAGGTGAAGGGTGGAAGGTATAGGGGAGATGTCAGGGGTGGGTTCTTTACACAGAGAGTAGTGGGGGCATGGAATGCGCTGCCCGTGGGAGTGGTAGAGTCAGAATCATTGGCGACCTTTAAGCGGCATTTGGATAGGTACATGGATGGGTGCTTAATCTAGGTTAGAAGTTCGGCACAACATCGTTCGGGCGACACGGTGGCACAGTGGTTAGCACTGTTGCCTCACAGCGCAAGAGACCCGGGTTCAATTCCCACCTCAGGCGACTAACTGTGTGGAGTTTGCACGTTCTCCCCGTGTCTACGTGGGTTTCGTCCGGGTGCTCCGGTTTCCTCCCACAGTCCAAAGACGTGCAGGTTGTGTGAATTGGCCATGCCAAATTGCCCGTAGTGTTAGGTAAGGGGTAAATGCAGGGGTATGGGTGGGTTACGCTTCGGCGGGTCGGTGTGGACTTGTTGGGCCGAAGGGCCTGTTTCCACACTGTAATGTAATGTAATGTAATCGTGGGCCGAAGGGCCTGTTCTGTGCTGTATTGTTCTATGTTCTATGTTCAATGAACAGAGGAAAATGTGGAAACCCAGAAGTGAGAAAGAGACTGTTGTTTATGCAAACATAGATTACCTTTCTGTCCAGGACTAATTCTGAAACAGGTATGGGATAACAGCAACATGAATTAGTTCATTGACTTGTGCAAGCAGTTAGTCATTGGGTGTAGCGAAACTGAGTTAACTTTTGGAACCTGGTGAATGTCAGAGTTTTGAGGTTTAAGTTTAATAGTTAATCTCTTACTGAAGTCTAGCCTTGTTTACATTTGTAATTTAGAGTCAGATAGTTCAGATACAAGCTCTTCGGCCCAACTCATCCATGCCAACCATGTTTCCTAAATTGAACTAGTCCTATTTGCCTGCATTTGGTTCATATCTCTCTCAACCTTGCCTATCCACTTACTTGTCCAAATTTCTTTAAAATGTTGAAATTGTGCCCCCCTCTACACTTCCTCCAGCAGATCATTCCTAATATGCACCAACTTCTGTGAAAATGTTGCTCCTCAGAGCCATTTTTAATCTTTCTCCTCTCACTTTAAACCTATGCCCTCTGTTTTGGAATCTGCTACCCTGGGAGAAAAGACCTTGGCTATTCACCTTATCTTTGCCCCTCATGATTTTACACACCTCTATAAGGTCACTCCTCAGTATCCTACTTTGCAGGGAAAACAAAATTTGAGCCTATCCTGCATCTCCCGAGAACTCAATCCCAGTCTCAGTAATATCCTTGTAAATCTTTTTGCACCCTTTCCAGTTTAATAACATCCTTCCTATAGCAGGACAACCAGAATTGTATGCAGTACTCCAAATGCGGCCTAACCAAAGTCTTGTACAGCTGTAACATGAAGTCACAACTCCTGTAGTCATTGCTTTTACTGATGATGGGGCAAGTGTACCAAATGTTGTCTTCACCATTCTGTCCACCTGTGACACCACTTTCAAGGAACAAATGTTTTTGCAGCCCTAGGTCTTTCTGTTTAATAACACTCCGCAGCTACACTGGCACCACTCCCCACCTTTTCCTCCGCTACATTGATGACTGTATCAGCGCTACCTCATGCTCCCACAAGGAGGTTGAACAGTTCATCCACTTTAGTAACACCTTCCACACCGACCTCAAATTTACCTGGACCGTCTCAGACTCTTCCCACCCCTTCCTAGACCTGTCCATCTCTATCTCGGATGACCGACTCAACACGGATGTATACTATAAACCGACTGACACCCACAGCTACCTAGATTACACCTCTTCCCACCCTGCCCCCGGTAAAAGTGCCATCCCATATTCCCAATTCCTTCGCTGCATCTGCTCCCAAGAGGGCCAATTCCAATACCAAACAACCTAGATGACCTCCTTCTTCAAAGACCGCAATTTCCCCTCAGTCGTGGTTGACAATGCTCTCCACCACATCTCCTCCACTTCCCGCTCCTCCGCCCTTGTACCCCACCCCTCCAATCGCCACCAGGACAGAACCCCACTAGTCCTCACCTACCACCCCACCAACCTACAGATAGATGGGATCATCCTTCGTCATTTCCGCCACCTCCAAACGCATCCCACCACCAAGGATATATTTCCCTCCCCACCCCATCAGCGTTCCAGAGAGACCACTCCCTCTGCGACTCCCTTGTCAGATCCACACCCCCCCACCAACCCAAGCTTCACTCCCGGCACCTTCCCCTGCAACCGCAAAAAATACAAAACTTGCGCCCACACCTCCCCCCTCACTTCCCTCCAAGGCCCCAAGGGATCCTTCCATATCTGCCACAAATTCACCAGCACCTCCACACACATCATTTACTGCATCCGCTGTAACCGATGTGGCCTCCTATACATTGGGGAGACAGGCCACCTACTTGCGGAACATTTCAGAGAAGACCTCTGGGACACCCGAACCAACCAACCCAACCGCCCCGTGGCTGAACACTTTAACTCCCCCTCCCACTCTGCCAAGGGCATGCAGGTCCATGGCCTCCTCCATCGCCAGACCATGGCGACACGATGCCTGGAGGAAGAGCGACTCATCTTCAGCCTAGGAAGCCTCCAGCCACAGGGGATGAATGCGGATTTCTCCTCCTTCCTCATTTCCCCTGCGCCCACCTTTTCTCAGTCCCAACCCTCGGACTCAGCACCGCCTTCTTGACCTGCAATCTTCTTCCCGACCTCTCCGCCCCACCCCCTCTCCGGCCTATCACCCTCACCTTAACCTCCTTCCACCTATCACATTCCCAACGCCCCTCCCCCAAGTCCTTCCTCCCTACCTTTTATCTTAGCCTGCTTGGCACACCCTCCTCATTCCTGAAGAAGAGCCTACGCCTGAATCGTCGATTCTCCTGCTCCTTTGATGCTGCCTGACCTGCTGCGCTTTTCCAGCAACTCATTAAGCTAACACTCCTCAGGGCCCTACTATTAACAGTGTAAGTCCTGCCCTGGTTTGTCTTACCAAAATTCAACAACTCACATTTATGTGAATTAAATTGCATCTGTCATTCCTCAGCCCACTGGGCGAGTTGATCAAAATCCTGTCGTACTCTTAAGTAACCTTCTTCACTGTTCACTAAACCATAATTTTGCTGTCATCCACAAACCTCTTAACCATACCTTCTAATATCCCTCCAACTTACTATGAAAATTTATTTCTGTCTTAGGAATTAAGAAGCTGTCCATTGAAATGACTGCAGAATGTTAAGTAGGTAGCTAGCATGAAATGATTTCTCTAACCAGCAATCTCATTTGCTTAGATTTTACCTTGCATCAATGCAAATGGTCTTCTATGGGTTGCATGGTGGCTCAGTGGATAGCAACACCTCCTCACACTGCCAAGGACACAAGTTCAATTCCCGCTTCAGGCAACACTCTGTGTGGAGTTTCTCATTCTCCCTGTGCCTACTGGGGTTTCCTCCGGGTGCTCTGGTTTCCTCCCACAGTCCAAGGATGTGCAGGTCAGGTGAATTGGCCATGCTAAATTGCCTATAGCGTTAGGTGCATTCTACAGAGGGAAATGGGTCTGGGTGGGTTACTCTTCAGAAGGTCAGTATGGACTGGTTGGAATCTAATCTGAACTATGCAAGCATAGGGACAGCAGCGTCTCATTAGATACAGTATGTGTGCCTTGGAATGTAGGTGGGGGAGGATATACTTTGCATTTAAATAAGAGCATAGTTTGCCAGATCAACTTTAAAATGCTACGACATAGCCCAAGGATTAATTGCGTACTGAGAAAATCATTATATGCTGTTGGACAGCATCAGGTGTCATTTGACAGATGAGTATTTTGTTTGCTTGTCTTCAGAAAATCATGCAATTTGTGAGTCCACATAAGATTTTAAATGCACTTGTTTAGTTTACCAACAGGAGTAAACCTATTTGATTGGTTGTAACCTTATTATGAATAATGATGTATTGATTAACAATTAGTAAATGTTGTATTGGGACTCTTCATTAATTGTATGTAGCAAGAGGAGCTTCAAATCAGTTTTGATAAGCTGGAGGATGAACTACAGGTGCAGTGAAACTCAGTGATGGAGTAACTTATCTGGAGAAATTGTTTTGGGGACAGTCACATTCCTTTGGGTAAGAAGAACCTGAGAGGTTATCAGTTATTAATTATAAGATGCACTGCAGGTCAGAGGGCTGTGAGGAATCAATACATAGTGGTAGAAAGCCTTCGTCCTTGAAATTTGAGAACAGAGTCAGAGTCAATGAGAGAAAGACTGCAAGGTGGATGAGTGGATTTGCAACATGGAGAAAAAAGGTTCTTCTTTGTGGGACTAGACTTCATAACTTATGGAAGAGATGTATTCTGGTTGGATAGACTCAACACAAGGCGAAAATTAGGACTGCAGATGCTGGATGTTAGAGTCAAGAGTGGGGTGCTGGAAAAGCACAGCAGGTCAGGCAGCATCTGAGGAGCATGGGAATTGACGTTTCGGATAAAAGCCCATCGAGCTAACTGACAGAACTGAGGATAGGTCACTCGACTGAATCTTTAACTCTATTTCTCTCCACAGATGCCGCCAAACCTGCTGAGCTTTTCCTGCAATTTCTATTTTTGTCACTGGTCCGAAACCCGAGGATAGATTTGTCTAAATTTCTAGTTCTACTCTCGCTTTTTAAAGAAGTAGTTGTTACCTCATACTACTTGTTTTACAGGCTGTTGGAGATAACCATGGTTGGGTAGGTATGCCTTTTAGCATGTTCATGTCAGTCTTATCTGGTTCTTTATGATGGCTGCATAATCTTAGTTTAGCTTTTCAAACAAATTTAAACGCTGGACTCACTTGAATTTTTTTGCATGGGTTGTATATATACATATAAAGAGTGGGATATGGGGGATAAGTTAAGTTTACATTTATGTCTATGTTTTGATTAACTTAAATCAACTTGAGGCAGCACAGTGGCTCAATGTTAGCATTGCTGCCTCCCACCAGGACGGACCCAGGTTCGATTCCCGCCTTGCATGTTTTCCCCCTATCTGTGTGGTTTTCCTTCAGGTGCTCCGGCTTCCTCCCACAATCCAAAGATGTGCAGGTCATGATAAATTGCCTATAGTGTGTTAGGTGTTTTAGTCAGGGGTAAGTATAGGGGAAGGGAATTGGTCTGGGTGGGCTACTCTTCAGAGGGTTGGTGTGGACTTGTTGGGCCAAATGGCATGTTTCCATACTTAGGATTCTAATCTAATCAAATGTGTTTCATTCCTGACACTGGTATTTATCTACCATGGAAACAACTTTAGCTCATTGTGAAACATTTCCATTAGTTGTAGGCAAATTGGTTCAGTCGCACTTTGTAAAATCTTTGATTTTTGAAGTAACTGGCTTTGTTTCAACAAAGTGGCGATCTTTAAAATATTAATTTAAAAGTTCTGAAATAGCTTATTGTTTACAATTTTTTTTTAATGAAAAGCAGATCTTTTGGCATGTGACTTTGCCAATCATATCCTGTTTTAATGAATCCACAGTAAAGCTTTAGCTACAAAAGGAATCAATTATTCTGCAAGGGGAATGCTATCTAATCATTAATTAAGTAAATGTTGACCAAGTTACATTTTTAACTCACAGATTATTGAGTTGAATGACCTGCTATAAGTGCTGTAAGTTAAGATTTCATTCTTTTTAATGTATTTAAAACTTTTACATTGCATTTCAATTTGTTTTACACTTAAAAAGTAGTAACCTACTAAATATGCTGTGTTGTCAAAAATTGTTCTTGAATACAAAAAAAAATGATTGAAGAGTGTACAAGTTACTGAAAGTGAGCATGCAGTTATAGCTGGTGGCCTTCGTGTCGAGACAATTTGAGTACAGGAGCAGGGATGTCTTCCTGCATTAGTACTGGGCCTTGGTGAGACCACATCTGGAATGTTATGTGGATTTTTGATCATCCCATGAAGAAAGATGTTCTGGCTAGGTTTAGCTAAGATTTACCAGACTGATTCCTGGCATTCACTGGAGTTTAGAAAAAATAGGTAGGATCGATAAAATTCTAACAGGATTAGACAGGTGAAATGCAGGAAGTACATTCCCATAACCAGGAAGTAGAGAATTAGGGTCATAGTCTAAGGATATGGCATATGCCATTTAGGATTCATTTGAGGAGAAATTTCTTCACTGTGTGGTGAGCGATTATTTGAAGCCAAAATATGAAGTAGTTCAATATAACTCTTGGGGGTGAAGGGATTAAGTGGTCGGTGATGAAAGCAGTAAAAGGGGGCTGAATTGGTTGATTATACTGATTGACTGAGGCGGCTGGAAAGGCTGAATGGCTTACTCCTTCTCCCATTTCCTCTATTTCCATAGCTTGCATTTTAGTATTGCTCAAGTGAAGCAGTGAGTCACACTTCCAACGGTGAATGGAGCATCTAAACTCCTGATTGCTGTCGGTTACATGACATCAAATCTTTTAAAAAGTGTCCTTAATCTTTGCATTCAAAAATGTCTATATGAACATCATGCACCTTGCAAATGCTATTATGGCATAAATCAAGTATAGGATATTACAGTTTTTGAAAACAAATGTTTTGGTCTATGTTACATTCGCTTGTGACGAACAATATTTCCAGATCAATTTTCCCCAATACTGTCTTTTTGTTCATTATTACGGACAAGGAATTTAAATTGTGTGACCAAGACAGTTTGTTCTGAGTGGGAGGGAGGTGTGGTGCTGCCAGTAAGAGTGGTGACAGATCAATTCATGCTTTGGTACTCTGTATAACTACTGTGTTCAGGTTTTAAAAACTAGTTTCCACCAATGATGACGTAATCTCGTCACAATTAAATGATGACCTATATAAGTACTTTTCAAGTCTGTCTTGCCTAAACTAGAAGATTACTAGTGTGAACCTGTGCATTCTGATATCTAATGCAAAGATAACAATAATCAGCATATCTGCATGCAATGCTCTTGGCAATATTCTTAATTAAGATGCTTAGATTTGATATCCATGTTGAAACTGCAATGACTTTATTCAATATCATCAAAAGTGTTGCTAGGATTAGAGGGTTTGCGCTATCAGGAGAAACTGAATAGGCTGGGTCTCTTTTCCCTGGAGTGTTGGAGGCTGAAGGGTGACCTTATAGAGGTTTACAAAATAATGTGAGGTATGGTTAGGGTAAAAAGACAAGGTATTTTCCCTTGAATGGGTGAATCCAGAACTAGAGGGCATAGGTTTAGCGTGAGAAGGGAAAGAAATAAAACAGAGCTATGGGTAACTTTTTCATGCAGTGGGTGATGCATAAATGGAATGAGCTGCCAGAGGAAGTGGTGGAGACTGGTACAATTATAACATTTAAAAAGCATCTGGATGTGGACATGAATAGGAAGGGTTTAGAGGGAAATGGGTCAAGTACTGGAAAATTGGACTAGATTAATTTAGGATAACTGGTCAGCTTGGACAAGTTGGATCGAAGGATCTGTTTCCACGTTGTACACCTCGATCACTCAATGATTCTTAATCTGAAGAATAACAAATTAATTGATACGAGGTGAGAATGAGTCATGATTAATTGGTAAATAGACTAAATGCTATGCAGGTAAATGAACAACCAGAAACCTTTAAATAAATATTGGATGTAAATATTGGATAAAAACACACTGCACTGAAGACCAGAAACTCAGCAATAAATCCTCATTTATGTCTCATTAAGGAAGTTTAGTGTAGTGTTTGGTTAAAAGAAGAAACTTGAACTGTAACAAAAACAATTCACAAGGTTAATAATTGGAAACGTGTTAGAAATCAGAAAAACATTGATAAGAACTTAAAGAATAAAATATGAGATTGAATTATAAAAATAAAATCAGATTGCAATTACATTGATAAGCATATTAAATGAATGTAGTAGCTAAAGTATGTGATAGTCCCTTAGGAACTCAGTCAGAAGAAATTAGCATATTGAATGAGGAAATTGCAGAAGCATCATTCAAACATTTTATGCATTTTCAGAGTGGAAAATTTCAAATCAAAAGTGCAGTATATAGTAACATCACTGCTGAAAGAAAGTGAGGAAGTTAATATAGCAGTTAAGAAATATTGGAGAAAAGTGTCAGACTAAATTCTGACAAACCCCAAGAATGAGGTGGCCTACCCCAGGTCGTTCTAAAAGAGATACCTGCAGAGAACTTGTTGCATGAACTATGACATTCCAATATTCCTTTGATTTGTGAAGGTCCCATCAGATTTTGCAATAGCAAGCCTTACATTGCTGTTTAGGAAGCAAAGTAAAGCAGAGAGAGCACAAGCCAATTAGCCTAATATTACTTGCTGTGAAAATGCCAATATGATCAGCACTGGAGCCTCAACCATTTAGAATCTATGTCAATGACCCAGATGAATAGACACTGAAAAATGTATTTGGCTTTGTTGATGATGCTAAACTGGTCGCAACTGCAAGTTGTGACGAGGTCATAGAAAATCCACAGGGTGATATTGGCAGATTAAGAGAGTGGGCAACAAGTTGCCTCGTGGTTTTTTAATAGTGAAGTTGTTCACCTTGATTGTGAGAATAGAAAAACAACACATACATAATAAATTTAAATCTGTGCAGTTTGTAAGAATTTATATTTGATGTGATCAAGAATTTTGCTTGCTAAAAGTCAACTCATGATGCACTAAACATTTGGAAGGCCCATGGTTTGTTTGATGTTATTACAAGATAATTGCAGTTTGGGAACAAGGACGTCTTGTTACACTCAAAGAGTTTTGGGTAAGAACACATTGCAAGTGTTGTGTGCAGCTTTCAACAAATATTCATCAAATAATTTCCTTACATTGGAAAGAGTGCACTGAACTGCTCCCCAGTTGAAATGATTGTACTGTGGTAAGAGACTGAATAAATTGGCGTTGAATTCTATGACGTTTCGAAGAATAACAGGCAATCCCATTTGGACAAGTATGATTCTGGTAGGATTAACACGGAGAGATTGATTCTGCTTAGAACTCTGAAGTTGGAAGGGGAGTTTATTACACAAACTTTCCTGAGCCTGTTGAATTACTTACCCTGTAGGGTTATGAATGAGCTATTGTTGAATACAATAATGACATATACAGAAATTATTCTGGCCTCTGAATCTAGCACAACAAGGGATGTTGGCAGAGGGTGAAACATTCAGATGAAATGAAAGATTAGCTGTGATCACATTAGATAGTGTAAGAGTCACCAAAGGCTGATTGGTTTACTCCTACTCATGCATCTGCTGTCCATGGTTTCCGAAGAAAATCATTGTTGTTTCCACAGACCCAGCAAGGGACAGATGAGAAAACACCTTCTGCATTTTGAGATCTCATTACTTCTGAGAAAGTGTCAAGAGTGAAAAGAAAAGAAGAGCATGGCAAGAATACGAGAATCCAGTGAAGCAAAGACAGAGAAACCTGGGTCTCATGGGTTGGAGAAGTGTGAAGGATCATGTCCTTGCTATTGTCTGAATACTAACTGCATAACCTGGACTTATTGTAAAGTGTTCCATAAATAAGTAGAATATGGAGGGAGAACAGGAAATAGAGAAACTCTTCGATCTTGATTTTTGCACATTCTTGAAAACATTGATCATTGTAAGAACACTGCATTATTTATCTTACAAATCAAGTGGGAAGGAGATTGTGGCCTGTTGTTCAGTTCGGTTTAAGACAATAAGCTGGGTCAGTTATTTCAAATGTTACTATGTCACAATTTTATGAAAGAGTTACATTACTGGTCACTAGTCTCAAGATGTCACTGATATATTGATACTCTTTACACTACCCTCATCTCCGCCTTCTTTATCAAACCCAATTCAAATAGCTTTCTATTCACTTCCATAGCATGTATTTCTCCAAACCATCCTTAAATCCACCAATATTCCAGGTGACAACTTCTGCTGGTGGTAGCAATTTGCACATTCCAAGTGGCCCTCAGTAAGGAGTTTTCCAGGCGTGTATTTCCTCTTGCATCAGTGTTTTCTCGTATTTATGACTTCTATTTCTCGAACCATGTAGAACAGTAATTGTTTATTTGGTGCTTACTCTGTTAATCCTATTTGTAATCCTAAATGCATCTATCACATCACCCTTCAACCTTAAGACCATAAGAGGTAGAATTAATACATTAATTTCTATGACCCTTGCTAGTGTTACTTTAGCTCCACCTATTGATATGATCCAATACAGCTGTGTTTTCTTGGTATCCAGAAATGTATCAATTTGCCTAAAAAATAAATTTCACAATGCTTTTCATGACCACCATCTGAATTACAAACCTTCACAACGAGTAAAATATTTCTGAAACATTACTTCATATTGTAATAAATGAATACGCTGAGCATTAAACATAGAACATTACAGCGCAGTACAGGGTTTTTGGCCCTGTTACACTGACCTGTGAATCCAAAGTTTCATTTTGCTGAGTAGTCAACTTTGCCACATTCCTCTTTGGCTAAAAATTACAAATATGTGCAACAGCTGGAGAGAAAAAAATATCATCCTCATCTTAATCCTGAGTGAACAAGCCTGTTCAGCCATCAAGTTTTAGTCTTGCTTGTGCTAGGTAACAAATTGCAACATCTATTACATTAAGTTTCTTCAGAATTTTATACACACCTCAATGAGTTTACCTCAGTTTCTGTTTGACTTCTTCCAAGGAATATTAATCTGTGCGCTCAGTATTTGTGCAAAACACAATGCACTGATACCAGCAGCCACTGTAATGAACAAAAACAGAGATTTCTGGAAAAAAAACTCAGCAGATCTGGCAGCACCTGTAGAGAGAAAGTAGAATGAATGTTTTGGGTCCATTGACCCTTCTTCAGAACAGTATGTCTCCAGTGCTATCACATCTCCCCTATATGCCAGATATGTAGATCCCAAATGAACTCCAGTATTTCCCAGTCTCTCAGCATTTACAAATTATTCTGTTGTTCTTTTATTTCCTTCCAAATGTATAACCTAACCCCAACTTTATTCCCTCTTTCACAATTTTGTCCATTCACTAAATTAGTCTAATATTAGACTCAATCAATGCAATTGGGTACTTAATTAGTAACAGTCTGTCAATTACAAAGTCAAATGGCTATCTGATTTCTGTCCATTGATCAGTCCATGATTCATACTTACTTAAACTTAAGTTCCATTTAACTTAGGTTTCATTAGCAAAAGTCCCAATTCCTTGGTTAAATGCTTCATTATCTTTGTGTCCATAAGTACACTCTATCTAGATAGAGGACATTATTGTCTCTAATGGTGTGAAGAGCTTCTTAATGTTCTGTCAGCTTCCTTATGCGATTGTCCATTTACTTTTCATTTGGTAGATTTTTCTAATTGCATTACACCAGGTTAATATTTCTGGCAACATTCCCGATGAAGAGCTTATGCCTGAAACGTCGACTCTCCTGCTCCTGCGATGCTGCCTGACATGATGTGCTTTTCCAGCACCACACTTTTTGACTCTGATCTCCAGCATCTGCAGTCCTCACTTTCTCTTAACATTGAAGCAGCACTGCTATTAAATTCTGCTATGATGTAACAAAGATTATTGCTGATTTTGAAGATTGTCCACAAAGATTGATTTATTTGAATGATAGATATCACATTGTATAATATGGCTATGCAATTGGCATCAAAACAAGGTTTTTGCAATTTCCAGTTAAAATAATGTTACCAAGCATGGTATGCAATCAATCATGTTGATTGTTTCTCACAGACAAAAAATAAGTAACTAGAATACATTAAATATCCTTTACTAGTTGACATTGTCTGTAGATTACATTATTGAAGGATTCGGAATTCAAATGTGAGAAGCAAACTTGAGAAGAAAGTAAATTATGGCCAAATAGTGTTGTCAATGAAAAAAAAACTTGCTATTGATCAGAATGTTATTTCAATAATGAGAAATTAATCTCTAAACATGGTTTCACAAATGCTAAGTGGTGTTCAGGCAGTTTGCCTAATGTTGTGTCATGTGGCAACAATGACAACTGAAAGCTGGCAAATTGATAATCATATTTTTACTTTCATGAATGAAGTTTAAAATCATTAAAATGTTTTAAGTCTAAGATATTTCCAGTGAGAGAAAAGAGTGACTATTATTTAGTTGAGGTATAGAGTCACACAACATAGAAACAAACACTTTGGCCCATCATGTTTGTGATGATCAACAAATTCCAAACTATACTAATCCCATTTACCTAAACTTTGTCCAGTGACCACTATGCCCGGCATTGTATGTGCTCATTAAGATGCTTCTTAAATGCTGCAAGAGTACCTGCCACCACTAATCTCTCAGGCAGCACATACCATGTTTCTACAACCTTATGGGTGAAAAGCTGTTCCCTCAGCTACCCTCTAAAACACTTATTCCTCATCTTAAACTGATGCCCTCTTGTCTCAGATGAACCTGCTATGGGGAAAAGATACTCACAGTCTATATTATCTATGACTCTCATTATTTTGTAGACAACAACCAGATCCCCCCTCACTCTCCTCTGCTTCATGGAGAAAAAAACCTATCCTCTCCAGTCTCTTCTCATAACTCAAACTTTTCATCCCAGGCAACATCTCCTCTGCATCCTCTCCAATAACCCTTCTAAAAGTGTGGCAATCAGTACTGCATAACTTATACACTAAAGTCCTTTGTTCCTCAGTACTCCGAAGGAGCCTACCATTCACTGTGTATATTCTTCCCCTTTTAGACCTCCCAAAATGCATCATCTCATAATTATCAGGAGTAAATTCCATTTACCCTATCAATAGCCCTCATGCTTTTATAAACGTCTATAAAGTCAACATTCAGCCTCCAATGCTTCACACAAAGTAGCCCCTTCGATATGGAGTATGAGTGGACTGATGTGGACGGAGACACTAATGGTGATAATGTGTCCCTTAGCGCTTCTGTTAATGACTAATACAGTCCCAGGGTATGGCCAGCACGCTCCACAGCATACTCGAATTGTGCCGGATTACATAATGACAGAATTGCAGGATTGGCAAATATGTTCTATCAGAAAGCAGGGGAGTCCCTGGGATCTTGGATAACCCAGCTTCAGTTATCAAGGGTGTCTAATGCTTCTCTCAAAAATAAGAAGCTCTGGAGTACGAGAGCCTTGCCTGCATATGAAGCCATACATCATGCTCTACAAAGGCCCCATGGAGCAGGAACATTAGCTGCATGGGTGTGTATAGCAGTCAGAACTGAGTATCCGGACCACGCATGGATTACGAGCAGGAAACTGTCACGTGGCATACAATATCACAGCAAACTGCCCAATTCTGGAGTTAGCTACACAAACAGGATTGGGCATGAATAATTTCTAGGGACAGGTCCAAGAAACTTTCATAACCCGAATGAGAATTCAACTCATGCACAATGTTAATATGCAGAGTAAGTGAAAATGTAGGGTTGCGTGTTGTGAGTGGGCTGGAAATATGAACCCCAATAGAAATGCTTTATTTTGGTGTATGAAGGGTGAATGTGGGCGTTGGGAAACCTGCGTGGGAACCCATCCCTTTCACGAATTGTTAATGGCAAGCAGGATTGAGGGCACAAGGATATCACAGACATTATTGAAGAGAGAGAGAGACAGCAGGGGTTTATATAATCTGCTGTCTCCCTGTATAGGCTGAGCCGAGATATCACCTTTTATTAAATAGAAACTTAAGTTATCTCAGGAATTTAACTTGAAAGAAGTTCGGGGATTCACATATTAATGAATGGAAACCTGCAACCCATTCTAAATGTTGAAAGACTTAACATTAATCTCGGTTTCTTCAATATATCGCATCAGTTCGATGACACTATGATCTTTTGCTCTAAACTCTGGGTCCTATGATCCTACTCCATGAGCTACCTGATGAAGGAGCAGCGCTCCGAAAACTTGTACTTCCAAATAAACATGTAGGATTATAACCTGGTGTTGTGTGATTTTTAAATTTATCCCAGTATGACAGCCTTGTGTGGCCAGTAAAGAGACCAGAGGGTAACTCGTGAATGACAGTGGATGACTGGCGGTTAAACCAACACACACCACCATTTGCATTGACTCTCCCAGACATTGTAACATTACTGGAGCAGCTGTCATTGGGAACGGTATGCCATAATCGACCAAGCTAATGCTTTATTCTTCTTGGTGAGAATTCACCGAATCAGTTTGCTTTCACATGGGAGGATAGAGAGTTCCTGGTTTGTAGGTTGTGCAGGGCAATTTGCTCAGTCCAAATCTCTGACATGATGTAACAGCCTTGGATCTGGAGACATTCTCTCGCTCTAGTGATATAACCAGCCCTTTATACTGATGATATATTGCTACATGACCTGTGAGAGGAGGTAGTAGTCAAAGAGATAGCTACTTGACTCAGCATCTGACTCAGCATTTTTCCAGAATAGAGTCTGGAAAAATAATCTTAAGAAAATCTAAGGACTAAGCCAGTGTGTGATTTTGCTGAGGACACAATGGGCCGAGGAGACCGTCTGACTTAAGACAGAGTAAGAAATAAAATCAGTGAGGTGCAAGCCCGGATCACTAAATAAATGACCCAAGGCTTTGTGCAGATGTTAGGTTATTAGAGAAGGCACCTCTCTCACTTTTCCTAATTACACTTCAGCACAGAACTGGTTTCTTACTGTGACTTCAGGGCACAGCAACTCAGGGAGATGTTCCCTTGGACAGTGGCTCATATGTGGGGTATTAGCTGACCTGCTAAAATGCTCCCAAGATAAAAGGGTGTAAACCATATTGAGGATTTAAATGATGAACCATGGATACAGGTCCATTAAATGCCACACCGTTACCCAATAATCAGCAGTTGTATGACACCTATACCCAAATTATATGTTCGAATAGTTTACCTTCCCATTGCCGCTTTTTAGATAAACCAGTGACATCACAGAGGTGAGGCAGCAGAGATGTGCACTTCACTATTCTAGGTTGAGCAAAGGCACGAGTATGTGCGTTAATTTCCATGGGTATTTAGACTCAACAAAACATAATTGCTAAAGCTGGGCAACGACTGAACTACTTGCTGCATGGATCAAGTCATTAGCATACAAAGATTTAGCAAATTGACATTTGACTGACACGGCTTAGAAGTTTATTAATAACACCATTTGGGAAATGTATCACACCTAGATGAATCTTGGTGCTGAAGTGAACTGAATATATTGTAGTCTGCCCTAACTGTATAGTTTAGAGCAATGGTGTCAAGTAAACAGTGCATTGCTATCCGCACACCTGTTGTCTTGGAAACAATTAGTTCATCTCACCATTACTACCTTAACACTTATGCCTGACTTATTAAAGAGTAATTGCAATGCCACGTTTTTTTTAATTTTAAGTAGTACATACCAGGAATTATGGTTCCCGTTTAGCACTCTACCTCATCTATTTGGGGAATTGCCGAGGACATCCTTGTTTTATGGCAAATGGTTGGATAACAGCAATTAGGCTCAATCGGAACAAGAACCAGAATGCCTAGTATGCCCCTTATATTCTATGACGTTTGAATCATGATTTTTGCAGTGTAGCAGGGGTACCTGCACAGGGAGGAAGTTACCCCTCAATGATACTATGTACATAAAATTGGCCCCATATGTGTTTATCCATCGCTCACGTTGTCCACCTTAATAGTAAGAGAAAGGAACCACCCACCAACCCATTTAGGGACACTTTATACGTTATCTACGATGAAATTAAGTATAAGCACAACATAATCAAAGAATGGGAGAAGATAACTATGCATTGCCCGACTAATCAATTGAGTAGGTTATCTCCAGAAGCGATATTTAAGAAATTGCAGGCTTTCCTTGCACAGCATCAGCAAATTCGTTCTCATTTGGCAACAATACACCATGGTTTCTTATGGCAAGAAACGGCCATCGCTTACAACCATGATCAATAGATTGGCAAAGCAGACAATGTAGGAACCCTTCCTCTGCATCATTGATGGGTTATCTTTCAAGGAGTAGTCATCAAAAGCTTCAGCAGTACTCTCAGCCTTATGATCTCCAATTGTTTATACGATTGATAATTGCTTCTCGTTTTTATGTATTTGTGTATCGGACTGTGAACTATATCACATGTATAACCAACTTGTAGCTATATAGCAGTATGCGCATGTTGGGATAAGGCTTTGACAATCTATTTTGAAGGTATCAATATGTGCAGCGTGGGCTAAAACATGATTCCTCCAAACTAAACCAATTCAGGGTTTAATGTCGAAGGATTCATTGAACATGAAAATCAACAATTGAAGACAAGTGGAAACTGATGGAAAAACAGCCTTCTTTGGCCGGAAGGTGACTGCATGGACTTGGTTGGTTGTGGAAGAGAATATTGTGCAGTTAAAAATAAGCCACCTTTACGATTATTTTCAGCATGTTTTCTCCCCAGCGGAAAACCTGGAAAAGTACTGGAAGGAATTTGAAATGCTAATATCGCATGTAATAGTAGATCCAATATAGTATTAATATCGAGAATTTATCCCATTCAGTGAACTTTCACCATTGGGCTGGAGTTCGTGAAACCGGCACCGTGGAATCTGAGATAGAGCTTCAAGTGTTGCCGTCGCCAAAGCCCCCAATGAGCCGAAAGACAGTATGAGAGTCACTTTGTTTAACATATATCTGAGTAACCATTTAATATTAATACGTGTCCATAATTTAAAGTGTCAATTATTAATTCATACATGTATGAAATATTAAACAGATAAATTAGCCAAACAAAGAGTACACGTCTTCTTGTAGTCAGTTCAATCAGATTTAAAACAGTCTGTTAGGTACTTTCAGCCTAACAATACGGAAAGATTTGTTTGCACTGGGGAGATTCGCCAGGATGCTGTCTGGAACACAACATTTTAGCTATGAAAAGTTTGGAGAAGTTCGGATTGTTTTGTTTGGAACAAAGACGGTTCAGGGGAGCCCTGACTGAGGTATATGTCATTATGAAGGCACTGGAGTCAGGAAAGGTCCCGGATGATTGGAAGATGGCTGTAGTAACCCCCTTGTTCAAGAAAGGATCAAGGCAAAAGATGGAAAATTATAGGCCAATCAGCTTAACCTCGGTTGTTGGTAAAATTCTAGAATCCATCATTAAGGATGAGGTTTCTAAATTCTTGGAAGAGCAGAGTCTGATTAGAACAAGTCAACATGGATTTAGTAAAGGGAGGTCATGCCTGACAAACCTGTTGGAATTTTTTGAAGAGGTAACAAGTAGGTTAGACCAGGGAAACCCAGTGGATGTGGTCTATCTAGACTTTCAAAAGGCCTTTGATAAGGTGCCACACGGGAGGCTGCTGAGCAAGGTGAGGGCCCATGGTGTTTGAGGTGAGCTGCTGGGATGGATTGAGGATTGGCTGTCTAACAGAAGGCAGAGAGTTGGGATAAAAGGTTCTTTTTCAGAATGGCAGCCGGTGACAAGCGGTGTCCCGCAGGGTTCGGTGCTGGGGCCACAGCTGTTCGCATTATATATTAATGATTTGGATGAGGGAACCGGGGGCATTCTAGCGAAGTTTGCCGATGATACGAAGTTAGGTGGACAGGCAGGTAGTACTGAGGAAGTGGGGTGGCTACAGAAGGATCTAGACAGGTTGGGAGAGTGGTCCAGGAAATGGCTGATGGAATTTAACGTGAGCAAGTGTGAGGTCTTGCACTTTGGCAAAAAGAATAAAAGCATGGACTACTTTCTAAATGGTGAGAAAATTAATAAAGCCAAAGCACAAAGGGATCTGGGAGTGCTAGTCGAGGATTCTCTAAAGGTAAACATGCAGGTTGAGTCTGTGATTAAGAAAGCGAATGCAATGTTGTCTCTTATCTCAAGAGGGTTGGAATATAAAAGCAGAGATGTACTACTAAGACTTTATAAAGCTCTGGTTAGGCCCCATTTGGAGTACTGTGTCCAGTTTTGGTCCCCACACCTCAGGAAGGACATACTGGCACTGGAACGTGTCCAGCGGAGATTCACACGGATGATCCCTGGAATGACAGGTCGAGCATATGAGGAACGGCTGAGGATACTGGGATTGTATTCGTTGGAGTTTAGAAGATTAAGGGGAGATCTAATAGAGACGTACAAAATAATACATGGCTTTGAAAAGGTGGATGCTAGAAAATTGTTTCTGTTAGGCGAGGAGACTAGGACCCGTGGACACAGCCTTAGAATTAGAGGGGGTCATTTCAGAACAGAAATGCGGAGACATTTCTTCAGCCAGAGAGTGGTGGGCCTGTGGAATTCATTGCCACGGAGTGCAGTGGAAGCCAGGACGCTAAATGTCTTCAAGGCCGAGATTGATAGGTTCTTGTTGTCTAGAGGAATTAAGGGCTACGGGGAGAATGCTGGTAAGTGGAGCTGAAATGCGCATCAGCCATGATTGAATGGCGGAGTGGACTCGATGGGCCGAATGGCCTTACTTCCACTCCTATGTCTTATGGTATTATGGACAGGGTGGATTAAAAACAACTGCTCTCTTTAGGTGAAGGATGAACGATGAGAGGTATTTTTTTATAGGGAAAGGCAAAAGGTTTAGAGTGAAATTGAGGATTGACTTTTCAACGAGAGTGTGTTGGGTATCAGGAATACACTGTCTGAGAGGGTAAAAGACCTGGTAACCCTTTTAAGAAATGTACATGGTTGATTACTTAAAATGTTATAACATTCAAGACAGTCAGCTAAATGTTTTTTTATTGATTATTGTAAATTGTTGGGCTGCACTCAATGGACCGAAGGGTCTCTTCCGTGTTGTATAAACTGATGATATTCCTCTCCAACTCCCTGTCCCTGTGTAATATTTCCAGTTATTGAATTTAAAACTGTCTTCAATAGTGAATTTCAACATTATGTCCTTAATCTAAACGATGGGAACTCTCGGTGATGAATATCCACTGTTCGATGTCGCCCACGTGACAATATACCACACAAATTCTGAATAAGACGAAGAAAGGAAATCTTTAACCAAACAACATTTCAAATTTTGGGATTAATATAATCCGAGGTAACTGACGGTAGTAATTACTTTGTACTTATTTTTCCTTTATAGCGATATCTGAAAGATTCCTGTACAACATGTCAATGGAATCTTACCTTCATTCGGAACAGTGTCGCTGGCATTTGCTGGAAATGAGCTCGAAACATGATATTCTTGACACGTGTAGACGATGTCATTCCCGGGTGACTTTGGCATGTCCAAGGAGCTGACAACTTCATAAAGACCCTCGCCGGTTGCCTGTTTTACGTTTCTAAACCCAGTGAAGATTTGTGTACCGTCTCTGTGCCAAGTAAGGTTATAGTCTTCTGGATAAAAGCCAGATGTCCTACATTGTAATTTGGAAGGAGCAGGCGGAGTGTCTTCGGAACGTACCAATACAATTTTTAGGGGAGCTGGTGTAGCTGCATTGTAAATAACAACATTCACATAAATGTGGGCATTGGACTTCTACTCTAATAATTAAAAGGTTTACTGAACGATCCAACAGATTTGTTTCTGGGTAGGCCGGTGCACAAATAGTCATTATTTATACTGGGAGGGATTACTATTGCTTTTACCTCCTTATGGAATTGATGCATCATCTGTACTACCTTCTGACCATATTAATTAACACAAATCTGTTTGAGTTGTCTTACTGCAACGTGCTCGCAATGAACGGTTTGGGAACTGGATCATAGAAAACGAGACTGCCGGAGTCCCAACGAGGGGGATAGGAATTTGGCTTTTCAAAACAGAAAACATTTAAACTGTTTAACATTGCTGACAACTTACCCTGTTAACCCATGCTTAAATTGTCAAACGTACTTCACGTGGAAGTCTTGCATTAACTTTGTATTCAACACAAATTTCAGTACCATTTGCTGACACTGTGTTATGTCACTGGTGATGCTGTTTTAACCACGTCATTCCAAAGAAGTGAACAATTTTGTATGCACTGCATTCTTTTCTGAAAAGTAACTGCCCACGCATATTCACTGTTCATTAGAATGAAGACTTAACGTTTAACTGTTGTGACACTAACCGTCGTCAACAAGTTGCGCAGCGGGTTTGTGAGAAACCATTTGATGCTGATATTTGACTATACAGTAATATGTTCCAGCATCCAGGACAGTCACGTTGAAGAGATTATGGAAGGTTCCACCTTTCTTTACATTAAGGAGTATTCTGCCTTCCTCCTCCAGAAGCATCTTATTACCTTCCCTCGACCAGAAAACATTGATGTTTGAATAGTTGAGTTCAAATGGGAAGGGGCATCTTGGAATAATCAGGGTCTTTATTTGCATAATATCCAGAGTAACATTGTCCGAAGTGCACACCACAACTATTAACAAAAGGTAAATACACAGATTAGGCAGGGAGAATGGCTCACACCATGAAGTAATTTAATTAATTCAGTACACTCCTGCAGCAGGAATTTAGCATGCCTTGCTGTTTTAATCCTGCTCCACTATCTGAATTTCTGTCCTAACTGAATTATCACAAATATGTTTTCACTTAACCACAGGATTCTTAGGACAAGGAACGTTGAAAAACATTCAAAAAACTGCCCAGTTATCAGTCAAATAACAATTCAATTATTCTTCTGTCTTATAAAGAACACTTCAAACACTGCAAGAAGTAGCATGTTCCCGGATATGAAATGCACAAAAACCATATGTTCCACAGTGATCCGCTCACAAACATAGCGACAACGCCAGTCTGACAGATCATACATTGGAGTAAAAAGGGAACTGATGAATATTTGTTGGAACGTCAGTTAAGAGTCAACTTGCGTCAAAAGAAGTCAAGAAGCACGTGTCTAATTCCTTGCCGAGTGGACAACATACATGCATTTTCAAATAGGATCTTGTTGTGGTAATGGTGAGCGGAAATGCTAACACTGATAGTCACCTGCGGTGATAGCAAAGTCGAGGCCTCGATGGTGAAACTACTGTCATCGCCCGTGTGCACTCACATGATCCACCAAATTTAGGTGCAATATCGGCTGGACCTCCAGAAAACCCCATTGTTTATTGTTCTTTTACCGGTGTCCACACAACAATAATATACACTATTTTCTTTGAGAATATTTTTCTCAGAATTGCAATGTTCAGAATTTCAATTCAGCCACAGGATACAACAAAAGCCATTTCAAAGAACAATTATGCTTCAATTGGCACGGTAGCTCAGTGGTAAGCACTGCTGCCTCACAGTGTTCAAGATGGTGACTGTGTGGATTTTGCACATTCTGCCTTTCTGGGTGGATTTTTGCCGTGTCTTCCGGTTTCCTCCCGCCATCCAAACATGTACAAGCACGGTCGATTAGCCATTGTGCGTAGTGTCCAGAAATATGCAGGTAAAATGGGGCTAGCCCTGGAAATGCGGGGTTGCGTTTTGGTGGGTGTAACGACCCATATTTGAAAGACACAAAATTGCCGATAAGGGTGAGATAGAATGAGGCAGCCTGCTCCAGCATTAAAACACAAAATGGCCGACAAGACTGAAACAAATTAAACAGCCTACTCCAGCGTTGAAGTGAAACATAATGGTACCATTTGAACAGAGCGACACCAAGGTCATCAAGGGGTACGACAAGCAACCATCCGACACAGTTTGGAAAGAGGATGCCTTAGCGTAAACAAGTGATTGATTTCAGCCTCATTAATGAAAGGTTGTTGTCCCATTGAGTGAACTGCATCAGTTAAAACAAGGGGTTAAAAGCTCAGCCCACGAACCAGCCAGCCTAACTCATGAAACAGCTGTGAAAACAATGGATAAAGTTATTTTGGAGTTATTTCTTTGAAGTTGCTCACAGTATTAAGAAATAGGTTCTGGTTAAAATTCGTCAGATAATCATTGGGGTAGATTTCAATATAAGAAAGATCCACTTATAACAAAAGTACAATAGAAACATTAGGGGAAAGACATTTAAATATAGTTGTGAAAATTAATTAATCTCAGGAAATTTTTCTCCTATTTCTAAAAATAGATGCCTGGTGTCCCCTGAACAAAACAGATGTTGCAACTTGTTAATCAAAAAACACTAACAGTTGAAGTATCTGGTTAACTTTACACTGTATAACTAACTTTATAATAGAAATTAATATTACGAATCTTATAGCAGTTAGTTCAAACCAACTGCCTTCTGTATTTTTAATATATAACTGGGACAGTGGGAAATAGAATGAATAACAGCATGCAAGTAGTCCTGTGAGATAAGCAAGTTTGAGACAGACCAGGAGTATAACCAATAACTAATTAATCAGATGTTTAGAAAGATCCCGAGGCCTGGAGATTACAATGTCTGTTAAACACTACCAGATCATTGGAACGTGAGACTCTCCATTGGGATGCCCATCATTGATTGAGTGTTTCACAAGATTGAGTGTATGGAATAAGAGAGAAAGACATAGTGACCACGCTGTATGTGATTACTGTAACACAAAAAATAGAGAAAACATGTTATATTTCTCTGTAAAAATCAGAGTAGTCCACTGATCTCTCTACCGATCTGAGCCAAAGGTGAAGGGAATAATTGTGTTCTGATGTCAAGGCTAGGTTCAGGGAAGATCCTTTGGTCCCTCACTACATGAACCAGTTTCTGCTTGAATAAAAGTTTGCCACTTGCCTGAGTCCTGAATGCTTCCTGAGTCTCTGTCCCTGGTTGGGAAAATTGCTTTTATATTAGGTTCATGGTGTTAGGGTGGGATGCTCTTCAGTGGGTCGGTGTTGGGTCTCTCAGCATACTCTGGGGATTCTATGATTCAATAGCATTCATAATTTAATTAGGCTTTGAAAGATACCAGGACTTATTAAAGAGCTTTTGTAAATCATGCATTCAACTTAATGAGTGTTTGCCCTGGCTGTTGGATCAATGATTTAAATGTGTAAAATGTGTTCTTATTTCTTGCAGTGGGGGTGCTGACAAAGTCAGAGTGACATGAGATAAGGATATACTCCAACAGATGGCTTTGTGTGTGTGTGGAGAGCAAAGAGAGCCAGCTATTCTGCTGTTTATCGTCTGAAAATATAAATACCTGGAAGGTAAAACTCATCAATACCAAGGCAGTGAAATAAAAGCGTTTGGAAATGTTTAAAAGAAGTATGGAACCTGAAGTAAAGGGAACTTGTATTTCATGACCTGAAGTTAACACTTGCTTGTCCGCTCGGCTGAGTGGGACATATTGCACAATAACCTGCAGCAAGCTGGCTTATCAGTTGCACTCTGAGTCGGTAGAATGAATATGTCCATTCAACGCTTTTGAAATGCACTGTGCATAAAAAGTAAAAAAAGAAATGCATTTGTGCGTTGAAGTGACCTCAGTTTCTGTCAGCATATGAGGTGCACTTGTGCATTTTCAGTTAATTAACAGAGATCCTTTCAACAGCCATTGACAATAAATTATTCAATGATTAAACATTATAGTTTATGAGACAACTATTGAAAAGTGCACTGTTTTTCAAAAAGCCAGGTAAGTTTTTAAGCTAATATTCATTCCTTCCATATGGATTTCATTCAAAAGTCAATATCAATGTCTCCAATTATTAAGTCATCCTTTTCCACTCCATCTTGAATTCAAGATTTATTCTTCAAATAACTATTTGCTCTTAACTTCTTTAGTCTAAGTTTCTCTCTGCCCAATTCATGTTGCCCAATTACCCTACCCATTTGTAGTTTTAAGTTTTTAAATGCCTTCTCAATTTCCATTATATTTCATTTTTTCTAACTTTGCTTTACGTTGCTCTCTACTGTCTTCATTTTTTTCCCCAACTCAAGCATTCTTCTTTCCCATTCTCTTTTATTTTCTATCTCTTGTCTGTCAATTGCTATGAACTTTTCATTCTCTTCTATTTTAAACCTTCTCAATCACTTTATGTCTTGTTTCTCTCAAACTCAAATCGTCCTTTCTTTAAAACAACTATTCTCATGGTATTTTAGTTTTTGCCATGATATCTGAATTTTAGTCTTCTTCGCTAGGAGACCTATATATGATACCTCTGACTAGGAATAGGACCAAGATCCTTGAGGGGAGGTTTGCTAATTCTGTTGCAGTGGATTTCATTTGGACTGGAAAGGTGGTGGCATTTCAGAGAAGACGGGAGGTGAGATTGAAATAAATGCTAATGCATTTAAAGGTAATAAAAGGCTAAAACAAATCAATTGATAAGTTTAACAAGGCTAAATGTTTTAGCTATTAATTTAAATATTTTAATGTGAGGAGGCTGAGCATTACCTCAGTGAAGGACAGCACTCGTTGTATGTAACCACCAAGTGTAATCAATGGAAACATTCCTTCAATGTGATCTTTGCAGATCAAGATGCTGAGAATGACAACACTTGGGCAGTAATTTAAAGGAAATGCAACAATGTATAAGTATAGAGTCATAGAAACATGGAGATGTACAGCTTGGAAACAGACCCTTCGGTACAACCCGTCCATGTCGACCAGATATCCCAACCCAATGTAGTCCCACCTGCCAGCGCCCGGCCCATATCCCTCCAAACCCCTCCTATTCATATACCCATCCAAATGCTTCTTAAATGTTGCAATTGTACCAGCCTCCACCACTTCCTTTGGCAGCTCATTCCATACCCGTACCACCCTCTGTGTGAAAAAGTTGTGCCTTAGGTCTCTTTTATATCTTTCCCCTCTCACCCCAAGCCTATGGTGTGGATTGGATTGGAGAGCAAAGATGATTCTGGATAGGAGCAAGAGTGGATGGGCATGCTATAGTTTGAGCACTTAAGATGGATCAGTTTTGTCCAATGTATGCAGGAGGGTTTCCTGACACAGTATGTAGACAAGCCCACAAGGGGCGATGTCATATTGGATTTGGTACTGGGTAATGCATCTGGCCAGGTGTTAGATTTGGAGGTAGGTGAGCACTTTGGAGATAGTGACCACGATTCAGTTATATTTACTTTAGTGATGGAAAGGGATTGGTATATACTGCAGGGCAAGAGTTATATATAGCTGGCCCTCCCCAAACTCTCTTCTCCCCTCTCCATTATTCCGCCCTTCTCATCATCCCCATCCCTTTCACCACCTTCCTTCTCACCACCAACCATTCTTTCCCCCATCCGAATTAAACACATTGTTGAACATGCTTAAAACTGCTGAATATGATATCAAAATATAATTTATTGACATTTCTAAATATATTACTTTAATTGAAATTATTGGACAAGACATACTCATGGATGATGATGGTGTTGACGGGGGACATTTTCTGTTGGCATGAGTCTGAATTGACTGGTTATTCCTGATGAAGGGCTTTTGCCCGAAACGTCGATTTCGCTGCTCGTTGGATGCTGCCTGAACTGCTGTGCTCTTCCAGCACCACGAATCCAGTATTTGGTTTCTTGACGAGTCTGAGCACTGCTCTTGCAATTTTCATTTGAGCCTCCTGATGGTGCTAAGGAGTACCATGAAAGGTGTACATGCGTATGATAGCCTATGCCATTTGGACACTTTTTTTAAAAGAAAATCATTCACGGGTGAGGTGGTCACTAGCTCGGTCAGCATTTATTTCCCATCCCTATTTGCCCAGAGGATATTTAAAAGTAAACCACATTACTGTGGGTCTGGAGTCACATGTAGGCCAGACCAGGACAGGATGGCAGTTTCTTTCCCAAAAGGGGGTAAGTGAAGTGATCTATTCATTTGATGCGAAGTGGTCTATTCATTATCATCACATTGCAGCAGTTTTCAACAATTGTGTGACTTCCGAGGCCATTTTAAAACGCAGGTGTGAATCAACCTTATGAATGTGGATCTGGACACACATGTAGGCCACAGCAGACAGACATGGCAGAGTTTCTTCTCTCACGTTCACTTAATGAAACAGATCAGTTTGTACAATAATCAACAAGTCGCCTTTAGACTAGTTTCTAATTCCACTTTGCAACAAAATGCCACCCCATCTCCCATGCTGAGATTCAAAGCCAGGCCCCTTGCAAATTATTTAAGATCAGGATTACCAAACCATAGCATTATCATTATGCGACCACATGCCTTACCAAACCCAATATGATTTTAATAAGAAGTATTATCCACTTTACATTCGTAAATATTATACCACCATGGTACTGAAGCTGAAAACTAAAGTTTGCCAATCTTCCTGTCTATCATATCTTTCATCTTGTTTCCATTGACGTATGTCTTCAAGGAATTCCCTTGCATTACTAAAGGCTTCAAGGTTCTTCCTGCTCATGTTGTTACTAGATTAAGCAATAACTCTGGCTTGTTACTTCCCCCCCCCCCCCCCCCCCCCCCCCACAAAAAACAACGTCCTTAAGTTAAAAATGTAATCCATGATCATATCTCTTTTTTGTTTGTCGATACTTTTACAGTTGCTTTAATCTTTTAACTTGTTTTTTCCTAATGGCATTTATTTTCAGCAGAACGGACAACTTTAAGACAAAAGCTTCCACAGCTGTTCCGATCGAGTTGTATGCATCTTCAAGTATGATCATTAGTCCAGTGTAATGATTGTCCAATGGGTATCATTATGACAGCAGATGCTTTGTGTCTGTGATATGAATTGTTTATTAGAATTTGCTTTTATTTCCTCTGCAGTTCATCTTGGAGCAATGAATGAAGTGACTTCAATCAATGAACACAAGACTTGATACCTCATATGAGGTTGAATCTTTATTATAAGTGTTATCTGTTTGTCTATCACTTCTCTGGCTATCTAGTTTTCTTTCTGTGAACCATATATCTATCAGCATATCATCTCGTTCTGCCAATTGTATAACTGTAAGTGTGTCTCCCGCTAACAATTATGTCATAATCATTCTGATGTGCCAACCAGGGATAATATTTACACAGTGGTATTCGTAACTTCCGCTGAGAAAAAATAGCAAATGAAATCAAACCAGAAATATAATAAATAAATCAACTGATATTGTTGTAGTTTTAATCAAATATTAGCAGGGCATATTAAGAAAGTATACAAATGTATCTGATGAATAACTATGTGAGTAAATAATAGTTTTTAATGTTTTCATAACCACAAAGTACGCTAATTTTCGGAGAATACCTCGTGATAGAATCACCTCATTTCATATACCGTCGAACAGAATTCTGCTTTTGAATCTGATTACAGTTCCCGTCTTCAGAAATTGAGCTGTTTCATAGAACATAGGACATTACAGCGCAGTACAGGCCCTTTGGCCCTGATAATGCGCCGACCTGTCATACCAATCTGAAGCCCATCTAACCCACACTATTCCATGTACATCCATATGCTTGTCCAGTGACGACTTAAGTGTACTTAAGGTTGGCGAATCTATTACTTGTTACTACTGTCTGAGTAAAGAGTTCAGTTCCCATGAAGATTATTCGCACAATATCCGGAGGGAGTTTGTATTCTTGTGTACTTGAATTCAGAGTGGACGCACTTTACACAAAATAATACCAACTCACTTTGTATTGGAATTCTGGCTGTTTCGCTTTTGTTGTTTTGGAAAAACGAATTAAGTCCCTGTTATGTTTGGCATATGTTCCACATCACATGCCTTATGTCGTAGACTTGTAAATTCAGTAAAGAGGCAGCAAACGGTCAGACCACAACAATACAAGAGACAGTATGGTCCTGTTAGTGCGAAGGCCAAGGCTGGTAGGTGGAGGGAATGCTGGATGACTGGAGAAATTGAGGTTCTGGTCAAGAAAAAGAAGAAAGCTCGTGTCAAACAAAGACAGCAGGGATCACTGAATCCCGAGAGGAGAATAAGTGCAGTGGGAATAAACTTAAGGAGGGCAAAAACGGGGCATGCGAAAGCTTTGGCAAATAGAGTTAAGGAGAATACAACCGGTTTCTACAAATCCATGAATATTGACAGAGGGAGAGAATGTGGCCACTTAAAGATCAGCAAGGCTGTCTTTGTGTGGAACCACAGGAGATGAATGTGATATTGAACGAGTATTTTGCATCAATGTTTACAATGGCAAGGATATAGAAGCAAGACAACTTGGGAAAATAAATAGTATATCATGTAAAGAGTCCATAATACAGAGGAGGTGCTGTACATCTTAAAATACATATAGGTGGCTAAATCCCTGGGACCGGATCAGGTCTATCCGAGAAGCTGAGGAAGTGTTTGCTTGGCCCATGCTGAGACATTTGTATCATCGATAGCCACAGTTGAGGTGCGGTAGACTGGACGTTGGCTAACAAGTTGCCATTATTTAAGAAAGATGATAAGAAAAAAGCCAGTTTCTTTTTTCAGAACTTTAGGAAATAAGCAGATATAAGTCCAGATCAATTAGTTTGGATGGGGTGAAGTACTAATGCATGATTTAGGTACTAAAGGGACTGTCTCTATGACATTTTCTTAAGCACGCGACACAAAAAAGGGATAAATTTTAATTTACATTTCACTCTTGGTTCAATACAGAAATTCTCACGAAATCTTCAGCACAGAGCAAGGATAAGATCTAAAACTACAGTCTTTTTGTTACAAATGAATGCAGGATTTAAAGATTTGATGCTTGGTTTAATCTGTACAGATATATGGCAAATGCAGCTATTGGAATTTCTACATAATTCTCCTGAAGCATGTAGTTTTGCCAGATCAGCACATTTCATGACAACAATAAGATGTTTTATTCCTTTTGAGTGCCTTTCTGTGGGTTGAAAGTCATTTCGGTAAGTCTGACGCATGAATAAAGGTTCCTTCATTTCAAGGAACCACAACTGTTGCTACCAGAGGCACATGCAACCAAAATGGCAGTCACATTTATAAGAACTTCGACACAGCACAAAATACACAGAAAGTCACGATACTGCACATCGAAAGAAAGGCTTAGAGCCTGTGACGAGTTTCAGTTCGAATGGAAAATAAATCAGAATAGTAGCTGTAATGATCTATGTAACTCTGTGCCAGCAAGAATAGCAATTTACATTGCCAACAATTGTTTCGGCATAATTTAAGCAGAACCCACTACTTCCTGGTACTCAGTTCCAATTTTAATTAAAGTGTAGGACAAGCTCCCATTTCACTTTGAGCAGCGCAGAAAAGGTAAATACTCCAGCAGCCAATTTATCAAATATTAAATTAAACAATGCATTGACAAACCGCTAGGCAATTTTGAACTTGGAAAAAAGTGCAAAAGCACGATATGTTTTCGGGAAATCTCAATGTCTTCAGTTGTCATTGAAATGAATGGGAACTGGAAACATGAATCGGTGGACCACCAGTTTTCGTCCGATTCAAGCCTAATCACACTTTCTGAAGGAGCCATTGAAATGTTTCATCATCTGGCGGGCAGTTTGCCTAAAAAAAACCCCAAACATATAAATTTGAACTGGATGTCCAAATGTTGTAATGCCAAGATAATAAGGTCGATCCTTTTCTAACGGATGAAAGCAAACGATTAAAAAAGGTGTCGCATTACCTGGAAGTACAAACATAGATGGAGATGGTAATGGTCTGCTCAATTAGATGCTCCATGAGTCATAAAAACTGTTGACCAATATAGAGTATATAACCGCCCAGCAAAACATTATATAAGCGTTTAATTATTCTGCCCACTCAACTAGACTCGCTGTGTGTGTGCATTGAGGCAATTTCTCACAGATGTTAAAGAAACCCCTCTTCTTTTAAAGATTAGATTTCGATTTACTGCCATATGCATTTAAAAATCCAGATAAAATATTTTTTGGCGCGATGTGTGCAAAGTATCAACAAGCGCCATTTGAAACATTGATTAAAATGCAAGATTTTACTGGTTCAGTCTCCGAAAGTATTTATTGAAACCAGACTTAAGCAAGAGAATGTCCTCCGCTTCTCATTGGTGAAAGAAACAACAGCATGGTCTGACGTACAAATTACAGAAATAATTTCCATGGACACTTTGCAAAGTGTTCGCCATCATTTGACAAAATAGAAACCAGCGTCGGAAAAGCACAATGCAACTTAATTGACGTAGGTTTTCCACAAGGAGAACGCAAGTCTTTTCACTGTTAATAATATATAATTAAATCATTCCTTTTCTCTCTTGCTTTACCAGTATTTCTGGAACATTACTTGTGTTTTCTTCAGTGAACACAGTGAAAGAAGAAATATCCTTAATACAATTCTTATTTTCCAGAGTTACTGTATTAATCCTGAGACACTCGCTCCAACGGACGTGCACATTTGACACCCATTTAAATACTTGTTACTATCAAACTCTCTGTTGACATATTTCTCTACAGCTTTCTCTCGTATTCTAATTTCTTCATTTTTTTAAACAGAAAATTTCTAACCTAATAACAACTGTACTCTTTGCAATTTTTTTTTAACTTGATGTTTAACTGGGTTAACTAAGGGTTTTACAACACTTCCAGTGGTGTTGTTCTTTATGCCAGTCATTTCTCAATACCGTTGTATCTACCTTTATTTGCCAGGCGACATTAATCGTAAACACCCGCTTTTGCCACTCAGACAATTGAAATTCAGTCGTGATATAATTGCTGTAACTTTCTATGTGCTTCAATTTTTAGTCATTGATTAACCAAGTTTCCTGCACATTACAATGTCTGGAAGAACTGAGAAATAAATTAATAATTGGAAGGAGGTTAGTTTCTATTTTAAGTTGTCCTGTAAGGAATAGCCAGGATTTTAAAAACAATCGATATGTGTGGGAATTGCACTCCCAGATGCAACAAAAAAATGCCAAAGTGAGAGTAATGGCCTGCTTTTTTGAACAAAGGATTGGACGTGAAAAAAATTAGAGTGGAATCCACTGTGGAAATTAATGTGGGCTTTTATTTTATTTTCAGCAATGTTAGTAGCTTATTTGTGGGTGAGCAGGATAGAAGAAGCCAGCTTTTCCATTGTGAAGGGAAAACAAATATGAAGAGGTGTATTTTTGAAATAATCTGGAAAAGCAGTTCATGGACAGTTAAGGTGGCAGAATTAAACAACTGCTGTTAGGAACTGAATGATTTTTCAAGTCTTTGGGACTTGTTATAGGACTTGTTATTGGTGTTACAGGCGAGGTACTAGCATGGATAGACGCTTGGCTGTCTGGCAGAAAGCAGAGAGGGGAATAAAAAGATCTTTCTTGGGTCAGTGATGGGACTACAACTTTTCACTTTATACATTAACAATCTATTTGATGGAACTGCTGGCATTTTGCCTAGGTATGCAGATGGTGCAAAGGTAGGTAGAGGGCCAAGTAGTGTTGAGGAGATGGGGAGGATGTAGAAAGTTTTGGACAGGTTAGAAGATTGGGGAAAGAGGTGGTAGATGGAATAAAACGTGGAAAAATGTGAGGTCATGCACTTTGGTAAGAAGAATAGAAGCATGGACTATTTTCTAAATGGGGAAAATTCAGAAGTCTGAAGGGCAAAGAGACTTGGGCGTTCTGGTCCAGGATTCTACCAATGGCACGATTTGTACCCTGGTAAAAGCCCTTAAAAGAGGAACTACTCACAAAGAACAGACATGTCAGTATGTATTAATTGCCCTGAAACTAGCCTTTCTAAGAAGGTAGCATCCTTAGGCTCCAGCCAATAATGAGAATAGAGATTCAATATCATTACTCCTCCTACAGTATCTGCCCACAAAAATTGCATGTTATGCACATGTTTCATCCTGTTAGAATTTTACAAGTGTTTATGTCATTCATCTGAACTCCAGCAAAAACAATCCTGACCTTGTCAATCTCTCCCCAAAAGTCAGTCCTAGCATCCCTAAAATCAGCCTGATAAACCTTCTCTGCTCTCCCCCGAGAGCAAGAGTATACTTCCTCAGAAAAGGAGACCAAAGGTGCATACAATATTCTTCTGAAAATCTGAACTGTTCAGATGGTACATCCATATATCTGGTCTTCACTGCAATCTAACTGTGGTCTTACTTTTCAGTTTTCTTCAACATTTGATCCCATATGCCTCGTGTGTGATGACATGGAGGTCAAACCCTCTGTTACTTAAAACCAAACACCAGAAAAGCTCACCTCACCTCAAAATCTGTTAAAATGTGTGAATGAGTGAAAGAGAACTCCTAATTTCCACTACTTAAAGAAAATAGCAATTTATTTCCCTAACTATATTTGTAAACACTAAACAAAAACTATTCACAAATTCAAACTCTTTTTTCCCTACCTAATCACTTTGCAACTCCAACACTGCAAAAAATACTGCTCCAATAACACAATTATTAAACATTACATTAGCGTAATCTGAAGTCCACACTGTCTCTAATGCTGTCTTCCTTCTGGTCTTCTGGTTCTGCTGTCATCTCTCTGGGTCTTCTTTCCTTTTATTGTGCTTATTCTCACAGGGAAAAGGTACCTTTAAGTACTTAGTGCCTTCTGAAATTTCCTTGAGAGCAAAATGTTTATATCTTCAGGTGGCCTTTGCCCTTCGGGTCTACAACAGTTGCTCTGACCAATTTTCAATATACCCGTGACCTTTATACCCTCAATATCATTCTCTGTTATTGGTCCACTGTTGTCAATACAATAAATTCAAACGCAACTGGGTTTCAGTATATACTGGACATAATTTAAGTTAGTTGGTTAAATTTGAATTGTTATCAAAATGGCAACCAAAACTCAGGGATCCATTTAACAGCCAGTTGCTACATGTATCTATTTTGGAACAGCCTATCTCTTAGCTGTTCTTTTCTGGCAGCTATGGATGTACTTAAAATTTACTTTACAATTCAGAAAACACTTCTTATCTTAAAGTGGACATACACACTTTTAATTTTGTAATAAGTGTCATATCCAGCCGCCTCTTGAATACTTTCAATGCTTTTGCATCCAGTACATCCAATGGTAATGAATTCGACAGGCTCACAACCCTTTGCGGGAAGAAACTTCTCTTCATCTCTGTCCTAAATGGTCCACCCACAAATCCGCAGTCTGTGACACCTGGTCCTAGACACACCCACCATCAGGAATATCCTCCTGCATCTACCCTTGTCTTGTTATGTTAGAACTTTATAAGTGTCAATGAGATCCCCCTCATTCAGCTGAACCCCAGTGAAAACAATCCTCAGTTAGTCAACCTCTCCTCTTCCAGTCCTGTCATTCCTGGAATTAGCCTTGTAACCCTTCGCTGCTCTCCCTCAAGAGCAAGAGAAGGGTAGTAAAGACAAGCCAGGGGACTATAGGCCGGTGAGCCTAATATCGGTGGTGGGCAAGTTGTTGGAGGAAATCTTGAGGGACAGGATGCACTTGTATTTGGAAAGGTAAGGACTGATTACGGATAGTCAACATGGCTTTGTGAGTGGGAAATCATGTCTCACAAACTTGATTGAGTTTTTTGAAGAAGTAACAAAGAGGAATGATGAGGGCAGAGCAGTTGATGTGATCTATATGGACTTCAGTAAGGTGTTCGACAAGGTTCCCCATGGGAGACTGATTAGTAAGGTTAGGTCTCATGGAATACAGGGAGAACTAGCCATTCGGATACAGAACTGGCTCAAAGGTAGAAGACAGAGGGTGGTTGTGGAGGGTTGTTTTTCAGACTCGAAGCCTGTGACCAGTGGAGTGCCACAAGGATCGGTGCTGGGCCCTCTACTTTTGGTCATTTACATAAATGGATTGGATGCGAGCATAAGAGGTACAGTTAGTAAGTTTGCAGATGACACCAAAATTGGAGGTATAGTGCACAGCGAAGAGGGTTACCTCAGGTTACAAAGGATCTTGACCAGATGGGCCAATGAGCTGAGAAATGGCAGATGGAGTTTAATTCAGATAAGTGTGAGGTGCTGCATTTTGGGAAAGCAAATCTTAGCAGGACTTATACACTTAATGGTAACGTCCTAGGGAGTATTGCTGAGCAAAGAGACCTTGGAGTGCAGGTTCATAGCTCCTTGAAAGTGGAGTTGCAGGTAGTTAGGATAGTGCCGAAGGCGTTTGATATGCTTTCCTTTATTGGTCAGAGGATTGAGTACAGGAGTTGGGAGGTCATGTTGCAGCTGTACATGACATTGGTTAGGTCACTGTTGGCATGTTGCAGGCAATTCTGGTCCCCTTCCTATCGGAAAGATGTTGTGAAACTTGAAAGGGTTCAGAAATGATTTACAAGGATGTTGCCAGGGTTGGAGGATTTAAGCTATAGGGAGAGGCTGAACAGGCTCGGGCTGTTTTCCCTGGAGCATTGAAGGCTGAGGGGTGACCTTATAGAGGCTTACAAAATTATGAGGGGCATGGATAGGATAAATTGGCAAGGTCTTTTTCCTGGGGTTGAGGAGTCCAGAACTAGAGGGCATAGGTTTAGGGTGAGAGGGGAAAGATATAAAAGAGACCTAAGAGGCAACTTTTTCACATAGAGGGCGGTACGTGTATGGAATGAGCTGCCAGAGGAAGTGGTGGAGGCTTGTACAATTGCAACATTTCAGAGGCATTTGGATGTGTATATGAATAGGAAGGGCTTGGAGGGATATGGACTGGGTGCTGGCAAGTGGGACTAGTTTGGGTTGGGATATCTGGTCAGCATGGACGAGTTGGACCGAAGGGTCAGTTTCCATGCTGTACATCTCTATGACTCTATGACTCTATGAGAAGGAGATCAAAAGTGCACACAATATTGTAGGCGTGGCCTCATCAATTCCGTGTATAACTGCAAGAACACATCCCTGCTCCTGTACTCAAAACCCTTCACAATCAAGGCCAACATACCATTTTCCAGTAACTTTACCACTTACTGCACTACATGCTTCCCTTCAGCTACTGGTGCACAAGGTCCTGCTGCACACTCCCCTCCCCAACTTACAGCAATTCACGTAGTAATCTGCCTTCATGTTATTGCTTTCAAAGTGAATAACTTCACATTTGTCCAAATTATACTGCATCTGCCATTGATTTGCCCACTCACCAAACCTGTCGAGGTCATTCTGAAGGATCTCTGCATCCTCATTACAATTCACCCTTCCAGGAGAAAGTAAGGACTGCAGATGCTGGAGATCAGTGCTGAAAATGTGTTGCTGGAAAAGCGCAGCAGGTCAGGCAGCATCCAAGGAACAGGAGAATTAACGTTTCGGGCACGATTCCTGAAAAAGGGCTTGTGCCCGAAACGTCGATTCTCCCATTCCTTGGATGCTGCCTGACCTGCTACACTTTTTCAGCAACACATTTTCAGCAATTCACCAGAAGGGTGGAAGACCCAACTTGGTATCATCTGCAAACTTTGAGATGTTACATTTTGTTCCCTCATCCAATCATTAGTATATATTGTCAATTGCTAGGGTCCCAGCACCTATTCCTGTGGCACCCCAATTTGCCTGCCAAAGTAAGAATGACCCATTAATTCCTACTTGCTGTTTCCTCTCAGCCAACCAGTTTTATTATCATCACATTACACTGCTTTAATCCCATGCACTTTAAACTCGCACAATAATCTCTTATGCAAGTCATTGTCAAACACTTTCTGAAGGCCAAATATACACATCGACAGGCTCCCCCTTGTCAACTCTACTGATTACATCTTCATCAAAATCTAACAGATTTGTCATGCATGATTTCTCCTTTGATTGACAACATATTTGACCTTTGATAGACCATGACTTTCTAGATCCATTGTCTCCACTATTTAATTTAAAACCCTCCCTATTTGCCAAGTAATGCCAGCCACAAGACATTATCCCTAACATAGTTCTGGTCAATCACAGCAGCACAGACGCCACTTTCCTCAGTACAGCTGGCTGTAACCAATGACCGACTTCTCTCTCTCACAATTCTTTGGAAGGTTGCCCCTGTTAATCACTCATATCATTTATGCCTTATTTAGAGATGACCATTGTTTCTTCCCTGAGGGAGAAAAATGTTCGAGACAAATGCTGTCCATTCAAATGTGGTAGATTGAGTTGGTGCATTTTTTGGTGAATACCCAAGTATTTTCACCAATCTCAGTAGATAAAAAATAGCAGGTTTCGTTGATGGTTTTCATTGGGACCATTCTGTACACCAGCACTATCCGTTGTTTATAGCCCAGGTGAAGATTCGACTCACCCTGTTATCAATATGTCCCTTCATCCCTAGATAACAGTTTCTATTGTAAATCATATTCTCATGAAATCCTGCTATTTTTAAATTTCATTTAATGCGGACTGTATCTTTCGTCATCAATTAGGACTGAGTGGATTAATAGTAGTTGACTCCATTCCCCTTTGGAAAACCACGTTAACTTCACTTCATCTCATGTTTTTAATGGGAAAGTAGCCTGATGAAGGACCTTTGCCTGAAACGTCGATATTCCTGCGTCTCGGATGCTGCCTGACCTGCTGTACATTTCCAGCACCACTCTCTCAACTCTAAGCTCCACCATTTGCCGTCCTCACTTTCGCTGCATTGTCGTAGTGTCCTACTTTTGAACCAAGAAGACTGGGTTCAAGTCCCATTTCTTCCAGAGGCATGTAATATGTAGTGCCAACCATTGTTGTTGCAGCTTTTCTGATATATATGTTTTGCGCCAGATGTAGATGTTTTAGTGATGCACTGCATTTGTTCTTTACATATTCGCCAATGCTTAGCCGCCACCATGCCTTCTAATGAAGTTACACACCAATAATAGTTAAATCATCCGCAACAATTCTGTGTTTTCCTTTGGTTAGATTTGGGACCCTTACTTCACTTCCAATCTCAGTAAATAATGCAACCAGTTCATTTATTGATGCCATCACAAGGTTCCAATTGGGTGGCATGGTGACACACTTGCCTCATAGCACTGGGGTCCCCAGTTCGATTCCAGTCTCGGACGACTGCCTGTGGAGTTTGCACATTTTCCCAGTGTTTGCTTGGGATTCCCGTGGGTGCTCTGGTTTCATCCCGCAGTTCAAAGATGTGCAGGTTTGGTGGATTGGTAATGCTTGGTTGCCTGTCGTATGTAGGATAGATGGGTGGGCTGTGGTAAATATGAGGTTACGGATTGGGTGGGATGCCCTTTGGAGGGTCGGTGCAGAGGGTCAGTGGAGACCCGATGCGCTAAAGGGCCTCTCACTGCACTGTAAGGATTCCATGATTCAAAGGCAGACACAATGTAATCAATATTTGAAATATACCAGTTTTTATTAAATAACTAATGTAAATCATGCATTTGTTTTCATGAATATTCATCCTGGATGTTCGTTGAGACGCTGTTCAGAGGGTTGGTGTGAACTCGATGGGCCAAATGGTTTCTTTCTGAACTGCAGGAATTCTACTCTAAAATGACAATTAACATTCAGCCATAGTTAATCTTTGAAAGAAAAAGCTAACTTCACAGCTTTTCACAATATGTTGTTTTTCCTGAAAGTTTGAGGTTGACTTCTTCGATGAACTCTGCACTGGTTACTCCCATTAGTTTGCAACATGAGAGGCTGATTTGAGAAACGCACCGTGATACTTTCAAGACAACTCCTGTGTTGAAATAATAGATAATAGTAGACAATAGGTGTAGAATTAGGCCATTCTGCCCTTCAAGCCTGCACCACCATTCACTATGATCATGGCTGATCATCCTTAATCAGTATCCTGTTCCTGCCTTATCTCCATAACCCTTGATTCCACAATCCTTGAGAGCTCTATCCAACTCTTTCTTAAATGAATCCAGAGACTGGGCCTCCACTGCCCTCTGGGGCAGAGCATTCCACACAGCCACCACTCTCTGGGTGAAGAAGTTTCTCCTCACCTCTGTCCTGAATGGTCTCCCCTGTGTTTTTAAGCTGCGTCCTCTGGTTCGGCACTCACCCATCAGCAGAAACATGTTCCTGCCTCCAGAGTGTCCAATCCTTTAATAATCTTAAATGTCTCAATCAGATCCCCTCTCAATCTTCTAAACTCAATGGTATACAAGCCCAGTCACTCCAGTCTTTCAGTGTAAGGTAATCCCGCCATTCCAGGAATTGACCTCGTGAACCTAGGCTACACTACCTCAATAGCCAGAACGTCTGTCCTCAAATTTGGAGACCAGAACTATACACAGTACTCCAGGTGTGGTCTCACCAGGGCCCTTTACAGCTGCAGAAGAACCTCTTTGCTTCTATACTCAATCCCTCTTGTTATGAAGGCCAGCATGCTATTAGCCTTCTTCACTACCTGCTGTACCTGCATGCTTACCTTCATTGACTGGTGTACAAGAACACTCAGATCTCTCTGTACTGCCCCTTTATCTAAATTGATTCCATTTAGGTAGTAATCTGCCTTCCTGTTCTTGCCACTAAAGTGGATAACCATACATTTATCCACATTAAACTGCATCTGCCATGCATCTGCCCACTCACCTAACTTTTCCAGGTCACCCTGTAATCTCCTAACATCCTCATCACATTTCGTCCTGCAACCCAGCTTAGTATCATCAGCAAATTTGCTAATGTTATTGCTAATACCATCTTCTATATCATTAGCATATATTGTAAAAAACTGCGGTCCCAGTACTGATCCCTGTGGTACCCCACTGGTCACTGCCTGCCATTCCGAAATTGAGCTGTTTATCACTACTCTTTGTTTCCTATCAGCCAACCAACTTTCAATCCAAGTTAATACTTTGCCCCCAATACCTTGCGCCCTAATTTTGCTCACTAACCTCCTATGTGGGACTTTATCAAAAGCTTTCTGAAAGTCCAGGTACACTACATCTACTGGACCTCCCTTGTCCATCTTCAGAGTTACATCCTCGAAAAATTCCAGAAGATTAGTCAAGCATGATTTCCCCTTCATAAATCCATGCTGACTCTGACCTATTCTGTTACGACTATCCAGTTGTGTCGTAATTTCATCCTTTATAATAGGCTCCAGCATCTTTCCAACACTGAGGTCAGACTAACTGGTCTATAATTTCCTGTTTTCTCTCTCCCACCTTTCTTAAAAAGTGGTACAACATTAGCCACCCTCCAATCTGCAGGAACTGATCCCGAATCTATTGAACACTGGAAAATAATCACCAACGCATCAACGATTTCTCGAGCCACCTCCTTCAGTACCCTGGGATGTCGACCATCAGGCCCCGGGGACTTATCAACCTTCAGACCTACCAGTCTCTCCAACACCAATTCCTTGCAAATATAAATCCCCTTAAGTTCAGGTCCTTCAGCCACTGTTACCTCAGGGAGATTGCTTGTGTCTTCCCCAGTGAACACAGATCTGAAGTACCAATTCAATTCTTCTGCCATTTCTTTGTTCCCCATAATATATTCCCCTGTTTTTGTCTTCAGGGGCCCAATTTTAGTTTTAATCATTTTATTTTGCCTTTCACATACCTAAAAAAACTTTTACTATCCTCTTTTATATTATTGGCCAGTTTACCTTCGTACCTTATTTTTTCTCTGCGTATTTCCTTCTTAGTAATCCTCTGTTGTTCTTTAAAAGCTTCCCAGTCCTCCATTTTCCCACTTTGCTATGTTATACTTTTTCTCTGCTAACTTTATATGTTTCTTAACTTCCCTCATCAGCCATGGCCACCCATCCTATGATCTTTCTTCCTTTTTGGAATGAACTGATCCTGCAACTTCTGCATTATACACAGAAATATCTGCCATTGCTCCTCCACTCTCATCCCTGCTAAGGTATTGCACCATTGAACTTTGGCCAGCTCCTCCCTCATAGCTCCATATTTCCCTTTATTCAACAGAAATATTGTCACTTCCGATTGTATCCTCTCCCTCTCAAATTGCAGATTGAAGCTTATTGTATTATGGTCACTACTTCCCAATGGCTCCTTCACTTCGAGGTCCATGGCCAATTCTGGTTCGTTGCACAATACCAGATCCAGAATTGCCTTCTCCCTGGTCAGCTCCAGCACCAGCTGTTCTGAGAATCCATCTCTGAGGCACTCCACAAAGTCTCTTTCTTGAGGTCAAATGCCATCCTGATTCTCCCAGTCTACCTGCATGTTGGAATCCCCCATAACAACTGTAGTAACATCTTTGCGACAGGTCAATTTCAGCTCCTGATTTAATTTACATTCGACATCCAGACTACTGTTTGGGGGCCTGTAGATAACTCCCAAAAGGGTCTTTTTACCCTTAGTATTTCTCAGCTCTATCCACATTGACTCTATATCCCCTGATTCTAGGTCTCCCCCGCGCAAGGGACTGAATATCATCCCTTACCAACAAGGCCAACTCACCCCCTCTGCCCGTCAGTCTGTCCTTATGATAGCACGTGCAGCCTTGAATATTCATTTCCCAGGCCCTGTCCACTTGAAGCCATGTCTCAGTTATCCCCACAATATCGTATCTGCCAATTTCCAAAAGAGCGTCAAGCTCATCCATCTTATTTCTAATGCTTCGTGCATTCATGTATAGTATTTTTAATTTGTTACTGCCCTCACCCTTCCCATCAACTTCTATTTCACTCAAACTTACAGCATGATCCCTTTCTGAGTTTTCTGCCTCATTGATACAGTTGTCTTTCTTGACTTCCCTTTTTCTAACTTTCCCTCCAATTTCCTTCTCAAACATCCAGTTTGTCCCCTCCCCCCCACTACTTAGTTTAAAAGTAGCTGTGTTGTCAAGTGTAATCAATATAAATTACAGTGAAAAGTGCTTACCATCACCATTTATAGGTGCCATTCTCATTAATTTTACGAAAATGAAAATAAAGAAAGATAACTTTGAGTCCATAGTTTCCTTCTGCACTGCTACAGTCCCACTCAGGGCTTCAACAGTCCATACCATGCCCCTGGCAGAGACCAGTTCCAGGCTTCACAGCCCACACTATGATGCTGCCAGTGTCCCACTCTCAGCTTTGAAATCTACACCATACTGCTGCTGGAATCCTGCTCCAGGCCTCACAGCCCATGCCATGCTGCCATCAGAGACCAGTTTGGGGCTTCTTAGCCCATGCCAAGCCACCTCCAAATCCCGCTCCAGGCTACACCAGCCCATGCCATGCCACCGCCACTGATCCACTACACGCAGAACCAAGTGTCCTGCTCCAGGCTTCACAGGCTAACCAACTCTGAAGCCACACTCCCTCTGAAGATGCTGCCACCACTCCATACACCATTGAAGCCGCCTTCCTACTGAACAGCTCTCTTCATCAAGTATGTTTGAGCTACCTTCATCAAGTACGTTTGAGTGAAAGCGAAATAAAACTGAGAAAAGAAAAAGATGAAAAGGAAAAGGAGAAAGAAAATAAGTGGCTGAAATGGACAGGCCCAGGACACAGGAGCCTGGACATTGCCTACTCTACTGCCACCATCTTCATAAATTAAATAAGACACTATAGGATGAATATCTTGGATTTCGAATAGGTCAGAGGCCCAAAATATTAGACAAGGATCTATGCAATAAAGAATTGATTAGGAAATTCACTTGTCCAACACAACTGACAAAAAATAAAATAAATTGTTTCAAGGTTGCCATGTTTATCCTAACTTCATTAACTGAAATTCACCAAGCTGATCCTGAACTGAGGGGATCAAAATAAACAGCTGCCTCAGAAATCTCATCATAATAAATACCTGAGTGTTATTGAATGTTTCTTTAATAAAAGTGAAGAATTTACATTTCCAGGTTAAGTTTGAAGTTTCAGAGGGAGGAAAAGCCTGTGAATTACCGATAAAGCGTTTGAAGAGTGCTCGAAGAAATCTTTGGCAGTTAAATACGCCACAACTTGAAGTTTTGTTGCAAGACACAAATTGTTAGTATTGTTTCATCTCCTTGAGGAATTATTGAGAGTAAAGTTTGTTGGATCTTATCAGATCAAAAAGGAGCTGGATGATATTACTAATGTTGAGACCACGAGAGGCAAGACAGCAAATATCAATGTGCTTGTTATCTCAATATGTTAAAATGATATCATGGGAAGGATATAAATGTTACTATTGGGACGCATGAAATAAAATGACCGTGGCATTGGAGAATGAGTCAAAATTGCAAATGCACAATTTGAACTGCCAGCCATTAAATTGGGTAATATCAAAGTTCTGGTAGCATGATATTGTATACTTGAGATCACTACAAGAGTGATTTACAAAGGCTAGTACAGGCTCATGAATGGAGTTATACGAATATGTCAGGAATCACACAAAAGTTTGATCTAGATGCTGATTTAAGGAATGCGTTACATATAAAGCAACAATCTTTCAGTCTGAATCCCGAGAAATTAAGCCCAAGTAAGAGAATAGATTAAGTTCCTAATTGACAATGACATTATTGAACCAATCATGGAAGCTGGAGCTCATGTGGTGATGCAAATGGCAGATTGGTCAGAACTGTTCTGAATTATCGCAATGTTAATTCAGTAAAGAGAAAGCTGACTCATAACATATGCCAAAATTGGAAGATTGAATTGAAAGAATTTAACCAGAATTCATCACTAAAATTGAATTATTTGAAAGATATTGGCATGTTCTGCATACTGATACAAAGAGAGAAATTTCAGCATTTGTAATATTGGATTGAAAGACATGCTACTTGGAATCAAGAAATGTACCAGTAAAAGTGCAATGATTAACCAACAAATTCACGAAGGGACAGTTTAACTGTATGGTTTACATTGGCAACTTTCTGTGTTCAAACAAGCTGGGAAGAATATTTACAACCACTTGATCAGACTGATCAATTACAAAGCTGATTTGGCTATAAATAATGCTAAAAATGAATTTTCCAAAGAAAGGTGACTTCCTGGGGTTTCTTAGTGGGACAATGCCAAGTAGCATCCAGAGAGTGGTAGTGGGGGGACTATTTTAGATTTTCTCATGTCTCAGACTAAATGGAAAATCATGGGAAGGTAACATAATTGGATTGTATTGCATGTTTGTCAAGAACATTGACATTATGGTATCACTTTTGACATTTAATTGAAGAAAGGTATAAAAGTTAAATAGACATAAGAATGTCAAAGTTCTGTTGACAAATTGAAAGCTGAGCTTACTACCTCGACAAGTTCAGAAGCCGCTCAAACTGATATTTATGAAGAAAACTGAATGCATGTCAACAGGTATATTCAATGGTGCAATTTATTCAACAGAAAGAGACATTGAATTTGTGTTGGCCTCACATCAGTTTGAAAATTAATCCGAGAGTCTTGCTGTAAAAATGTTATATGGAAGGTTCTCATAGCTTATTTTTGAGAAGTTTCAGGGCATGAACTTACAGTTGTTTTGGCAGAGTTTAATGAAGTTAATGAGAGACAGTGCATGAGCTGAGAGGCACAGAGCGCATAGCAGACAAACAGAGACAAAACGGCAGAGAGACAGATCAACAGAGAGTGCCATTGAGGCACAGAACACAAGGAATTCAGTGGAACAGAGGGAGAGAATAAATGACAGAGAAAATGAGTAATAGAAAGAGACAGAGAGAGCTATACAGGTGGAGAGACAGAATCAAAGAGACAGACACGAAGGACAACAACAGTAAGTGAGGGGGAGCAAGAGACTGAGAGTTAAGGTAGATCCAGAGAAAGATTTGGAGAGACAGAAACAGAATAACAAAGTGATGAACAAAGTGAGTTACAAAGAAATAGAGACAGAAATAGTGATTGAGAGGCAGTAAGAGACTGACAAGGGGTGAAAGATACAGTGACGGCAGAAATAGAGGAGGACTGAACAAGGCCGAGGGAGTTAGAAACAGAGTGATTTCTAACTCTAGGCAGAGAGAGGCACACAGAGAGAAATACGGAGAGAGCCCTGGAGAGGCAGAAAGATAATCACAGGGAGACTGAAAGAAAGAAATACAGAGATAACCATGTCACAGATAGTGTCAGGGACAAAGATTAATGGAGACAAAGATGGACAGAAAGATAGAGACAGAGTGGCAACAAGATATAGACATGCAATGACAGTGACAGAGAGACGATCAGAGAGACTAACAGAAAGACATTGACACAGAGAGAAGTTCAGGGAGAAGGAGTGCGAGGCAAGAGACAAAAGGTGGAGACACAGGAAAAGAAATGGAGTGACACAGAGAAACACAAAGTAAACATGAGAGAGAGAGACAGAGGGAGACAGGGGGGAACAGAGAGCTTCAATGGGAGGCCAACTGAGAAATGACAGAGATTGAGAGATTGAGAGAATGACACATGGGGTGAGAGACACACGTAGAGACAAAAAAGCACAGGCAGAAACAGAGAGACATAGAAATAGAGGGGTCAAGAAAGCAAGAAAGACTGAGACAGACAGAGAGAATGACAGATAAAGAGAGTTGCAGCAAGAGAGTGTGGAATAGAGGACTAGCCAAATATAGTGAGAGAGAGCCACGACGATGGAAGAGAGCTAGAGACAGAGAGTCAAACGGACAGAGACAGAGAGTGAGAGACAGAGAGAGAATAAGAGGGAGATATTAAGATAGAGACAGAGGGAGAAAGGCACAGAGACAGAGCACAAGAGTGACCAGCAGAATAAAGAGCGATGGACAGTTCGAGATCACGAAGTAATGATCAACAAAGTGAAAGCCAGAGTGTGAAGAGTGAAAGACAGAGAGTTAAAGAGAGCACAAGAGACAACAACAAAAACGACAGAGTTACAGGGAGAGTGGAATACAGAGAAAGAGAAAGAGAGAGGGGCAGAGACAGTTAGAAAAAGACAAAAACAGAGACAGGCAAAAAGAGATAGATACAGCGGGGCCCAGACAGCACAGCTGAGCAAGCATGACAAAGAAACTGGGAAAGAATATGACAAATAATGATTATGACAGAGAGAGAGAGAGAGAGAGAGAGAGAGAGAGAGAGAGAGAGAGAGAGAGAGAGAGAGAGGCGGCACGGTGGCACAGTGGTTAGCACTGCTGCCTCACAGCGCCAGAGACCCGGGTTCATTTCCCGCCTCAGGCGACTGACTGTGTGGAGTTTGCACGTTCTCCCCGTGTCTGCGTGGGTTTCCTCCGGGTGCTCCAGTTTCCTCCCACAGTCCAAAGATGTGCAGTTCAGGTGAATTGGCCGTGCTAAATTGCCTATAGTGTTAGGTAAGGGTTAAATGTAGGGGTATGGGTGGGTTGCACTTCGGTGGGGTGGTGTGGACTTGTTGGGCTGAAGGGCCTGTTTCCACACTGTAAGTAATCTAATCTAATCTAGAGGCAGAGAGAGAGAGACAGAGTGAATTTGAAATAAAAATTGAACGACATAGAATACAGTAAAAGACTCACATAGAGAGGCAGAAATGGAGAGGTACAGAGGGACCTCAGTTATTTGGCATTGAATTATCTGAATATCAAATATCTGACAAGATCGCAAGGTCCCAATGCTTGGCAAAACTATGCTATCCAGCATTCGATTGTCTGGAATTCGACTAACCGACCAATATAATCCCCATCCATGTCCTTTGGATAATCAAGGTTCCTCTATATAGAAAGAGATAGAATTTTGATCTGTTGGGGAAGTGGGCCAAGGAATGCCAAATGGAGTTTATTATAAATAAATGTGAGGTCTAGCATTTTGGAAAGTAAAATCAAGGGAGGAATTTCATGGTGAATGGTAGGTCCTCAAGGAGTGTAGGGGAACAGAGGGACCTTGGAGTTCATGTGCATGGTTCTCTAAAATTGAAGTCAATGGTAAACAGGCAATAAAAAGGCCTTTTAGCACACTGGCCTTTATCAGTCAGGGCATTGAGTATAGAATTTGGGAAGTTACGTTGCAGTTGTACAGGACGTGGGTGAGGCTGCACTTGGAGTATTGTGTTCAGTTTTGGTCACCTTGTTTGAGGTAGGATGCTATTGAACTGGAAAGAGGAAGGGAGAACAAACATCAGAGAACATTAGTACCACTAGAGCGACAAAAGTGGTATCTGGATTAGTGGTGCTGGAAGAGCACAGAAGTTCAGGCAGCATCCAAGAAGCTTCGAAATCGACGTTTTGGGCAAAAGCCCTTCATCAGGAAAATTGGTAGCAATTCTAGAATAGATAATGGAATCCTCAGCCAACAAAGTAATGAAGAAATAGTGATGGACTATTAATTATCAACTGATGATTATGTAATAGAAAATTATCCATTTACTGTGAAATTTGAAAGAGAATGCTTTTCTAAAACTTAATGCTGTGCTGATCTTTATAAACAATACTTTGATGAGGTTTGCAGCCAGCTTGTCTCTGTATCAGTTTTGTAAACATTCAACTCGAACTTGCAATAGTCGAACTCAACAAAAGCTGAAGAACTGCTATGTCCAAGACCAGGGGATGAGAAAATAACAACTTGAGTTTTCCCAGTCTTTGCCATTGAGAGTGTGATAAGAAACAGTATAAGGCAAGTCTCTGAACAATATTCAGGAACCCCTTACATGGAGGCATCTAGTTGAATGTACTTGGTCAATTCTGCAGGATTTAAACCAAGCTCCTTTCTTTGCTCTTGCTAACAGTTGAGACAAGTCGATTTAATTTCCGTGACAGTAAACTTGGAGGCTCGTCCGGGATCCCGCAACTGAGTGGGATTCTGAAGACTCCCAGGAGGCGCAGGTGACAGTGCCTTGAAGGTCTTTCACTTCATCTCGAGCGCTGAATTGGCCCTTTTGCGTGAGAGGACTGGGAATCTGCGGATCGCCCTAGCACTGGGGTTCGAATCAAATAGGGTTGGGTTAAGAGTTGAGGGTTAAGTAATCCTACATAGAGACTCATTCTAAGAGAATGAGTACAGCAGGAAAAGGGTTCAATGAACTCTAACGTGGGATTAGAGCAAAACCCAAAGGAAGGGGATTGCTGTGTCTAGAATGTTTAGGAGACAGGGTGGTTTATGGGTGGTTTTAGACTTGGAACCACCACTGGCTGAGTTGGACTTACCAAAGATGTACCGGGTACGTGGTGTCTTGGCTTATGAAAACCAAGGCATTGAGGCGGCCCGCCAGAGGTAACAAAGCAAGTCAAAGGGAAAAGATCATGGTACCGTGAGAGAGAGCGAGAGAGCTGAACACTTTTCCAGTTATGCTAAAAATGGGCTCCAGCAAGAGCAAACAAAAGGAGAGTCCACACAGGACATGGATTAGCCAACCAAAAATACAATACATGCTAAATAATTACAGCCCAGAACCTGTAAAGCAGTTAGAATTGTGGATCAAGGAATGTGGTTTTCCAGAGGGAGGAAGTTTTAGTAAATATTGAGGTTGAGGTTGGAGGAGAGAGAGAAGGAGAAAAGGAAGGGCAAAATAGAACCTGTGAATTGGAGTGCTTATACATTGTGGAAGGCTGAGGCTGATATCAGGGAAAGGAAATCTCAAGTAAAAGATAGATCGAGTACACGTACAAATACCAGCGCACATGCAGATGTGCGCGGAAAACAACCTCGCAAAGCTGTACAGTGTCTTAAGTCTGTTTCATATCCTGACCTTGATGACTGCCCTCTGAGACCTCCAGCCCCCTTACAAGATCCGCCTGGTGAAGGTTCCAAGTCAGCAGCCGCAGCCTCAGGGTCTGCTGAATCACCACAACCAACTGAAGCAAGAAGCCCAAAAGAAGGACGACCACTACAAGATGGAAAGGCATCCAGGGCCGGTTCGTGATCACCCCCCCGACAGTTGATGAGTCAGACAGCGAGGGTACTAGCGCACGATCATCTAACCAGGTGATTCTGCAAGCCTCAGTGGCTGAAGTTGCAGGTCCAGAAGGGTGACCAGTGCTGGTGCACTGACCATGAACCATGAAAGATCTGGAAAGTGCCTATGGGCAGTTGCCTGACCCATGCGAGGTTGGAGGTCATAAGTTCGCCAAAGAAGTGACAACGTTCTGTACTGAGTTCCGTCCCACTTCACATAAGATGAGACGTCTCCTGGGATGAAAACCAGGTGCCGTTTTCACCAAAATCAACTATACCTGGCCAGCTGCAAATGTCCACGCCAGAGTAGCCAACTCACGAGCGGAGCAGACCAGAGACTTTAATGCTTTTGTTGCAGCACTGGCAACCGCCTGTAGGGAGGCATTCCCAGTGCGAATGGACACGACAAAAATAGCAATGTGTAAACAACAGGAAGGTGAGATCATGTCCCAGTACCTTACGCACCTCACTGAAGTCCATAATGCCCATAGCGGACTGAGACCACCCTTCGACAAAACGGTAGTAGAAATCACGGCATATGAAGCACACCTGAGGAACAGCTTCATCAACGGAATGAAGGACGAAATAGCGAAAAAGGTAAAAGACGCGTGTATTACCTGGGACATGGGAAAGCTGAATTTGATAGAACAGCATGCAATACATGCTGAATAATTGCTTACCCGAGAGAAGGATAAGCGGTAACTAAAGATGGAACAGCAAGCAGATAAAACTCAGCTTACTCTGATGCAGATGGTCGCCCAGCCATTGGAGGGAGGTGCTGTGGAAAAAAGAAAGAGGAAGAGGTGCTGGCAGAGGTAGATCTGGCGGGTGCTTTGTTTGTGGAGCAATGGACCACTGGACGAAACAGTGCCCACACAGACAGCCGAAATTGGCTCTGGAGGCTGGACAGCAGGGTGACTGTCAGGGGAAGGCAGAGGTGAAGGTGGGCAGCCCACAAGGTACAGGTAAGCCTCTTTTCTTTATGGTTTGCAATGAAGGCTCGCTTATGCTAATCTCTTCTACTAACCTTATGGACACTGAGACATGTCCCACCTCTATATTGAGCATTGAGGTTGCGAAGTGTGAGCAATATGTCCAATATAACAATGATGCGTATAAGTTGATGCCTACCTCCATGTTATACGTGGAAGGTACACCAGTTACCTTTTTGGTAGATACAGGAACAACATATTTAGTCCTTAAATCAAGCCAGTTCAGAGAGTCGATGCCAATAAAGATGAGTGGAAGCTTTCTGAACTCAATGGAAGCATCAGCAGTCATGGTACGAGAGAGATTTACCACGTCCTTGCAGAGCATGATATCTGTTAAAGCCTGAGGCTATAGAAAGAATTGCTCCAGTCTTTGAATCCCTCCTAAAGGCTGGAGTGATAATCCCCTGTGAGAACCTACCGGTGAGAACCCCCATTTTTCCGGTCAAAAAAGCAAACATTCCAGGTGAACCGGAGGAATGGAGGTTTGTTCAAGACCTGCAGGCAGTCAATACGCTGCTGTCCTGCGCGCCCCAAATGTTCCCAACCCCTATATGATATTAGCTCAAATTCCACCGGACAGTAAATGGTTCACTGTTGTGGATTTAGCAAATGCCTTCTTTAGTGTACCAGATAATCAATTCTGGTACGCTTTTTCATTCAAAGGGAAATCATATACCTTCACGCAAATTTGTCAAGGTTACTGTGAGTCCCCCGTCAAACATAATGAGTCTCTATGCAGGAGTCTGGAGACTCCTGTTTTAACCCCAGGATCATCGGTTCTGCAGTATCCTTACTGCTTCCCGAGCAAAAGACAGCACACATGTCGGCAGCACGTTGGCTGAGATACAATACCGTATTATAGGAGATGCCTAATATTACAATAAAGCGATGTAGCATCCTTAGCCCTGCTAGCCTTCTCCCCACAGAAGGAGACGGAGACCCACATGATTGAGTCGCTGTAACTAATGAAATCTGCAGCCCCAGACTGGATTTGCAGGATTCACCACTTCAGAATCTGGATATGGAGTTTTTTGTGGATGGGTAAGCATTCAGGAGCAAGCAGACAGGCCAGAACTGTGTTTAATATGCTGTAGAGACTACCCATGAGGTAGTCAAAGCGGGATCACTCCTTTCTCATCTGTCAGTGCAAGCAGCGGAGCTGATTGCCTTGACTGAGGCATGTAAATTGGCTAAGGGAAAGACAGTGAATATTTACAACGATAGCAGATATGCATTCGAGATTGTGCATGATTTTGGAACCCTGTGGAAACACAGGGGCTTCTTAACCTCTACCAGAAAGCTCATGGCCTGGTTTCTGATCTCCTGGAAGCGGTCCTGTTGCCCAAATCAATTCCTGTGTGTAAATGTGAAGCCCACACAGAAATAATGATTCTAATGCGAGGGCAGATTCAGCAATAAGAATGGCAGCCCAGTAGCCGCCAAGTAATCAGATTTACATGTGTATGACAAAAAATTTGTACCTCAACAGCATACGTACGGGAGTTACAGTCACAGGCCACAACAGGAGAAAAGCATGAATGGACGAAAGCAGGATGCAGTGTGAGGGAAGGAGTATGGTGTGGCCCCAATGGTAAACGCTGTCTACCACGATCATTATTTCCATTCTATGACAAATTGACACACGGTAAGGACCATGTGTCAAAAGGGGGGATGTATGACAGTATTTCAGCACACTGATACACTAAGGGATGTACTCATCACTCCCAGAAATATTGTGAATGATGTGTTATCTGTGCCACTACTAATGTGGGCAGGGGAAAACAGATGAGTCAGGCAGCACACCCCCAACCCCAAAGCCCTTTGAACATTTACAGATGGATTGTATTGAACTAACACTCAGCAAAAGGAATAGGTATAGTCTGGTAATAGTTTTCCAAATGGTTAGAAGAGTTCCCCACGTCTAAACAGGATGCCAGTGAAATAGCCAAGGTGTTGCTAACTGAACTAATCCCGAGATGGGGCAACCCTGAGAGGTTCAGTAGCAACAATGAGACACCATTTGTCAATAATACCCTACAGCTGATTAGTGATGATTTGGGAATAAACATGAGACAACACTGTGCCTACCATCAAGTGAGCGATGGGACAATGGAAAAAGAAATTTGCTACCCAAAAATAAATGAATAGACAAAGTGTTGTGACGAACTAGGGGTGAAATGGACAAAGGCACTTCCAATTGTGCTAATGTATATGAGATCTACGAGGAGAGGAATTGCTAATCTTAGCCTGTTTGAGATTTCGTTCGGTAGGCTGCCCAACACAGGAATTGGCCCAAGACCTAAGGTAAGACAGATAACAGGCCACTGTGAGGATGAGATGTCGTGTCACTGTATAACTCTCTCCACACTTTTATCTCAAATATACAATCAAGTGAAAGCAGCACTGCCCCAACCAGCAGGAGGGAAGCTGTACGATCTAGAACTGGGAGACTGGATAGTGGTGAAAGACTTCAGGAGGAAAAACTGGAAGGCAAAGAGGTTGATGGGACCATTTCAAGTGATCCTTCCAACACAGACAGCTGTTAAGATCGCCGATTTTTAGTTATCTGGCTCTGTTTTTTTTAAATCTGGCTCTTTCGTTTCGTTGTTGTCATAAAATGACAAAAGGGGGAAATGTAATGGAAAATCAACAAAATTAACATTTATTGTGAAATCTGTAAAAGAATACCTTCCTATGTCAATTTAATGCAGGCAGCCTTACTTTGCTGAATTCTGTGAACAGACAGCCTGTCCTCACAAGTTTCGCAAACAATTTAATTCGGCAGAGTCAGGGGAAAACACAAGGGCAGTCGCAGTTTTTTCAATAGTACAGGAATGGGAAAACAACTCCTTATGTGCAAAAGGGCTCGAACTGTTCCTAAGCTGATTGAGCTTGAGGTGAGATAAGGCTGAGTGAATTACGGTATAAAGGAAACATGTGAATGATACTCAAGACCCTTGCATAAGACATTTTGTCAAGTGCAGAAAGTCCCTTTGCAAAGGCCTGTAATATAATTTTTCTTTGCTCTTGCTAGCATTTGAGTTGCGTCGATTTAATTTCCATGACAGGTACTAACAGTTTAAAATTATGGGGATTTTAAAATAAGGCCATCTTTGAATATTGAAGGTTTTTTTTTAAAGGGGGGAGATGTGATGATGCTGCGACTTTAACAAGGTTATGGTATCCTTAGCTTTTCTTTCAGAGAGATTATAAAAGGTACAGACTCTGAAAGGTCTAAGTTTGAAAGGTGTAAAGGGCCAATTTGATGATAGCTAACAGATACTGAGTGGTTTGACCAGCTGCATCAGTCCTGAAATATCCATGTTACACCTGTTTAAAACAACAAGCAAAGTTAAGGTGTGGGCTATGTTCTCAAAATGTTTTGAGGGGCTCTGGCCTGGTCCATAACAGATCTCAAATAAGAGGTAGTGCATTGTTGAACATTCACACAGTTCCTCATTTTGCTGGTGATCTACAATTAGTAAATCTCAATTTGCCATTGTATTGGTTCAGTTTATGTCAATAACAGCGGTAACTTGGAATTTTTTTCTGCCTTTCCATGAGTGGTTTGGAAGAGCTTTGCCTGAGTGCGGTTATTTCTGGAGCTCAAAATCTGCATAGTTCAGCTTTGGATTTTCAACACCATTAAAATACTCTGCATAAATTAAATCCAGAAATATCTTAAAATCAAGTGGTTTGAACTGAAGTTCCTGATGACTCTAATTAGTGATCCCAGGGCCTTCAGTAGGAAGCCAAGTTTGTTTATCAGTTGACAATTCTGGCTTTAGCTTGTTGTAAATGTACCAATCTTGCTAATTGCACTAAGGCACTGGAGTCCCTCTGGTTTCGGATTTTCAGGAGATTTCCTTCCTCTGATTTGTTACTTATTAGTCCAGCACCATTTACAACTCTGGCTGACCACAGTGAATTGCATTGAACTGAATCAATAATTGCATGTTCTCCCACACTTCCTTAATATACAATTAATCTTCTGGTTTGATGGGCTTGGGAGAGTGAATGATATTCCAGATCTTGAGGTGAGAAGTTAAAGCAATATGCAGTTTACCTTGTGTTCATAGTCCATATCACCACCGGGATCTCATGTGAAGTGTCCAAACCTGTCCTGCAAACAACCCAGTGAGGTCCATTTGATCCTGAGGCGGCAAGCTGAAAATTCCCATCAAGGGGTAAGCACAAGTTACTAAGGGAATCTAACAGGATAAAATTTCTAAAACAATCATGCACTGCTTTGCATTTGCGAAAAATTGAAACAATCACAGGAAGGTTAAGCAGTTATTAATAATTGAAAGAAGCATTTCCACTCAATTTCTGATATGGTAGAAGCAAATTGTATTCAAAGTAAATATGTGGCATCATCTTAAGCCTCAATTCAATTCACTGTTTTCGTAACAGTAAGTTCACAGTTTAGTTGGAACTGAACGTGCTCCCTAACTTGCATTAGCACTGTCGTAAAGCAGAGAAATAAGGCAACTGATAATCTGAAGAATGATAATCTCAAATCAAATTGGCATTTCATTCCTTCAGTTGTATGCCAGTAAAGATCTCTTCAATTTTGAAATGAAATTCCAATCAGGGCTTCTTCAGAAATGCTGGAATCATACTTCCATTCTGACAATTCCCTGTTCGTGCACTCCTGTTGGAGATAGACAAAATACATTGCACTTTTCACAGATATTCATTGCCATATTCAGAAATGTAAAGGTTGATACACAAGATAGCTATTGTTAATGGGTAAGTGTGTAATTTATGTTTGAGGTTAGGGTGCTGAGAGTAAAAGTTGCCAAGTGTTTAAGGGGGTAGGTTGCCAGGTGGATGAAGTACCACATGGGTAATTGGATCAGATGTCAGTTGGATAGTTTGTCAGGTGGGTATTTTGCAAGGTGAGTAAGGCACAGGGTAAATAAGTGTGCCAGGGAGAATGCTGGCAAAGCCCAGGTAAATGATAGAGTATTTGGGTCAGGTCAAATTGATGGGGAGACATTGGATCCAGCTGGGTCAGGAGAGCACCAGGTCCCAGGGTATATAGGGGGTAAAGCGTGATCTGGCCCTGAATGAGGAAGGAGTGACAGTTCCTGAGAGAGGATTGGTATGCAGTGTGAGTATCACTTCAAGGATGGCAAAAAAAAATCAGATCCATCAACAAGATAGCTGTGTCAGTTCTGAACTGCAGTAGAGCAGCAAGGCTTGGTCCAGAGCGATGGTTCAAAGTAGCAGAAGGGGACATCAGGTCCAGTTCAGGAGAAGGGGATATAATCAATGTAGCAAGAGGGAGGTGCGCATCAGGTCTATTGCAGGAGAAGGGCCAATATCTCTGGGACAGGGGAAGGAATGAGAGAAAGGATGGACAACAAATACTAGCCAAACCAAAAATATCTGCATCCCACAAATAAGAAGAACATTGTTTAAACTCCAATGGTTTCGAGCTCAATTTTCCTAATCCTTTCCCAGAAGACAATGCATTCATCACAGGGATTTATCCAATGACCCTGGGGTGAACTTCCAAAAGAATGGAACCAAAGCGTGAACAATGGTCTAAAAGTGTATCAATCCTACATTTAATCTCTAAACTTGCAAACACATCTTAATAATTACCGTCACATATAAACTTGAATAACATCTGGGTCTCAAATGAACTCAATTTCCAATCACATATCTCCAACATTATGAAGCAAATTGCATGCTGTGCCATTTATTTCAAAGACTAAAATGAGAACAAAATTGAATTAACAATCAGTTCCCCAAGTCTTTCTCCAGTCATTAAGTAATACTGTTACACCTTCTATTGTAAGGCAAGAGTGAAATTAAACAGAAATCTTTGGCATGAAATGCCATTGCTATTGTTGACTCCCTTACTGTAATAATTCTGGTTGGCAACTGCAGAACAAATATTGAATTAGATCAAACATATAAATGTGTTCACTACAAGAACAGGTAACAGGCTGACAATGTTGGATGAGTGAAACACTTCTTGGGTAACCAAAATATTTCGAACATCTGCATGTTGTTACCCTTTGTGGGAGAGTCGAAAACCAGAGGCAAAATCGCACAATTAAACCGAAGATGAAGAGAAATTTCATATAGAGTCATATATTCATAGAGATGTGCAGCATGGTAACAGACCCTTCAGTCCAACCTGTCCATGCTGACCAAATATCCCAACTCAATCTAGTCCCAAATGCCAGCACCCGACGCGTATCCCTCCAAACCCTTCCTATTCATATATCCATCCAAATGTTTTTTAAATGTTGCAATGGCCTCCACTATCTTTCCTGGCAACTCATTCCATATATGTACCACCCTCTGTCTGAAAAAGTTGCGCCTTAGGTCTCTTTTATATCTTTCCCCTCTCACCCTAAACCTATGCCCTCTAGTCCTGGACTCCCCATCCCAGGGAAAAGTCTTTGTCTATTTATACTATCCGTGCCCCTCATGATTTTGTAAACTTCTATTTGGTCACCCCTCAGCCTCTGACGCTCCAGGGAAAACAGCCGCAGTCTGTTCAGCCTCTCCCTATAGCTCAAATCCTCCAACCCTGGCAACTTTCTTGTAAATGTTTTTTGAGCCCTTTCAAATTTCACAACATCTTTCCAGTAGGAAAGAGACCAGAATTGCACACAACATTCCAAAAGTGTATCCAAATGGCTAGTTCTCCCTGTATTTCGTGAAATCTAACCATGCTAACCAGTCTCCCATCGGGAATGTTGTCAAACGTTTTTCTGAAGTCCACAGAGATCAGAGGATTGTGATTCTATGGGATCTTTAACATAAAGGATTGTTCAAATTGGCACATTAAGAATATTCAAAGCTAGGATAAACATTTTTTAATCTATAAGGGAGACATGGGTTATAGAAGCAAAGTGGAATTGAGGATTATCAGATGACCCATGACCTCTTTTAATGGCAGAGCAGATTTAATGGGCTGAATGGCCTACTTTGACCCCTATGTTTTGTGGTACTTGTTTTCCTGGGTGAGCAATGCTTCTAGAGCACACAAAGCTCAGCACAATTAAGGGTAAAGCTTGGTCAGTTCGACGTTCAGTGACTTGCATTTGTGCTCAGTCCATCACCTGCAAACTAGAGTCTCTCGCCAAGATTCTGTGAGCAGCATCTCAAATCAGCCACATTACTCCATTCAAGCCAGAACATCCTTACATCTCCTTATATTTTGTTTCCTTCATTATCACTGGAGCAAAATACTGAAACTCCATTCCAAACATTAGTATGGACCTCCCTCCAACAAACAGACTGCAGTAGTTGAAGGAAGCTTTCTACCTCCACCTTATCTTCAAAAAGTATGATTGGGAAAAATTATGTAGAAATTTCCACAGACATTCATATCCTTTGATATAAAAATAGTGAAGTCTATATTCAAAAAGCACATATTAGCATTTGTTTAAAGTTAAGATTTTTTTTGAATCAGCATAGAATATTTCATTATAAAGGTGGCGCTGAGGTAAGACAGATCTGTGAAGGCACCAAAATTAGCCTTGATAAATAACCCCTTTCACCCCTTTTGTCCAAGATTTGGAAGTCAATCCACGAGAAACAAATTACACAAAGATATTAATTGTAATTGCCTCAGAGTTATCAACTTACCCATAAGACAATTGATGTGAGAACAGAAGTAAGCCATTCAGCCCATCAAATCTGCTCTGCCACAGAAATAGATCATGGTTAACCATATAATTTTCAACTATACTTTCCTGCCATATCTCCATAATCCTTAATTCCCTGACTGATCAATAATCTGCCGATGTCAGCCTTGAACATACTTTATGACACAAGTTACACGCCCATCTTTTCGAAAGATTTCCACAGACTTCCTACCTCCATTGGACAAAAAAGTCTCTTCTCATCATCGCTGTCCTAACTCGGAGATCAGTCATCCTCTGGTCCTCAAATATTAAAAAGGGGGAAAGCAACATTTCCGCATTTATCCTGTCAAGCCCCCTGAAAGTCTTATTTATTTCAATAAGGTCTCAACTCATTCTGCTAAACTCTGATGAATACAATGCTTAAAAATTTGTTACTGGAAAAGCGCAGTAACATGGTGGGGTCATGGTCAAGGGGGCAGTAGGAGGACGTGTCCGAGAGCTGGCGTTTAACCTCAGTAAGACCGCAATTTTCCCTCAGATGTGGTTGATGATGCTCTCCACCGCATCTCCTCCACTTCCCGCTCCTCCGCCCTTGAACCCCGCCCCTCTAATCGTCACCAGGACAGAACCCCACTAGTCCTCACCTACCACCCCACCAACCTCCAGATACATCGGATCATCCTTCGTCATTTCCTCCACCTCCAAACGGACCCCACCACCAACGATATATTTCCCTCCCCACCCCTATCAGCATTCTGGAAAGACCACTCCCTCTGCGACTTCCTTGTCAGATCCACACCCCCCACCAACCCAACCTCCACTCCTGGCACCTTCCCCTGCAACCACAAAAAATGCAAAACTTGCTCCCGCACCTCCCCCCTCACTTCCCTCCAAGGCCCCAAGGGATCCTTCAATATTCATCAGAAATTCACCTGCATCTCCACACACATCATTTACTGCATCCGCTGCACCCGATGTGGCCTCCTATACATTGGGGAGACAGGCCGCCTACTTGCAGAATGTTTCAGAGAATACCTCTGGGACACCCGCACCAACCAACCCAACTGCCCAGTGGCTGAACACTTTAACTCCCTCTCCCACTCCGCCAAGGACATGCAGGTCCTTGGCCTCCTCCATCGCCAGACCATGGCAACACAACATCTGGAGGAAGAGCGACTCATCTTCGGCCTAGGAACCGTCCAGCCACAGGGGATGAATGTGGATTTCTCCAGCTTCCTCATTTCCCCTCCCCCCACCTTTTTTCAGTCCCAACCCTTGGACTCAGCACGGCCTTCTTGACCTGCAATCTTCTTCCCGACCTCTCCGCCCCCATCCCCTCTCTGGCCTATCACCCTCACCTTAAGCTCTTTCCACCTATCGCATTCCCAATGCCCCTCCCCCAAGTCCCTCCTCCCTACCTTTTATCTTAACCTGCTTGACACACCCTCCTCAATCCTGAAGAAGGGCTTATGTTAGAAACATCGATTCTCCTGCTCCTTGGATGTTGCCTGACCTGCTGCATTTTTCCAGCAACACATTTTTAAGCTCTGATCTCCAGCATCTGCAGTCCTCACTTTCTCCTCTGATGAATACAATGCCAACCTACTCAATATCTCCTCATGTGAAAATTAAACCATATCAATCTCATGAGCCATCTCTGAACAACTTCCATTGCCAGCACATATTTCCCTTGATAAGGGATCAAAATGTGTCACGGGGTTGTGTACATGGTCTGACTAGTCCCTCACACAGCGTTAGTAAGACATCCCTACTTTAGTACTCCCTACTTTAATGATGCATTAAAAGACTAATTTTCAATTTATCTTTCCCATAAATTATTGTATTTAGATGCTAGCTTTGTGTGATTCATGCACAGGAATCCCAAATCCTTCAATGCTGTTGCTTTCCGCATTTTCCACAGTTAAACAATACTCATCTCCCCTATCCTTCTTGCTAAAGTGCATAATCTCACATTTTCCTGTGTTATGTTACATCTACCAACTTACTAACTTGTTTCTGTATTTCTATGCACCAATTATGTCATCCACAAAATGCCTTCTCACGTACTTTTGTGTCATTCACATAATTGACAATAGTACATTCCCATCCCTCACCCAAGTCATTAGAAAATATTGTAAATAATTGTGGGCCCAGAATGTATACCTGTGGAACTCCAATAGTTATTGGTTTCCATGTTAAAAATGTCTCTTTGCCTTCTTTCAGTTAGTCCATTCTTTAACTATCTTAATATACTATACAGAGCACTGTAGGTTGGCATGGTGGCTCAGTGGTCAATACTGCTACCTCACAGTGCTAGGGACTTGGGTTTGATTCCAATTTTGGGCGACTGTCTGTGTGGAATTTGCACATTTGCCCTGTGTCTACGTGGGTTTCCTCCCACAATACAAATATGTTCTGGTTAGGTGAATAGGCCATGCTCAATTGTTTTCAGGGATGTGTGGATTCGGTGCATTAGTCAGGGGGTAAATGTGGAGTAATGGGTCTGGGTGGGTTACTCTTTGGTGGGTCAGTGTGGACTTGTTGGGCCAACTGGCCTGTTTCCACACTGTAGGGATTCTTAGACTATGGTATTTTACCGATTAAGTAGTCATATATGCAGCAGCCTTTTAAGTTCCTTTTGGAAACCCAAATGTATTCCATCTGGTTCTGCTTTACCTATGTTACTTATTACCTCCTCAATGAACTGTAGAAAATTAGTCAGGCATGATTTCTTTTTCATCATTTCATTACCTATTTCAAATTTCTGGATACTTCATCCTTTATGTTGGACAAACGTTTTGCAATTCAAGGTAATGTCAAGGTAACTGCCTCATAATTGCTTTTTTGCCCTTTCTATTTTGAATAAACTTTCCAATACATCTAATAGCTGTTGACTGTCATCAAATAATGCAGATCAATAAGTTTTATAAAGTCAGAGAACTGCAGATGCTGGAAATCAGAAACAAAGCCAGATGGCATGTCAGACTTTTAGCCCAGCGTGGTGGACTCTCAACCCGGGATGGTGGACTCTCAACCCAGTGTGGTGCACTCTCAACCCGGTGTGTTGCACTCTCAGCTCGGCGTGGTGGACGCTCAGTCCAGTGTGGTTGACTTTCAGCCCGGTGTGGTGAACTCTCAGCCCCGTGTGGTGGACTCTCAGCCCGACATTGTGCATTCTCAACTCGGTGTGGTGCACTCTCAGCCCGTTGAGGTGGACTCTCAGCCCGCTGTGGAGGACTCTTAACCCAGGCATGGTGGACTCTCAGCCCGGTATGATGGACTCTCAACCCGGTGTGGTGGACTCTTAACCCGGTGTGTTGGACTCTTAGCCCGGTGTGGTCAACTCTCAGCCCAGTGTGGTGCACTCTCAACTCGGTGTGGTGCACTCTCAACTTGGTGTGATGGACTCTCAGCTCAGTGTGATGGACTCTCAACCCAGTGTGATGCACTCTCAACCCGGTGTGTTGGGCTCTCAGCCCAGTGTGGTCAACTCTCAGCCCAGTGTGATGCACTCTCAACTCGATGTGGTGGGCTCTCAGTCCAGTGTGGTCGACTGTCAGCACGATGTGGTGCACTTTCAGCCTGGTGTAGAGCACTCTCAGCCCATAGTGGAGGACTCTCAGACCAGTGTGGTGCACTCTCAACCCGGTGTGGTGGACTCTCAGCCTGGCATTGTGCACTCTCAACTCGGTGTGGTGCACTCTCAGCCCGTTGAGGTGGACTCTCAACCCGGTATGGTGAACACTCAGCCCATGTGGTGCACTCTCAACCTGGTGTGTTGCACTCTCAGCCCAGTATGGTGCATTCTCAACCCGGTGTGGTGGACTCTCAGACCAGTGTGGTGACTCGCAAACCAGTGTGGTGCACTCTCAACATGGTGTGGTGGACTCTCAGCCCAGTGTGTTGGACTCTCAGCCCAGTGTGTTGGACTCTCAGCCCGGTGTGGTGGACTCTCAGCCCAGAGTGTTGGACTCTCAGCCCGGTGTGGTGGACTCTCAGCCCAGTATGGTGGACTCTCAACCCGGTGTAATTGACTCTCAGCCTGGTGTGGAGCACTATCAGCCCGGTGAAGTGGACTCTCAGCTCGGCGTGGTGCACTCTCAACCCTGTGTGGTGCACTCTGAGCCCATTGAGGTGGACTCTCAACCCAGTGTGGTGGACTCCCAGCCCAGTGTGGTACCCTCTCAGCCTGGTGTGGTGGAATCTCAACCCGGGGTGATGGACTCTCAGCCCAGTGTGGTGCACTCTTAACACGGTGTGGTGGAGTCTCAGCCCGGTGCAGTGTACTCTCAGCCCAGTGTGGTGGTCTCTCAGCCCAGTGTAGTGCACTCTCAACCTGATGTGATGGACTCTCAGCCTGGTGTGGTGCATTCTCAACACGGTGTGGTGGACTCTCAGCCCAATGTGGTGGACTCTCAACACGGTGTGGTGGACTCTCAGCCAAGTTTGGTGAACTCTCTGCTTTGGCTCTATGTGTTAGTCTCTCGGCCCGGCATGTGCTCAACATGGACTTCTGGTCTCTAAGTGTTTTCTTAAAGTGCAGTCCCTCTGTGGCTAAGCTCTTGAGAAAGACTGGAATGTTTACACATTTAGCCCTCTTTCTTTATTTCGTCCTTAAAACTAAGAAGGTCTGCAATATGTAACTTTTAACCTTATTTTGTATGTGTTACACTATACTATAATTACTGCAATGTTCAACTGTATTAATTTTGTTCTTTCTCTCTATCTTGTTTTTAAGGTTCTGTGCTTGGGTACTTGTACCTAAAATAGTGCTTTGTGTGGTGATATTATGCACTTTTCAGTGTGCTCCTGCATTTTTGTACTTGAGTACTTGTGACAGTCAAATGAAATCAAAATCAAAATTGCTGGGAAAATCGGCAGATCAATAAATGTTGCAAAGGAAATGTCAGGAGTGTTGTTTTATTCAAATACCTTTCATAAAAATCTAATAATAATGTACAAGTGAAACAGCACATGAAAATTGACATTATATAGAAGTGCAATTAATGATGTCCAACACGCAAGAACAAATTCACAAAGTTAGGAAGAAGAACTTTATTCACTGCTCTGTCTCATGCCCAAGTAAAACAAAAAGTATTGGGATTAGGTTTGTTCAATTAAACAAGGAATGGTGAACATCTGTCGGTCAGAAGGGTAGTTGTGAAACATTCACCACAATGTGATTAGATCTGGAGTAATTACAAATGATGATCAATCAAATCCAAGCAACTTCATCTTGAAGAAGGCACCTTCAACAGAAAAGAACAAACAGGCTGGGTGGAATGTAATGGCGATTATTCGGTAAACCAGTAAATATGTTATTGGACATGATTACAAGGGACCAGGCAATATGTTACACAGTGAAAATAAAGATCATATCCATCGTGAAGTAAAGGGCGTTATAATGTAAGCAGTCTCCTGATGTTAAGGAGCAGTGGTGAGTGTCCCTATCTCTGAGCCAGGAGCCTGGATTCAAGTGCTACTGACTTCGGAAGTGTGTAATAACATCTCTGAACAAGTTGCTCAGAAAATATTTAAACTGTCTGCTACAAATGATTACATTGATAAGTGGCTGGTTTATCAGAGTCAAATGTGGTGGGAGCAGAAAGTGGAAGTTAAAGAGTGAAGGAGGTTTTGGGTGAAACCGTTTATCATGGCGGCTCAGTGGTTAGCACAGCTGCCTTGCAGTGCCAGGGGCCCAAGTTCAATTCCAGCCTTGGGTGACTGTCTGTGGGGAGTGTGCACGTTCTCCTCCCCTCTGCAAGGGTTTCCTGCGAGTGTTCTGGACTCTTCCCACAGTCCAAAGATGCATGAATTGGCCATTCTAAATTGTCTGTTGTGTTAGGTGCATTAGTCAGAGGGGAAATGGGTCTGCGTGGGTTACTCTTTGGAGGGTCGGTGTGAACTTGTTGGGCTGAAGGGCCTCTCCCCACACTGTAGGGAATCCAATCAAGTAATGGCAGTCTGAAATTGAATTACAAGCAAAAAATAGTACTGTATTAGCCAATTAAGGAGCCTCACATTTGTCTGGATTAAAATCCATTTGCCACTTTTTCGCCCAACTCTCCAGTCTACCTATACCCTCCTGTATTCTTCCTGCTTTCTGCTACTTCACCAATATTTGTGTTATCTGCAAACTTGATGATCAGACGAGCAATGCCCTCTTCCAGATCATTTATGTATATTACAAACAACAGTGGCCCCAACACTGACCGTTGTGGAAGATCACTTGTCACCTTTCTCCATTTTGAGAAACCCCGTTCAAATATTACTCTCTTTCTCCTGATGCTCAAACAGTTCTTTATCCACCTAGCTAGAACACCCTGCACGCCGTGTGACTTCACCTTCTCCATTCATCTACCATGGGGAACGTTATCAAATGCCTTAATAAAGTCCATGTATATGACATCAACAGCCCTTCCTTCACCTTTTCTCAAAGAAGTCTATTAAGTTGGTAAGGCACAATCTCCCCTGCACAAAACCATGTTGCCCATCACTGATAAAGCCATTCTTTTCTAAATATAAATAGATCCTATCCCTCAGTACCCTCTCCACCAACTTTCTCACCACCGAAGTCAGGCTCACTGGTCTGTAGTTACCTGGAATATCCCTACTACCCTTGTACGGGGGGATAACATGACCAACTTTCCAACCCTCTGGCGCCTCACCTGTGTTTAAGGATGCCACAAAGATATCTGTCAGGGCCACGGCTATTTCCTCTCTCACCTCCCTCTGCAACCTGGGATAGATCCCATCCGGTCCTGGGGACTTGTCCATAATAACCTCTAGCCTACCCAACACATCTTTCCCACTTATGTCAACGTGATCCAGACTAATTGAACTTCTATCTCTAATCTCAAGATTCATCATGTTCCTCTCCTCCATGAACAGTGATACAAAGTAATCTTTCAGAATCTCACCCATTCTCTCAGGTTCATTACACAGCCTTCCGTCATTATCCTTTAGTGGGCCAATCCTTCCTCTAGTTACCCACTTGCTTCTTATGTAAGAATAAAATGCTTTGGGATTCTCCTTAATTCTGCTTGCTAAAGCTACTTCATGACCCCTTTTAGCCCGCTTGATTCCTCATTTAAGACTTGTCCTACTCTTCTGATATTCCTCTAGAGCCCGTTCTGTTCTTCACTGCCAAGACCTTATGTACACTTCCCTTTTCCTCTTGGCTAGTCGTACAATTTCTCCTGTCATCCACAATTCATGAATCTTGCCCTTCCTATTCTTTGCCTTCAACGGGACATGCCTATCCTGCCCCATCTTTGAAAGCCTCCCACATCTCAAATGTGGACTTCCCTTCAAATAGCTGTGTCCAATCCACATTTCCGACATCCTGCCTAATTGTGATATAATTAGCCTTGGCCCTGTTTCGTACTCTACCTTTAGGACCTCTCTCATCTTTACCTACAAGTGTTCTAAAACTTACAGAATTGTGGTCGCTTTTCCCAAAGAAATCACCGACCGCAACTTCTACCACCTGTCCTGGTTTGTTCCCCAGTACAGGTCCAATATGGCCCCTTCCCTCATCGGACTATTGACATACTGCTCTAGAAAACTCTCCTGAACACTTCTTACAAATTCTACCCCCTCCAAACCTCAGATGCTAAGTGTATCCCAATCAAGTATGGGAAAATTAAAATCTCCCATCACCACTATCCTATTGCCTCTACATCTTTCCATAACCTGTTTACCATTTTGTTCTTCTAACTCACGCTCACTGTTGGGAGGCCTGTAATACAGCCCCAACAATGTGACTGTCCCCTTCTTATTTCTCAGCTCCACCCATACTGCCTCACTATCCAAGTCATCCATAGTGTCCTCCTTTAGCACAGCCGTGATATCATCCTTGACCAGCAATGCAACTCCACCGTCCCCCACCCCCCACCTTTTACTTCCCTCCCTGCCCTGTCTGAAGCATCTATATCCTGGAACATTTGTTGCCAATCATCATGCCCTTCCTCACATTAAATTAGATGCATTTCAGGCCACCAGTTCTTTTGCGCTCATCTGTTCTCTGCCTACTCTTCCCTTTATTAATGCTATCTTCATGATTCTTAATGTCTCCAGTCTCCACTTCACTGCTTATTTGTTTTCTCTTCTGGGTCCCAGTCCCCTTCCACATTAGTTTAAGACCTCCCCCAAGGACATTGGTTCCAGTCTGGTTCAGATGTAGACCATCCATTTTGTAATAGTCCCACCTTCCCCAGAACTGACCCCAATGTCCAACAAATCTGAACCCCTCTCTCCTACACCATCCCTCAAGCCACGAGTTCATCCTGCTATTTTTTTCATTTGTACACTGTCTAGCCCGTGGCACTGATAGTAATCCCAAGATCATTACCTTTGAGCTCCTCCTCTTTAACATCTCTCCTAGCTTCCTGAATTCTGCTTTCAGGACCTCATCTTGTTTTCTACTTATATCATTGGTGCCTATATGCACCAAGACAACTGGCTGTTCATTCTCCCCTTTTAGAATGCTCTGCAGCTGATCGGTGACATCCCTGACCTGAGCACCTTGGAGGCAACAGACCATTCGGGAGTCCCGTTTTCGTCCCCAGAACTACCTATCTACTCCCCTCACAATAGAATCCACTATGATTATGGCCCTACAAGTCTTTTTCCCACCCTTCTGAACAGCAGTGCCCGCCACAGTACCATGATCCTGGCAACTGCTGCCCTCCCCTGGTGAGCCATCTCCCCCAACAGTACCCAAAATGGTATTACTGTTTTGGAGGGAGATGACCGCAGGGGACACCTACGTTGCCTTCCTACTCTTTTTCTGTCTTTTGGTCACCCATTCACTATTTCCCTCAGCAATTCTAACCTGCGGTGTGACCAGTTCACTAAACGTGCTATCCACGACCTCCTCAGCATCGCGGATGCTCCACAGTCAGTTCATCCGCAGCTCCAGAGCCGTCATGCGGTCAAGCAACAGCTGCAGCTGGACACACTTCTTGCAAGGTTGACTTTCCTTTCAGTCCATCTCTCCTGCCAGACTTACTGAGTTTCTCCAGCTATTTATGTTGCTGTTTCAGATTTCCAAAACCCATCATTCTTTGTTTTTTTGTGTATGTCTATGGTCTGGGCTTCGGGTCAGTGTCGAACTTTGAACAACCAGCATCTGAGCAGAGCACTTTGAAGTGGTGCAAGCTGAGAGCCTGTGATTGACTGGCAGCTGTTGTTCTGTAGGACTCTGTCCAGTGAAAGATTTCCACTGCCCAGTTGAGGGCCTTATTGGTGTTTATGATCGTGTCTTCCTTAAATAGAGGTAAAATAAGTGTTTTGCCATCTAACTAGTCAGCCGGCGAGAGCCCATTGCTTTCATTAAGTACGGCTCAAAGCATGTTTACAGACGGTTAATTCATCTGCCATTTTTTCACTCTACATTGCAATGCAATCTCGCTCCAGTTTTAAGGTTACCATATTTACTTTCACTTATCTTGGAACTGTTGTTGAAATATGTTTTTATTTCCTTGATGACTACATTTTACTCTCCAAGTCAATTTCTTCCTTACCCATTTACTGATTTTAAACATTGGCAGCTCTTAAATATATTGCTCCTTATTGACAACACTGTCAGTTTCTACATTTAAACACATACCTGTGCTTCACTCATACCTACGGCTATAGTTTTACCACATTTCAGCGAACTGTATTTTTGTTAATGAGTTGTAATTGTTGAATTTAATGATTGCTATTGATTCTCTAGCTTCGCGTTATTCAATCTATTTTCAAGTCTGCTTCAACTTCAGCCAGCGGATTTCTTCCTGTTTCACAGCCGCATTTTGCACTGAGGTACAATGCTGCCAAATTTAAAGAATTTAATGTTATCATTGATAATTACTTATTTCCCGGGATTTCTTTTTTTTAAAAGACATAATTTTATTTCATTACACAGTGCTAAATCTGAAATTGACTATTTCCAAGACGCTCCCTCGATATACTATTGAGGATTTCTGTTTCAAATGGATTCATTGATTTCTGTCTGCCAACTGGCTTTTATAGAGATTTATTTTGTCAAGTATTTGTTGAAATAAATACCCTCATCCCTCTCCCCTCCCCGTAATATGATTATACTCTTTTTAAATTACCTGTTATGTACTCCTGTTATAGTTATACCTCAAGTAGCATAAAATTATGATGAAAGGCTTATGCCCGAAAAGTCGATTTTCCTGCTCCTCAGATGCTGCCTGACCTGCTGTGCTTTTCCAGCACCACACTCTCGACTCTGATCTCCAGCATTTGCAGTCCTCACTTTCTCCCAGGTTAAAAATTCTGCCAAACTCTTCGCCCGAATAACATTGCATATATATTCTCATTTTATGAGCTAGTAAATATTTTATTGCTATGCTTGCGTACAGTTTTATTAGCCGTGACATTTCGCTGTTTTTCGGTTTTCCCGCCTCTTATTAAGAGATTTATCATGAAATATTTAGTGCGACATGTGTTTTCCTCGGACTGCGTCTCAGTAATGGCCTCTCGCTGATTTTTTTCTCTAGTTATTTGATTAAACGTTTGTTTTTTCTCAACCTCTTGATCTCGACATTTTGTTTTCATTTACTCCTGTTTTTCCCCTATATGATGTTTGCCTGTCCTGAGTAACATTCACACAGCCTCTGCCTTCTGAAAACACATTATTGCTTTACAACACCATTTTAGTCATAAAACACTTGAGTTAGCACACCACACTTATAGAGTTTGTCATCATTATCTGTTATCCAGTTGATAAGGAGAGTGTGTTCAACCAGTCCCATGTGTATTATGTGGGAGGAGCGGTGATGTTCGTAATCACTGGGAGTCACTGTTAGCAAAAGAAGCGCAAAGGTAAAATAAAAGTCAGGGGTTCAGTTAGTTACAGAGGGGAATCCTAGTAAATCTCCTCTGCACCCTTTCCAAAGCTTCCACATCCTTCTTAAAGTGTGATGACCATAATTGTACACAATACTCCAAGTGTGGCTGCACCAGAGTTTTGTACAGCTGCACCATGACATCATGGTTCCCGAATTTGATTCCTCTATTAATAAAAGCTAAAACACTGTATGCCTTCTTAACAACCCTGTCAATTTGGGTGACAACTTTCAAGGATCTGTGTACATAGACACTGAGATCTCTCTGCTCATCTACACTACCAAGAATCTTACCATTAACCCAGTACTTTGCATTCTGGTTACTCCAACCAAAGTCACACTTGTCTGCATTAAACTCCATGTTCCACCTCTCAGCCCAGCTCTGCAGCTTATCTACGTCTCTCTGTAACCTACAACATCCTTCATCACTGTCCACAACTCCAACGATCTTAGTGTCATCTGCGAATTTACTAACACACCCATCTACACCCTCACCCAGGTCATTTATAAAAATGACGAACAGCAGTGGACACACCACTGACCCTTGCGGTACACCACTAGTAACAGGACTCCAGGATGAACATTTCTCACCAACCACCACCCTCTGTCTCCTTTCAGCAAGACAATTACTGATCCAAACTGCTATATCTCCCACAACCCTTTCCTCCGCTGTTTGTACAACAGCCGACTGTGGGGAACCTTATCGAACACTTTGCTGAAATCCGTATACACCACATCAACCAGTTTACTCTCATCTACCTGTTTGGTCACCTTCTGAAAGAACTCAATAAGATTCGTGAGGCAAGACCTACCCTTCACAAAACCGTGCTGACTATCCCTAATCAAACTATTCTTTTCTAGATGATTACAAATCCGATCTCTTATAACATTTTCCAACACTTTACCAACATCTGAAGTAAAGCTCACTGGTATATAATTACCAGGGTTGTCTCTACTCCCCATCTTGAACTAGGGAATCACATTTGCTATCCTCCAGTCTTCTGGCACTATTCCTGTAGACAATGATGATTTAATGATCAATGTCAAAGGCTCGGCAATTGCCTCCCGGGCTTCCCAGAGGATCCGAGGATAAATCCCATCTGGCCCAGGGGACTTATCTATTTTCACACTCTGCAGGATTTCTAATACCTCTTCCTTGTGAACCTCAATCCCACCTAGGCTAGTAGGCTGTATCTCAGTATTCTCCTCGACAACATTGTCATTCTCTAGCGTGAATACTGTCGAAAAATATTCATTTATTGCTTCCCCTATCTCCTCTGACTCCACACACAACTTCCCACTACTATCCTTGATTGGCCCTAATCTTACTCTCATCATTCTTTTATTCTTTAAATACCTATAGAAAGCCTTAGGGTTTACCCTGATCCTATATGCTAACAACTTCTCATGTCTCCTCCTGGCTCTTCTGAGCACTCTCTTTAGGTCTTTCCTGGCTGCCTTGTAATCCTCAAGTGTCCTAACTGAGCCTTCACATCTTATCCTAACATAAGCCTTCTTCTTCCTCTTGATCAGAGATTCCATTTCCTTCATAAACTATGGCTCCCACGCTTCACAGCTTAGCAGGTACATACTTATCTAGGACACTCAGGAGCTTTTCCTTGAAGAGCACCATATTTCTAATGTGGCCATCCCTGCAGTTTCCTTCCTCATCCTATGCTTCCTAAATCTTGCCTAATCGCATCGTAATTGCCTTTCTCCCAGCTGTAACTCTTGCCCAGTGGTATGCACCTATCCCTTTCTATCATTAAAGTAAACATAACAGAATTGTGATCGCTATCACCAAAGTGCTCACCTACTTCCAAGTCTAACACCTGGTCGGACTAATGTGCCTTCACCCCTTGTTGGCCTGTCTACATACTGTGTCAGGAAGCCTTCATGCACACACTGGACAAAAACTGACTCATCTACTCATACTATAGTGTTCCCAGTCAATATTTGGAAAGTTGAAGTCCCCCATGACAACTACCCTGTCACTCTCACTCCTATCGAGAATTATCTTTGCTAACCTTTCCTCTACATCTCTGGAACTATTCGGAGGCCTATAGAAAACTCCCAACAGGGTGACCTCTCCTTTCCTGTTTCTAACCTCAGCCCATACTGCCTCAGTTGACGAGTCCCCTAACATCCTTACTGCAACTGCAATACTGTCCTTGACCAACAATTCCACACCTCCCCGTCTTTTACCATCTTCTCTGTTCTTACTGAAACATCTAAATCCTGGAACCTGCAACAACCATTCCTGTCCCTGCTCTATCCATATCTTCAAAATGGCCACAACATCGAAGTCCCAGGTATCAACCCATGCTGCAAGTTCATCCACCTTATTCTGGATGCTCCTGGTGTTGGAGTAGACACACTTCAAACCAACTTCCTGCTTGCTGGTGCCATCTTGTGTCCCTGAAACTTGATTTTGGACCTCTCTGCTCTCAACCTTTTCTATACTCGAACTGCAATTTTGGTTCCCATCCCCTTGCTGGATTAGTTTAAACCCACCCCGATAGCCTTAACGGATTCCACCCCCCCCACCCCCGGATATTGGTACCCCTCTGGTTCAGGTGAAGACCATCCTGCTTGTAGAGGTCCCACCTACCCCAGAAAAAGCCCCAATTATCCAAGAATCCAAAATCCTCCCTCCTGCACCATCCCTGTAGCCATGTGTTCAACTCCTCTTTCTCCCTATTCCTCGCCTCACTAGCATGTGCATGGACAACAAACCAGAGACAACAACTCTGTTCGTCCTAGCTCTAAGCTTCCATCCGAGCTCCATTTATTTCTGCCTTAAATCCTCATCTCTCTTCCTACCTACGTCATTGGCGCCTATGTGGACCACGACTTGGGGTTGCTCTCCCTCCCCCTTAAGGATCCCAAAAACACGATCATAGACATCAAGGATCCCTGGCACCTGGGAGTCAACACATCAACCATGAGTCTCTCTTGTCCCCACAGAACCTCCTATCTGTCTTCCTAACTATGGAGTCCCCAATGTCTACTGCTCTGTTCCTCTTCCCCCTTCCCTTCTGAGCAGCAGGGACAGACTCTGTGCCAGAGCCCTGTGCCCCACTGCTTTCCCCTGGTAAATCATCACCCCCAACAGTATCAAAAACAGCATACTTATTGTTGAGGGGAATGGCCACAGGGGATCCCTGCACTGCCTGCCGGTTCGCTTTCCATCCCCTGACTGTAACCCATCTGCCCTTTTCTTGTACCTCCCTGTAACTCCTCTCAATACCCCCTCTGCCTCTCAAATGATCTGAAGTTCATCCAGCTCCAGCTCCAGTTCCCTAACGCGGTTTTTGAGGAGCCGCAGTTGGGTGCACTTCCCGTCAGCAGGGACACTTGTGGTGACCCTTACCTCCCACATTCTGCAGGAGGAACATTCAACTGCTCTCACCACCATTCCCACGATTCTAAATTCCCAAAAAGACTGTTGAAAAAATAAGGAATAATAAAATCGTTTCCTTACCAATCTGGCACACAGATTTTTTTTGGTTATTTATTATGTTAACATTTTCTTCTTAATGAACTGCTAATGGTTATAAAATCATGATGATGTACCTACATTCTGGAGCTGGTGAGTGTTTTGTTTTAACAATCTCCTGCAAAGAATTACATTGCACTTTTGTAAATTGATCTTTAGAGGAATAGTTGTGGGAAAATTGTTAGCAATCGCATAATTGATCAGAAAAAAATGCTGGTCGTCCTGCATGTGTGTTAGTCGATCTTCATATCCTGCGTTATTTCACTGTAGCAATTCACTGGAGTAATTGATTTTGTTCTGAGCTAAACTAGTTCAGTAAAACCATTAGCGCAAGGCATAAGTCGACTAATATCAGTCTGCAGTCCTGTCAAGATCTTTTTTTTGTGGTATTCAGTTTAAAAAAAAACACGATGGCGTGCATAACAAAATGCAAAAGAACCTCCAAAAAGGTCCACCAACTTTGAGAACTGTCTGCGAAAATGTTATTCCTCCACTGTGGAATTCTTTGCTCAGGCCTTGAAATGTATGGAATGCAATATATTTCGAAAATCTGTGTTCGAAATATGGTTTACTGATTTTCCAGTTTTGTATTAATCGTATTTAGTTGTTGATGACAGGGGAACTGTGGCATTCCTAACGGCGAGAATACCCACACAGGCATTGAGTGAGAAAGAACGGCTGGTCAGATCAGGCACGGGGCAAGTACAAGTGACCATTTTAATTAACTCTGTACCGCCGGAAAGAGGAAACAAATAACGTTTTCAGCAAATCATTCGGTTATGTCAATTAAAGACTGAGTGTCAAATATGAGGATTTAATAAGCAAACATGTTATTCCAAAGTTATGGCTGTGTAGTTAACCGCTCACGGACAATGACGGCCCCAAAAATGCTGGAAGTCTCAATTCTCAATGTCAATTCTCGGGTGACAGGACATGCAATTTCAAATGTTTGCCTGTAACGGACTTGTCTGATTTGGATTCCTGCTTCAGAGCAGCTGAGACAATTATCAGCTTCGGCAGTTCAGTCAGATTTCTGTAGATTATGGTTTATAAAACGCTTCATTGTTTGCTACACTTTGTTATCCCCAAATGGAAATAAAGATCATTTTTAAAATGTCAAGGTCTAGGATATATTTCGGGTCAGTCATTAAATTGCATCTGTTGATGTCCACTTGTTAAATTTAACTGCAAGAAATTTAAATAAATAGCATTTATTTCTCTCTCTCGTCATTCGAAAATGCATGCCAGTCTTAAAATATTCGAACATCTTTCTTTCTAAAGTAGATGTTATTGCAATAGATTGTTTTAGTTTTGTTTTTTGCCATTCCGAAGCAATTTAAACATTTGCACATCAACTGTAAAATGCTGTCAATCTATTCCCTTGATCAAACGTTTGAGATTGAACAGCGCGGTTGCCTGTTAACAATAACTCACTGTGGCTCGCCGAGATAACCAACTGTAAAGTAGTGGAACATTTTGCGATTTAACAATGAGTGCATCTTTGCCTTAATTACACGCTGGCTTATTTACTGATTCAAGTAAGAGTTGTTCTATTTTCTCTATCTAATGCAACATCAAAATGAATGAGACTTCACACCTCCAGGATGTCACAGCGGGAAACTCAGCGATCCAACCTGTGCAGTTATTTTGATCGAAATGTAACGGCACTTGCGAGATGCATACACAGATATGAGTAGAAGACACAGCCCCGTCCTCATGCCCCTGCAACACTGTTTTTTCTTAAATTACAATTATAAAATTGCTCTTGATGAAGCATCTTGGAGTTCCTCTTGGTTAGAAATTGTTTTATTACATGAAATGATGGAGTGAGTACAGACGACATTTTGATAGCGCCGTGCAGCACTGTATATTTGCTGATATATAATCTTAGTGGTCCATTTTTGAGATCTATAATCATTCATGAAATCAAAATTGTATTCTGTAATACTTTTCATCATTTCAGGTTAGCCACAAGCATTAGGAAGGCAAGAGTTTGTACAAAGATCAACTGAATCACCAGAACATTAGAAGTAGCAAAATATGCTTTGTTGTTAATTTCTTCCATTTTCCTGATTATTGTCCGGTATTTTGTCCAAATAACTCCCTCCTTTATTTCGGTACAGGTTATCTGGCGGGGCGGTGCTACTGAGTGCTGAATTCTCAATATTTGTACATGGATAAGTTTAATTTGCATTTTCTTCACAAAGCATATACATCGAAATGAGGAGCTGTTTAATTTTTAGAGTTTACTCCGTGTCTACTGTCCAGACACCTAAGTCATGTCGTTAACGCTCTCAGAGGGTGTAAACACTAGATATGGGACAGCCGAGACCAGGGGTGCTGAATCTGCGGCCTTATGGGGTATTAGTTGCAACCTTCTACCTATCTGTCCTTCTGCCTTTTAAAATCTGTGTACCAGTTATTTTTTTTCTACTGGTAACCTAGTCATGTCTAAAACTAAGAAAAGAACATTAAAGGAAGAGAACAGAGTATACATGGAAGAATGGAAATTGCAGTATTACTTAGTGGCTGTGAAAGATAAAATGAAGTCAGCCAGTTTTGAGAAGATTTGTAGCCAGCTACAAACCTGTCAGCTCAGCGAACAAAGGACTGATTAGGGATAGTCAACATGGTTTTGTGCGTGGGAAATCATATCTCACAAACTTGATTGAGTTTTTTGAGGAAGCAACAAAGAGGATTGATATGGATAGAGTGGTAGATGTGATCTATCTGGACTTCAGTAAGGCGTTCGACAAGGTTCCCCATGGGAGACTGATTAGCAAGGTTAGATCTCATGGAATACAGGTAGAACCAGCCAATTGGATACAGAACTGGCTCAAATGTAGAAAACAAAGGCTGGTGGTGAAGGATCTTTTTTCAGACTGGAGACCTGTGACCAGTGGAGCGCCACAAGGATCGGTGCTGGGTCCTCTACTTTTTGTCATTTACATAAATGATTTGGACATAAGCAGCAGAGTAAGTTTGCAGATAACACCAAAATTGGAGGTGTAGTGGACTGCAAAGATGGTTACCTCAGATTACAACAGGATCTTGACTTGATGGGCCAATGGGCTGAGAAGTGGCAGATGGAGTTTAATTCAGATAAATGCGAAGTGCTACATTTTGGGAAAGCAAATCTTAGCAGGACTTATGCACTTAATGGTAAGGTCCTAGGGAGTGTTGCTGAACAAAGAGGCCTTGGAGTGCAGATTCACAGGTCCTTGACAGAGGAGTCATAGGAAGATAGATAGTGCTGAAGGCGTTTGGTATGCTTTCCTTTATTGGTCAGAGAATTGAGTACAGGAGTTGGGAGGTCATGCTGTAGCTGTACAGGACATTGGTTAGGCCACTGTTGGAATATTGTGTGCAATTCTGGTCTCCTTCCTATCGGAAAGATGTTGTGAAACTTGAAAGGGTTCAGAAAAGATTTACAAGGATGTTGCCAGGGTTGGAGGATTTGAGATATAAGGAGAGGCTGAATAGGCTGTGGCTGTTTTTCCTGGAGCGTTGGATGATAAGGGGTGACCTTATAGAGGTTTACAAAATTATGAGGGGCATGAATAGGATAAATAGACAGTCTTTTCTCTGGGGTCGGGAAGTCAAGAACTAGAGGGCATATGTTTAGGGTGAGAGGGGAAAGATATAAAAGAGACCTAAGGGGCAACCTTTTCACGCAGAGGGTGGTACGTGTATGGAATGAGCTGCCAGAGGAAGTGTTGGAGGCTGGTGCAATTGCAACATTTAAGAGGCATTTGGATGGATATATGAAAAGAAAGTGTTTGGAGGGATCTGGGCTGGGTGCTGGCAGGTTGGACTAGATTAGGTTGGGATATCTGCTCAGCATGGATATGTTGGACCGAAGGGTCTGTTTCCATGCTGTACTTCTCTATGACTCTATGACACTAAGTGTTTACTTTGAGATGCGATAATTGTAACAATGAGCAAATACAATGCAGATCAGTATAGTGCAACTCATAAAGATCACAAATATGCTCAACTGGAAGGACAACCCTGAAAGACTGCACTTAAGAAATTGAAGATCACAAGCAGAAGCAGCAAGTATTTAAAATCATCTTAGGACAAGGACAACTTATAAAGTAGCATATATACGTGGAAGAAGAGGTAAGCCATTTACTGATGTGGAAATCATAAGAGAAAGCATCGTTAAAGTTGTAGGATATTTAGATTCTGAAAATGTTCATAAGTGCAAACAGCTACCTCTTTCAAGAAGGACTACAACTGATCAGCGACATAAATTTGCCCTCAATGTAACAAAATAACTTAATACAAAATCCCAAAGCAAAGGTATTTATTACTTGATTGCCTTAGATGAATGCACTGACATTACTGACTCAGCGCAGGTGTTTTTTTCATTTGTGCTATAACTGAGGATTTATATTGCTATGAGGTACCCTAATGGTAAGGACACATGGAATTGACATCTCTATCTTCAAAACAAATGTCATGAAGTGAAACTGAATTTCTGTAATTGAGTAAGTCTGTAAACAGACGAGGCACTTTCCATGAGAGGAAAATGGAAAGGATTTGTTGCATTACTTTGAAAAAAATTGCCAGGTCCAGAGACTTTGATTGCATTTCATTGTTTTTTGCATCAACAGAATCTCTATGCCAAAGCTACTGTTTTCAGTCAAACATGAAGGAAAGTTATGGCTTTATAAATAACTTCCGAGCAAATGCACCACGGCATCGTCGATTTTATAACATGCTTCAGCTTGATGATGAAACATTCAGTGTAGATCAGTCACATCAATCTAAAGTGCGCTGGTTGTCACAAGAACACCTACTTGTAAAACATCTATCTTTGTGAAAGCAAATAAACATAGAATTCTTACACAGTGGAAACAGGCAATTAGGCCCAATAGGTCAGACTGAGTCTCTGAAGAGTAAACCACTCAGATCCATTCCCCTACCTTATTACTCTACATTTACCCTGACTTATGCAGCGAACCTGCACATTCCTGAACTTTATGGCCAATTTCCCTAACCTGCACATCTTTGGACAGTGGAAGGAAATTGGATCACCTGCAGGGAACCCATGCAGACATGGGGAGAATCTGCAAACTCCACACAGACAGTTGCCCGAGACTAGAATCGAACTCGGGTCCTAGAACTGTGAGGCAGCAAGGCTAACCACTGAGCCATAGGATCGCAAAAGATTTTAAAGATCTTAATGAACCTTGCGAATTGTCAAAAGAGGATTTATGCAGAAATGCTGCATTTTTATGTGACATAATGTCAAAACAAACTTACCTAAATATTTCTTTCCAAGGTAAAACTAAATCAAAATATGATTTGTGGCTAAGAATTCAGGCATTTCGGAAAAAGTTGACCTTTTTCAAAACAATCCTTACCCGATGAGAATTTTAGCTGAACACATTCCTGAACTGGCAAAAGTAATTAATGAACAGGATACAAGCAAATCATTAAGGACATGTGACATGAAAATGTACACAGCTGTTCTAGGCTCCCTGATTGAAGAATAAAATGAAAGGTTTGTAGATTTTGAGAAACATGATCTCAAACTGAAATGAGCTTTTCAACCACACCTGATTGATGCCTGCAAAGCACCTTATGACTTTCAGATGGAAGTGATTGACTTCTCACAAGGTAACATTCTGCAGTCACTATTTGACACTAAGAAGGAACTCATTGGAATATGGAGAAATGCAGTTGAATACCCACATCTACAGCAACATGCTCATCGAATGCTGTCTTGTTTGGCCACATTGTGAATCAATATTTTCATATGTGACACAAACTAAAACATACTTGAGATCTCAGATGATGGATATTCACCTGGAGGACCAATGACAGCTATGATCAATAATGTTGGAATCAAATATTCAATTCCTATCTTGCAATAAGCAATCACATAAAAGTCAGTAAATTGTTTGTTCTCTAAGTTTTTCACTTATTATTAGTTCTATTGTCAACTTTGCCAAACAAATAAATATGTCTTTGCTAATTTTTTATTTTACTTACAGTCCTCGCATAATAGCAGGCTTTATTTAAAAATGTTGACAAAAATATAACATTTTGTTATATATGTTAAATTCTCAGCATGCAGCCTAATAGGTTCTTAGTTGAATAATATGTGGCCTTCTAATGTAAAAAGGCCTCAGCTTTATTTTTCACAGCCGTGAGATTGGAAGTAAGCATTAAAAAAATCTCCAAAACTATGTTCATAACATCTGAGTGTAACATGAAATTTCATGCCTTTAACTTAGATTGCAGAATGCATTCAGCAAACATTGTCCAATGAATTTAACTTCAAGTACAGACATCTTTGGTGGTGACCCTTACTATAACTTTCATGTTCTCATGAAAAATAGACCTATACATAAAATCATACACTGAACTCTCAAAATAAGGTGTTAGCATACAATTCAGGAAAGTGACAAAATGCATTTGTTGAATGAGCCAGTTGCTAAGATTAACACTATAGGGCACAAATTTGACACAGGACATCCTCCCAATTCAATCAATTCTGCAGCTCAAATAGTGGCTCATGGACAAGAAGCCAGGATTGGATTGTCAAATTTTCTTCATCTGTCTACTTCAGCATGGTTTCATGAAAGGAAGATTGGGTCTGATTTATGTAGTCACGTTTTTCAAGTAAGTTTCAACCAGACTGGATAGGTAAACTATTGGAAGTGTTGTAGTCAGATATCAGAATGCATTCAACAACATACCTTACAAAAAGTTAAATCATAATACAAGGAGGAGGGAGTATATTGGCGTGAATAGAGAATTGGCTAATGGGCAGAAGATAGCCAGAGGGGGTCTTTCTCAGGCTGGTAATCTATAATCAGTGGGTTTCCCCAGTAATCAGTGCTGCGGTGCAACGGCACCTTCTCAGGCACAAGGTATGTAGGTACAGAATCTTGTGAAGAATATAAAAATAAAGAAATAACTTAAAAGTACAACATTACAGTTCTTGTCAATATAAATTAGCAAATAATAAACAAAAGTAAACCTTCCAAATTCAGTCCTTCTATAGCCATTAGCCTGCAGTCATTTCATCCTGTGGCTTTCCCCACGTGGGAGCTCAATCGCTCTCCTGCGCTGGGATTGATTTCTTGATCTCCATGCTAATGCTTTTCTGCCGACTGCTATCAGTGAGGATAGGCAACAGTCCCTCCTCCACAACAATCTCAACCACTGGCTCCTGTAAGGCTGCTTACTCATTCCCTTACTGTACTCCCTGTATATTCATGATTGTGTGGCCAAATTTTATCTCAACCCCATCTACAAGCTCACTGGGGTTACCACTGTTGTAGGCCAGATATCAAACAGTGACATGACAGAATACAGGAAAGAAATAGAGTGCTCGGTGGTGTGGTGTAAAGATAGCGATCTCTCCTGCAACATCAGCAAAACTAGAGGTGATCATTGACTTCAAGAAGCAAGATGGAAGACATGCCCCTATCTACATGAATGCAATTGACGTGAAGATGATCGAGAGCATTAATTTCCTTGGAGTGAAAATCAACAACATCCAGTACTGGACCAAACATGTTGATGTGATGGTCAAGAAAGCATAATAGCACCTCTTCTTGCTCAGGAGGATAAGGAAATTCAGCATATCTATCAGGCCTGTAACCAACTTTCATAGCTGCACCATAGAACGCGCTCAATCTGGATGTATCACGGATTGGTACAACAATTACTCTGCCTTGGATTGTAAGAAACAATAGACTTGTGAACACAGCCCAATCCATCACATGAGCCAACTTTCCATCTATTGACTCCATATATATTTCTCGCTGCCTCAGAAAGGCAGCCAACATCATCAAAGGCCATAATCCCTTCCAATCTCTTCCAGCAGGCAGAAGATGCAAAATATTAAACACATTTACCAACAGGTTCAAGAACAGTTTTTATCCCACTATTATTTGACCTCTGGACCTCTCAAATTCCAAATTTAATGTTGATCTTGCCTTTTGTGCAACTTCTTTGCAGTTTAGTATCCCGTCATCTTTTCAATCACCCTTTTATGCTGCATGCAAAACAAAACCTTTTACAGTACTCGGTAAATGTGACAATAATATCTCAAATCAAATCTCTCTCTGAGGCTCCACGTTGCTGTCTTGCTGCTGAGGGGTTGGGGAGGGGTAAATGGCAGTCTGAGGGGAGAGCCTTAAACAATAGGTTGATCGCTGGCCAGTTGCCATTTTTAACTACTAATAACCCCCATTAACAACTACTTATTCTCCTGAACTGGTGTTTATCAACTCCTTTGTCCAACTTTTTTTTCTCTTTAGGCTCTACCAGTACCTATAATTTGCCTACCCTTCACCCCATTTTCTGCATAAAGCAATCATTTTTTGAGACAGAATTAGAAACAGAATTACAATTGCAATTACATGTTATTGTCATGTGCACACAAGTACAGGAGTACAGTGAAAAGAGTACAAAGTTGCCATTTCACAGCATAATCTTAAAAGCAAAATACAAGACCAGAATTTTTAACAAAAAAGAAAAAAATGAAAGAAACAGAGGACAAGGAAAAGACAAAATACCCAGATTTTAAAGTCCTTATTCAAGAGAAAGGGAAAAACAAGCGCCATAGAGTCACAGAGTCATAGAGCACAGAAACAGACCCTCAATCCAATGTGTCCATTGGAAACATTGTTCCCAAACAAAAACAGTCCCACTTGCCTGTATTTACAGTCATAGAGTCATAGAGATGCACATCATGGAAAAAGACCATTGGTTCAACATGTCCATGCCGACCAGTTATCCCAACCCAATGTAGTCCCACCTGCCAGCACCCGGCCCAAATCCCTCCAAACCCTTCCTATTCATATACCCACCCAAAAGCCTCTTAATTGTTGCAATTGTACCAGCCACCACCAATTCCTCTGGCAGCTCATTCCATACACGTACCACCCTCTGTGTGAAAATGTTGCCCCTTAGGTCTCTTTTATATCTTTCCCCCTTACCCTAAACCTATGCCCTCTAGTTCTGGACTCCCCAAACCCAGGGAATAGACTTTGCCTATCCATGACCCTCATAAATTTGACCCATATGACTCTATAACTTTCCTATTCACGTACCCCAAAACATTAAATTTGATATCTTCTCACATTTGTTGCCAGACCTGCTGAGATTTTCTGACAATTTCTGGTTTTGTTTCACATTTCTAGTATTCACAGCTCTTTTGCTTTTAGGTTTAATGGGATGTTGGCTTTTATTTCAAAGGGGTTGGAACATAAGAGTAGGGAAGTCTTACTGCAACTGTACAAAGTACTGATGAGTTAAGTTTGGAGTACCGTGAGCAGTTTCAGCCTCCTTATTTAAGGAAAAATATTGTTTCACTGGAGACAGTTCAGGCAAGGATGATTATGATAGGGTGTGATTGTCATATGAGCAAAGATTATACAGGCTCAGACTCTACTCACTGGAATTTAGAAGAATGAAAGATGATCACATTGAAACATTTTAGATTCTTAAGAGGCTTAAAAATATTGAAAAGATGTTTCCCGCAATGGAGACTTGAGCATAAGGGAGGTTAGTGTCAGCATGCAGGGATGCCAATTTAAGTTTGAGATAAGGATGAATTTCTTCTCTCAAAAGTTTGTGAGTCATTGGAACTCCTTGTGACAGAAAGCTGTGGGGCAGAGTCCTTGTGTATATTTAAGGCTGAGTTAGATATATTCTTGTTGAGTAGGGGAGTCAATAATTCTGGGGAAAAGGAGGAAAGTGAATGTGAGGAATTTTGATCAGCCCTGATTGTACTAAATGGTGGAGCAGGATCGACCTACTCTTGTTATTTGCTATGACATTATGGTCTCAATGCAAGTCGTTTCTGAGATTAATATGGTGACAAAATGTGCACACAATGTTGTAGGTGTGATTTCTGCAAGTTATGAACAATTATCACAAAATTTCCTCAATGTTCTCCAGCCTCCAGCATGGTATTTTTCTTCTGTTTTATCTGAATTCCAAGTTTCTGTTTTCCTTTAATGAATATACTCAAATCCCTGCTCCTCTCAACATTTCCATGTTTCATAGCTATTAATAAATTGTGAAATTTTCTACTTTCTGATCTTGTGATCAGAGAATAACTTCAGATTTTGGCATGGGAGATTCCAGGGGTCATCCTGTTATCACCCAATTAAATGATCACATTCACTGTACATGCTCCTTGTATCCTTTCTAATGTGTCGTTTCATGTTGCTTGCATTTTCTATGAACGCAAGTACATGACCCAATGTTTTTTCTTACCATTGAATAATATCTTCATTTATATCACTATTATTACTGTTTTCAGAACACTTTTCAGACAATTAGGAGTCTTTGACAAAATCAGAATACATTGCATATTTCACATTGCCTTTGAAGTATTAGTGTTATGCCCTTTCTTAAATCTGCTGCATGAACTAAAGGCTATTTTTTTCTGCAGTGTTCTGTTTTCTTGGTGGATTCAGCAATGGCAAGGTAATGAACTGGTAAGGGAAGATGTGTAGATTTTGGAGATGTTAATTGCCCTTCTCGAAGGTAACTCACCATTTGTCAGAAAAAGCTAAATGATGTCTAGGTCTGGTGGTTGCTGAATGTCAAACATGTCAATATCTAAAGAGAATCAAAGTTGGCTGAAAACTGTGAAAGAGAGAGGAGGATTCTGGGTAATCCAAGGTGGAGAACAGGAAAAAAATTACGGCTGTAAGATCTTCTCTTTTTTTGAAGTCTTTTAGGTGTTGGAGGTGACTTCCTCGAATTCCAGAAGCAACAAGTAATGTTTTATAAGCTGTTGCACTGTTTTGGAACTTTGAGGGAAAAAAGATCAAAACAATGGCACTTTAAAAAAGAGGACAGACAGAGGCAGAGACCACATGGTCAGAGAAAGAAACCGACACTGCTGTCTGACACAGCAGTGAATCTGCACAGTTACTACCTTTACTGTTTGAGTTCAAATATCTCTGGACATTCTAATGGGCCTAGAAAATTTAACAAACAGCAAAACTCACAACTGTGGGAGAGTTCACAGCATGGGAGAAACTAAGTGCATAGTTTTTAAGTGTAACCTTGCTGTAAATCTGCAATAGTGAGTAGAGTGGTTTCTTTTTTTTCTAATTGTGTGTTTTTTTGAGATCTGTCTCTTGATCAAATTTTAAAAATATAAAGCATAGGTAATAAGTTAGCTTGGGGCTGTTTTTTTAGAGCAATAAGATGGTGCTATTATCTGGGCGAGCAGATTGCTAAGGAGCAAAGATGAACTTTATTAGAGTGATGATCTCTTCCTGTTGGATGTGGGAGATCAGGGAGAGTTTCCATGTTACTGATGATTATGTCTGCAGGAAATGTCTTTGGTTGTGAATCCTATCAGATTGCATGGATTGATTGGAGCAGCAATTCGAAGTAATGAAGAATTTACAGGAGCAATGGGGTGTGATGGATGACTGTAAAAGGAATGAAGAAAATTCACAGATGCAGTCAGGTAGATGGGTTACGTCCAGGAAAGATAGGAAAGGGAGGCAGATAGTGCAGCAGTCACCTGTGGCTATCCCCATCTCAAACAAGTATTCTGTTTTGGAAAATGTCGAGGGTAATCGACTCTCAGGGGAATGTCGTACAAACAGCCAAGTTTCTGGTACCAAGATTGGTTCTAATGCAATGAGGAGTACATTGGTTTCCAAGATATCGATTGTGATAGGGAACTCTCTAGTCAGAGCCTCAGACAGATGCTTTTGTGGCCCGCAGTGAGAAATCAGAATGCTGTGTTGCCTCCCTGGTGGCAGGATCAAGGATATCTCAGAGAGAGTGCAGAATGTTCTCAAAGGGGAGGGGGACCAGCAGGAGGTCATTGTACACAGTCGAACTAATGACAAAGGAACGGAAAAGGATAAGATTCTGTAGGTAGAATATAGAAAGTTAGGCAGGAATTTAAAAAGAAGGCCCTTGAGGGTAGTATTATCTGGCTTACTCCTGGTGCTACAAGCTCGTTAGGGTAGGAATAGGAGGATGCAGCAGATGAATGTGGGGCTGAGGAGCTGGCGCAGCGGAGAAGCAATCACATTTCTGGATCATTGGAACCTTTTTTCAAGTAATAGTGCCCCGTACAAGAAGGACGGCTTGCAACTGAATTGGAAGGGGACTAATATATTGGCAGGGAGATGAGCTAGAGCTGCTCGAGAGGATTTAAATGAGTAAAGTGGGGGGATGGGACTCAGGGAGATAGTGACAAAAGAGATCAGTTTGAGACTGGTACAGTTAGGAAAAGGAGCAAGTCAGACATTCAGGGCAGGAAGGAACAAAGCAGAGACCAAGGTAGGACTGATAAATTAAACTGCATTTATTTCAATGTAAGAGACTTAACAGGAAAGGCAGATTAACTCAGGGCATGGTTAGGAACATGGGACTGGGATATCATAGCAACTACAGAAACATGCCTCAAAGTTGGACAGGACTGGCCACTTTATATTCCAGGATGTAAATGCTAGAGGAAGGATAGAAAGCCAGGCAGGAGAGGAGGTGGAGTGGCATCTTTAATTAGGGATAGCATTATGGCTGTACTTAGGGAGGATATTTCTGGGAATACATCCAGAAAGGTTATTAGGTGGAACAGAGAAACAAGAAAGTGATGATCACCTTATTGGGATTGTATTATAAATCCCTCAATAGTCAGCATTAAATTGAGAAACTCATTTGTAACGAGATCTCAGTTATTTGTAAGAATAATAGAATGTTTATAGAATATGAGCGGCAAGGTGGCACAGTGGTACAGTGGTTAGCACTGCTGCCTCGCAGCGCCAGAGACCTGGGTTCAATACTCGTCTCAGGCAGCTGTGTGTGTGGAGTTTGCACATTCGCCCCTGTCTGTGTGGGTTTCCTTTGGGTGCTCCAGTTTCCTCCCACAGTCCAAAAATATGCAGGTTAGGTGAATTGGCCAGGCTAAATTGCCTGTAATGTTAGGTGAAGGGGTAAACGTCGGGGAATGGCTCTGGGTGGGTTGCTCTTCAGAGGGTCGGTGTGGACTTATTGGGCCAAAGGGCCTGTTTCCATGCTGTAAGTAATCTAATATAATCAGAACATCGAACAATACAGTGCAGAATGGGCCCTTTGGCCCTCGATGTTGCGCCGACCTGTGAACTATTCTCACCTCGTCCCCCTACACTATCCCATCACCATCCATGTGCTTACCCAAGGATTGTTTAAATCTCCCTAATATGACTGAATTAACTATATTGTGCCCTTCCTGGTCTCTGAGTAAAGAACCTGCCTCTGACATTTGTCTTAAATCTATCACCCCTCAATTTGTAGTTACGCCCCCTCGTACAAGCTGATGTCATCATCCTTGGAAAAAGATGATGGCAGGGTATTTTAACTTTCCAAACATAGACTGGAACTGCCATAGTGTTAAGGGTTTAGGTGGAGAGGAATTTTTAAAATGTGTACAAGAAACCAGGATGTTTACCAGGATGTTGCCTGGAATGGAGAGTAGGTCGTACGAGGATAGGTTGAGAGTTCTCGGCCTTTTCTCGTTGGAACGGCGAAGGATGAGGGGTGACTTGATAGAGGTTTATAAGATGATCAGAGGAATAGATAGAGTAGACAGTCAGAAACTTTTTCCCCGGGTACAACAGAGTGTTACAAGGGGACATAAATTTAAGGTGAAGGGTGGAAGGTATAGGGGTGATGTCAGGGGTGGGTTCTTCACCCAGAGAGTGGTGGGGGCATGGAATGCGCTGCCCGTGGGAGTGGTAGAGTCAGATTCATTGGCGACCTTTAAGCGGCATTTGGATAGGTACATGGATGGGTGCTTAATCTAGGATAGAAGTTCGGCACAACATCGTGGGCCGAAGGGCCTGTTCTGTGCTGTATTGTTCTATGTTCTATGTTCTATGTTCTAAACAATTTTGTTTCAGTATGTGGACTTACCTACTACAGAAGGTACAAAACTTGGCCTACTCCTGGAAAATAAGGCAGGGCAAGGGACTGAGATGTCAATGGGGGAGAACTTTGGCCCCAGCGACAATCATTTTATTAGTTTTAAAATTGTGATGGAAAAAGATAGAACGTATCTAAAAGTTGAAACTCTAAACTGGAGGAAAGCTAATTTTGATGGTATTAGGCAGGAAGTTTCAGAAGTTGATTTTCTCCCGTAGTTCGCAATAAAGGGAAGGCCGGAAAATGGGAAGCTTTCAGAAGTGAGATGAGAGTCCAGAGACAGTATATTCTTGGTGGGGTGAAAGGTAAATCTGGTGGGTACAGGGGATGCTGGATGACTAGATAAATTGAGGTTTCAGATAAGAAAAAGAAGGAAGCATATGTCAGGTATAGACAGCAGAGATCAAGTGAATCCTGAGAAGAGTATAAAGGCAGTGGGAATATACCTAAGAGGGAAATCAGGGGGCAATAAGGGGGCATGAGATAGCTTTGGCAAATAGGGTTAAGGAGAATCCTAAGGGATTCTATGAGTATTAAGGACAAAATGGTGACAAGGGAAACAATAGGACCCTCAAAGATCACCAAGGCAGTCCATGTGTGGAACTGCAGGAGAAGGGGGAGATATTAAATTAATACTTTCCACCAGTGTTTACTGTGCAAAAGGACATGGAGGATATAGAATGTGGGGAAATAGGTGGTGACATCTTGAAAAATGTCCATGCTATAGAAGAGGAGATGCTGGATGTCTTAAAACGTATAAGGAAGGATAAATCCCCAGGACCTGATCAGGCGGCTGCTAGAACTCTGTGGGAAGCTGGGGAAGTGACTGCGGAGATGTTTGTAACATCAAGAGTCAAAGGAAGACTGGCGGTTGGCTAACATGGTGCCACTATTTAAGAAAGGTGGTAAGGAAAAGCCAGGGAACTATAGACGGGTGAGCTAAAGACCGGTGGTGGGCAATTGTTGGAGGGATTCCTGAGGGACAGTATTCACATGCCTTTGGAAAGGTAAGGATTGATTAGGGCGAGTTAACATGGCTTTGTGCATGGGAAATCATATCTCACTAACTTGATTGCTTTTTTTTAAGAAATAATGAAGAGGATTGATGAGGACAGAGCGAAAGATGTGATCTATACGGACATCAGTAGGGCTTCAACAAGGCTCTTCGTGGTAGGCTGGATTACAACCATTTGGATACATAACTGGCTCGAAGGTAGAAGACAGAGGGCGTTGGTGGAGGCAATGCCTGTCAGACTGGAGGCCTGTGATCTGTGGTGTGCCACAAGGATTGGTGCTGGTCCGCTGCTTTTCATCATTTATATAAATGATTTGAATGTGAACATAGGAGGCATAGTTAATAAGTTTGGAGATGACACCAAAATTGAAGGTGTAGTGGACAGGGAAATGGAGGAAAATGGGATCTTGATCAGATGGGGCAATTGTGGGCGGCACGGTGGCACAGTGGTTAGCACTGCTGCCTCACAGCGCCGGAGACCCGGCTTCAATTCCTGCCTCAGGCGACTGACTGTGTGGAGTTTGCACGTTCTCCCCGTGTCTGCGTGGGTTTCCTCCGGGTGCTCCGGTTTCCTCCCACAGTCCAAAGATGTGTAGGTCAGGTGAATTGGCCATGCTAAATTGCCCGTAGTGTTAGGTAAGGGGTAGATGTAGATGTAGGGGTATGGGTGGGTTACGCTTCGGCAGGGCAGTGTGGACTTGTTGGGCCAAAGGACCTGTTTCCACACTGTAAGTAATCTAATAATCTAGCCAAAGAGTAGCAAATGCTATTTAATTTAGAGAAATGTGAGGTGCTGCATTTTGAAAAGGCAAATCAGGGCAGGACATATGCACTTAATGGTAAGGTCCTGGGAAGTGTTGCTGAAAAAAGAGACCTTGGAGTTCAGGTTCATAGTTCCTTGAAAGTGGAGTCACAGGTAGGTGGGATAACGAAGAAGGTGTTTGGTGTCCTTTCCTTTATTGGTCAAAGCATTGAGTATAGGAGTTGGAATGAAATGCTGCAGCTCTACAGGACATTGGTTAGGCCACTTTTGGAATATTATCTGCAATTCTGGTCTCCCTCTGATCAGAAGAATGTTATGAAACTTGAAAGGATTCAGAAAAGCTTTACAAGGACAAGGCTGAATAGGCTGGATCTGTTTTCCTGTAGCATCAAAAGCTGAGGAGTGACCTGATAGACGTTTATAAAACCATGAGGGGCATGGATAGGGTAAATAGACAATGTTGTTTGCCATGGTTGGGGCAATCCAGAACTCGAGGACAGAGGTTTAGGGAGAGAGTGAAAAAAGTTAACATGGACATAAGGGGCAAATTTTTCACACAAATGATGGCACATGTATCGAACGAGCTGCCAGAGGAAGTGGTGGAGGCTGGTAAAATAACAATATTTAAACAACATCTGCATAGGTTTTTGATTTGAAAGGGTTTAGAGGGACATGGGCCACGTGATGCAAATGGGATGAGAATAAGTTAGGATATCTGGTTTGTATAGACAGGTTGAAACGAAGGGTCTGTTTTCATGCTGTACGTCTTTATGGCTCGAATAGTGAACATGTCTACTTCTGAATTTAGGATAAAGGGAATTAATTCATGAAGAAATTGAGTATAATTAGGTATCAACACCATCCCATGGAACACATGCAGAAATGTTTTGGTTTTGTTATGTTTGGCCACCAGTAATCACAACCATTATATCATGCTAGGTTTTGACACTGTTCTATAGTTATAGCATCCTAGAGATCCAACCTGACTATACCAGCAAGAAATCCTTATGAAATTTTGTCCCATTTGTCAGCATTTGGCCCATATCCTTCCAAACCCTTCCTACTCACAAAAATATAGGAAATAGGCGCAGCAGTAGACCATTCAGCCCTTTGAGCCTGCAGCATCATTCAACACAATCATGACTGATTATGCAATCTCAGTATCCCATTCCCACTCTCTCCCCACGCCCCTTGATTCTTTTCGTCAAAAGGTCACGTCCAGCTCCCTCTTGAATAGAACGAATGGGCTGGCTCCAGCAACTTACTGTTGGAGAGAATTCCACAGGTTCATCAGTCTTCTCTGTCCTAAATGGTTTGCACCTTATTCTTAGACTGTGATCCCTTGTTCTGGACATCACCAACATTGCGAACGTTCTTCCTACATCTAGCCTGCCCAGTCCCACCAGGATTTTATGTCTCTGTGAGATCCCCATCATTCTTCTAAATTCCAGTGAATACAAGCCCAGTCGATACAATTCTTCTTCATATGTTAGTCCTGCCATCCCGGGAATCAGTCTGTTGAACCTTCGTTGGACTCCCTCAGTGGCAAGAATATCCTTCCTCATATTAGGAGGCTAAAGCTATACACAGTACTCAAGGCGTGGCCTCACCGAGGCCAGGTACAACTGCAGCAAGACATCCTTACTCTGATACTCAAGTCCTCTCACTATGAAGGCCAGCATACCATTACCTTTCCATACTGTCTGCTGCACCTGCACGCCAACCTTCAGCACCTGTTCCACCATGACACCCCAGTCTCGTTGCACCTTACCTTTTACTAAACTGCCAATATTCAGGTAATAACCTGCCTTCCTGGTTTGAGACTAAAATGGATATCCTGACATTTATCCACATTATATTGCATTTGCCAAGCATTTGCCCACTCAGCCAGTCTATCCATGTCACCCTGCCACCCCTTAGCATCTCCCCACAACACACACTGCCACATAGCTTTGTGTGATCCGTAAATTTGGATATACCCACTGGATGCCTTTTAAATGTTGTAATTGTACTCGCGTCCACCACTTTCACTGACAGCTCATTCTACACATGCACCACCTTCTGGGTGAAAACGTTGCCCCTTAGGTTCCTTTTAAATCTTTCCCCCTCAGCTTAAACCTATGCCCTCTAGTCTTGGCCTCCCCCACTCTAGAGAAAAGACCTGATCCATGCCCCTCATGATTTTATAAACCTCACAATGTCACCCCTCAACTTCCTATGGTGTAGGGAAATTAGCCCCAGCTTATTCAGCCTCTCCCTATTGGTCAAGCTCTCCAACTCTGGCAACATCACTATAAATCTTTTCTGAACCCTTTGAAGCTTCACAGCATCCTTTCCAGAGCTGGGAGACAAGAATTGCATGCAATATGGCCTAACTAATGTCCTGTTCAGCCACAACATGACCTCCCAACTCCTAAACTCAATTCAGGTGACTTTCCTCTGCATCTTTATTGATTTTTCTTCCAGGGTTCCTTGATGCCATATGTTGTCAAGTAGTGCGTATTGCAGGGAAGTCACTTGCACCTCACCTCATGAGGTTAAAGGTTTTGTGTGCATTTGGAGAATAAGTTAAGTGATTGGGCATGATTGAAACTGACTTGAACCATCGGTCAGCACGGTGGCACAGTGGTTAGCACTGCTGCCTCACAGCGCCAGAGACCCGGGTTCAATTCCCGCCTCAGGCGACTGACTGTGTGGAGTTTGCACGTTCTCCCCGTGTCTGCGTGGGTTTCCTCCGGGTGCTCCGGTTTCCTCCCACAGTCCAAAAGATGTGCAGGTCAGGTGAATTGGCCATTGCTAAATTGCCCGTAGTGTTACGTAAGGGGTAGATGTAGATGTAGGGGTATGGGTGGGTTACGCTTCGGCGGGGCGGTGTGGACTTGTTGGGCCGAAGGGCCTGTTTCCACACTGTAAGTAATCTAATCTAATCTAATCGGTCAATAATTTAAATCTGCGCACGTACAGTTTGTGAGCACATCTAAAATACTTTCCCGCGGTTTACTGATGATCAAAAATAATAAAGGTGTGCATGCATGCGTGTGTGCAAGTGGACATGTGTGTGTGCATGAGAGAGAGAAAGAGAGATAGAGTGAAGGAGAGAGTGTCTGTGTTGTAGTTGTACTGAAGCATGCAGCCTTCCCTCGTTGTTGGAGATGGCAAAATCCGTGGTCTGTTCTCTTCTGGAGTTAATTGTTCAATTAGTCATCACAAGAAAGTGAGGCATAACTAAAGAGCTGATCTCTCTGATTGGGTTTTTGGGATCCTTGAGAGCGAGAGGGAGCAGCCCTAAGTATTGGTCCACATAGGCACCAATGACATAGGTAGGAAGAAAGGTGGGGATCTAAGGCAGAAATTCAGGGAGCTAGAGTGGAAGCTTAGAGTCATAGTCACAGAGATGTACAGCATGGAAACAGACCCTTAGGTCCAACCCACCCAAGCCAACCAGATATCCCAACCCAATCTAGTCCCACCTGCCAGCACCCGACTCATATCCCTCCAAACCCATCCGATTCATATACCCATCCAAATGCCTCTTAAATATTGCAATTGTACCAGCCTCCACCATTTTCTCTGGCAGCTCATTCCATACACGTACCACCCTCTGTATGAAAAAGTTGCCCCTTAGGTCTCTTTTCTATCCTTCCCCTCTCACCCTAAACCTATGCCCTCTAGTTCTGGCTATAACAAACAGAGTTATTACCCCTGGTTTGTTGCCCGTGCCATGTTCTAGTGAAGCAAGGAATAGGGAGAGCGCAGAGCTGAACATGTGGCTGCAGGGAAGGTGCAGGAGGGAGCGTTTTGGATTCTTGGATAATTGGAGTTTCTTCTGGGGTAGGTGGGACCTCTACAAACGGAATTGTCTTGACCTGAACCAGAGGGGTAGGAATATCCTGGGGGGCGAAATTTGCTAATGCTCTTCGGGTGGGTTTAAATTAATGCAGCATGAGGATGGGCACCTGATTTTTAGTTCCAGTGTACAGGAGGTTGAGAGTAGTGAGGTCAGGGATAGGTTTACAAGGTCACGAGAGGGCACTAGCAATCAAGATGTTAGTTTGAAATGTGTGTACTTCAATGCCAGGAGCATCTGGAATAAGGTGGGTGAACTTGCAGCATGGGTTGGTATCTGGGATTTCGCTGTTGTGGCCATTTGAGAGACATGGCTAAAGGAGGGACGGGAATGGTTGTTGCAGATTCTGCGATTAGATGTTTCAGTAAGAACAGAGATGATGGTTAAAAAGGCCGGGGTGGGGTAGCGTTTCTGGTATTTATAATTAAGGGTAGCATTGCAGCAGCTAAGATAATATTTGAGGAGTCATCCACTGAGGTAGTTTGAGCTGAGGTTAGAAACAGGAAGGGAGAGGTCACCTTGTTGGGAGTTTTCTATAAGCCTCCGAATTGTTCCAGGGATTTAGAGGAAAGGAGATAAAGATTATTCTTGATCGGACCGAGAGTAAGAGGGATGTTGTCATAGGGAACTTTAACTCCCCAATATTGACTGCAAATACGATCGTTCAGGTACTTTAGATGGGTCAGTTTTGGTTCAATGTGTAGGAAGGTTTTCTGACACAGTACGTAGACAGGCCAACAACAGGTGATGCCTTATTGGATTTGGTACGAGGGAATGAATCCGGCTCGGTGTTAGATTTGGAGGTAGGTGAACATTCTGCTGAATCTGACCACAGTTCGGTTATGTTCACAATAACAATGGGCAGGAATCAGTAAATACCGCAGGTAAAGAGGTATAACTGGGAGAAAGGCAATTATGATGCGAATAGGCAAGATTTAGGCTGCATAGGATGGGAAGAAAACTGCAGGAGATAGACACACTTGAAATGTGGAGCTTAATCAAGGGACATCTGCTGCAGGTCCTTGATAAGTATGCACTCAAAAGGCAGGGAGGTAGTTGTCGAGAGAGGGAGCCATGGTTTACTAAAATTGCTGTCGCTCTTGTCAAGAGGAAGAAGAAGGCTAATGTGAGGCTGAGGCATGAGAGCTCAGTTAGGGGGCTTGAGCGTTATAAGTAGCCAGAAAAGATCTGAAGAGAGGGCTGAGAAGAGCGAGGAGGGGACATGAGAAGTTGTTGGCAGATAGGATCAAGGAAAACCCTAAGGCCTTCTATAGGTATATCAGAAATCACTGTTTGAGCACAACTGCAATACACACAGGCATAAGGCTGCAGTTTCAAACTTGGATCATCTACAATGCACATTTACAACATAAATGAACGCACGATTATTGTACAAATTAACATAACATCATTTGACAAATTAATGCAAGTTTATTCCACAAGTTCTTTGAACAAGTGAATGCAAGATGTTTTCATAAATGAACGTAAAATTAGTACCAAACTTATTTTTGCACAAATTTAATGAAACTAAAGCAAACACATAAGTGAGCAAACTTAATGAATGTAGGATTTATACAAATGATGATAAATGCATTAAACAATTGAACATACTGCATTTACAATTTAGTACAAAATTCTTGTACAAATGAACATAAGTTTACCACAAAATTTAACAGAAGCATACAATAGAATTGAACAGAAGATTATAAAACTAAATGTACTTCATTCCAAACAACATATCAAGAGATATTACAAGACTATTCCACTTTTTCATCAACAGTTCATCTCTCAATGCTGGGAAGTAGCTGATTGATACAAATTGTGTTAAAGACGTTTAAATTCAAGGTGGTTCCAGTTGTTGCACACACACCACCAACAGCAAACTCCCCGTGCTGGACTCTGTAAATATCATTCCTCCACACTCAGACAATCACAGCATGATCCCCCTCTACTGGGATCTGTAAATTATAGACACACACACTATGGCTGAATTCACTCTGTCTTGGTTCCTTTTCCAAGTTTGTTCATATCACATGTAGTAAAGGAGTTGGCTGAAGAGTTGTACCTGAGATGGGGAACTCTGGAGGTGGTTAAGATATCTCGTCCAGTCAACACTTCTGGTTGAAGATTGTTGCAAAAGGAGCAGGACACGTTGAAGAAGTGAGGGGGCTGCAGAAGGACTTGGACAGGTTAGGACAGTGGGCAATGCAACGGTAGATGGAATACAATGGGGGTCAGTGTTAGGTTGTGCACTTAGGCAGGAGGAAAACAGGCATAGGTTACTTTACACACGGGTAAAGATTTTGGAATTATGAAGCATAAAGGGTCTTGGAAGTTCTCATTAAAGATTCTCTTAATGTTAACATGTAGGTTCAGGTAGTTGGAAAATAAATGCAATGGTAGCACTCATTTCCAAAAAGCTAGATTACAAGAGCAGGGATATATTGTTAAGGCTGCATAAGGCTCTGGTCAGACTGCATAGGGAATATTGTGAACAGTTTTGAGCTGCAGATCTAAGAAATGATGTGCTGGTATTGGAGGGAGTCCAGAGGAGGATTACGAGAATGATGCTTGCTATATGAGGAGCAGTCGAGGACTCTGGGTCTGTATTCGATTAAGTTTAAAATGATAAGTGAGGATCTAATTGAAATTGATGGTACACTGTGAGATCTGGATAGAGTGAACATGGAGAAGATGTTTCCATGAGTAGGATGTGCCACATTATGTTCTGACATTGTTCTGGTTTTTAATAAATGGAATGTGTTTTACAAAATTACATTTGTCTATTTTCTTACATTTCTTCTTCTGAAGTCACTAATACTATGATGACATTTTGAAATTCCTTCACAGCTGCTCACCAAATAATTTCTGTCCATAGATGCTGCCAAGTCTGCTGCATTTCTCTAAGCAATTTCTGTTTTTCTTTTGCTTTCAACAAATAATTAGCTTGGTTTCCTTCAGCAGAATGAGACTCAATTCCTGAAGGCTGAAAAATTGTCATTAAATGCAAAAGAACAGGAGCACCACTTCCCCATTTTCCTTGTTCCTGAGCATTATTTAGGGCTGGGAAAGCAAAATCTAAACTGCAAATTGCAGTTAAGAACCCACTGCAAACTATAAGCAAATTACATTTGTAAAAAATAATATCTTCCTGCAGACCAACGGCAATCAATCAATAATCAGAATCCAATATGCCGTGTTCTTAACATATTAAAGACTTTAATTTGTAGTTGTGCCTTACACTCCGAGCTCAAAACCTACATTTTGTTTTATTTTTGGCAAAACCTGATTTTTTTTTGTCTATCACTAATTCAATTATTTAGTTGGATTTTTTTAGCCCGACCCATTGTTTTAAATCTGGAGTCACACATAGCAGACCAATTTGGAACATGTGATACAGAACAATCATTACAACAATCAACGATGCCTTAATGCCTATCCTTATTGAGATTAGCTTTCAGTTGTAGATCTTATCAGTTAGATTTAGGTTCCACAAGTTGCTGATGATGGGATATGAACCGATGTTCATTCACATAAATGTGGTTTTCTTGAATAAAAGAGAGATGACCACTATCTCCCCAAATCTTTTACTTTTCCGATGACAGGTCAGATGCATGAAATTTCTTTAGAAAGATGTTACATAATATCTGAGCGTTCCCCCTCCTGCAAACACCTTATCCTTTTCTGCTTTTGTTTAAATTTTTAAACATCTGCAGTGTTCTGCATTTCAATTGATATAATTTAAAATTTATGTTAGGAAAGGAGATAAATTTGTCTCATGTTTTCACAATAAAAACATCAGGTCAGGATCTGCAGTCCTGCATTGACAGAGAGCTTCCTGTCCTGTATAAACAAGAGTTTTTCTCTTTTTTTCTGAAGAAAAAATGAACCAGATTATTTTCTTTTACAAAATATATGTTTTATCTATTAGTTATCTGATGTCAAGTTGATTTCCTGTCTGTACAACCAATCTCAACATACAATATTCACAGTGTGAACAACTATCTGGAGCTATCCAATTTTTATTTACTTAAAAATAAAATTCAATAGATTGATCTATGAATAATGAAAAAAATTTATTGATTAAAAATGGGCTATTCATTTATTCAATCATATTAACACTTCTCTGGACAATAATAATCCAAAGAGAGATCAGAATTATACTATTGATTGTTGGTAAGAAGATAACAAGAACATAAAGCAAAATCGTGATCAGCAAAATAAAAATTAGCTCACTTAAGTTGCATCTCCTCAATTCTCTCTATGATCGATTCAACCATTTGCAATGCACCTGACAGTTTTGAATTCATAGCCCCTCCAGAAGTAACGTTCCAGCCAATGAACAAGCAATAAATCTAAATATGGATAATTCAAGGGAAGTATTTTTTGATCACTTGGTTATATGTTAATGCATGTTTGGTTCACTTTTAAGTTCCACATTCAATTTTTAAAATAAATAATAACAATGGCAGTTACAATGAATGTACAATCTGATGACATTGAATCCTGGAGGTAAAGGGATAAGACATATTCAAAGCAATGAGGAAAAACATAATTGCAAACTGAGACTACTTCCTGAATTGACTTTACATTCTGCAGGTCTGTAAAGTACATGACACTGTGATTTTAAATGAAATTACATTCTCAAGCTATTAGTAGGTGACTGTATTCAACGGAAATATCAAAGGATGTGGTGGAGCTAAAAGAATTAAGAGACATGGAGATCATGTGTGGACAGATGGGAAAGTGAAGTTGAGGCTATAACCAGATCAGTATGATCTTCTCAAAGAGTGTATCGGTCTCAAACACCAAAAGGACTACGAACATTCCTAAATTCTGTGTGCTTCTGGTCCGAGCATACCTGCTTTGTCTCCAAAGAAATGTGTTTGACATCCATCCCCTGTATCCCTTTTTATCTCAATAAGTCATAAGCTTCAAGTATCCATGACCACTCAAAAGCTTGGCTTTATAATTGAGGTTGCCATCTTGATAGAACACTGTGGGTTATGGAAGGTTAATATCTTCCCTAATTTAAAGGAGGCATTAATATTCAGGTTTCCTGAACTCACAGAAAGTTGTCTGGACAGACTTTTACCTGTAGTATTTGAAACCCTGTGGAGTCATTATGATCTGCTTCAGTTATTTTTGTTGGAGCTGTGTTATGGGTAGGACTAAGGAAAACCGGAAGGCAATCGATGCTTAGGTGAGGAACAATAAGATGGCCAGAGTAAGGGAGGGCCAATCATGGATAGTAGAGGAAAATTGCACTGGAGTCAAAGGAGGTAGGGGAGGTCCTTGATTAATATTTTGCATCAGTATTCAGTACTGACAGGGACCTTGATGTTTCTGAGGACAGTGTGAAATAGACTGATATGAGAGAACAGGTTGATATTCGGAGGAGAATGTGCTGAAAGTTTTGAAAAACGTAAGGATAGATATACCTTTGGTTACTACAGGAAGGGAGGCAAGAGATTGCTGCATGTTTGGTGATGATCTTTGCTTCATCACTGTTCACTGAAGTAGTGCCAGATGATTGGACGGTGGCAAATGTTATTCCCTAGTTGAAGAAAGGGAATAGGGATATTCCGAGGAATTACAGACCAGTCAGTTTTTGGTCTGTGGTGGGCAAAGCATTGGAGAGGATTCTGAGACACAGGATTTAAGATTATTTGGAAAACCATAGTTTGATTGGAGATAATCAGCATAGCTTTGTGAGGGGCAGGTCATGCCTCACAAAACGTACTAAATTCTTTGAAGATGTAACAAAACAGATTGTTGAAGATCGAGTAGTGGATGTGGTATACATACATTTTAACAAGGCATTTGATAACGATCCCTATGGCAGGCTCATTCAAAAATAAGGAGACATGGGATACAGGGAATTCTGGCTGCCTGGATACAGAATTGGCTGGCCCATAGAAGACAGAGGGTGGTGTTAGATGGATTTTTTTCAGCCTGGAGCTTGGTGATCAGTAGTGCTCCACAGGGGTCGGCTCTGGAACCTCTGCTCTTTGCGAGTTTTATAAATGATGTGGTGAGGAAGTGGAAGTGTGTGTTAGTAAGCTTGTCAATGACACAACAGTTGGTGGAGTTGAGGGTGGTGTGGAGGGCTGTTGTAGGTTACAACAAGACATTGACAGGATGCAGAACTGGGTTGCTGAATGGCAGATGGAGTTAAACCTGGAAAAATATGAAGTCATTCACTTTGGAAGGTGGAATCTGAATGCAGAATATAGGGTTAAAGGCAGGATTCTTGGCAGTGTGGAGGAACAGAGGAATCTTGGGGTCCATGTACATAGATCCTTCAAAGTTGCCACCCGAGTTGATAGGGTCATTAAGAAGGCATATGGTGTGTTGGCTTTCACTAACAGGAGGACTGAGTTTAACAGCCACGAGGATTTGCTGCAGCTCTATGCAGCCCTGGTTAGATCGCTTTTGGAATATTGTATTCAGTTCTGATCACCTCATTGTGGGAACGATATGGAAGTTTTCGAGAGGAGATTTACCAGAATGTTGCCTGGACTGGAGGGTATATCTTATAAAAAAAAGGTTGAGCGAGCTAGGGCTTTTCTCATTAGAGTGAAGAAGGGTGAGACGTGACTTGATAGAGGTGCACAAGATGTTGACAGGCATAGATAGAATGGATAGCTAGAGACCTCTTCCCATGGCAGAAGTGTCTATCATGATGAGGCATAATGGGAAGGTAATTGGAGGAAAGTTTAGAGGAGATGTCAGAGGTAGGTTCTTACACAGAGAGATGGGTGGGTGCGTGGAATGCACTGCCAGCAGTGGTAGTAGAGTCAGATACATTTGGGAAATATAAGTGACTATTAGATGGGCACATGGAAGATAGTCTAATGAAGGGAATGCAGTTTAGTCTGATCTTAGAGTAGGATAAAAGGCTGGCACAACATCGAGGGCTGAAGGACTGTGCAGTACTGTTCTGTTCTATATTCTACGTTCGATATTCTGTGATCCATGTTCCATGTTCCATGTTCTGTGTTCTAATGGACATTTTGGTCAATATACACAACATTCAAAAATGACTTGGCATTAACAGACTTTTCATTGCATTTATCACACAGCTTGTCTTTGTTTTTCAAAGTGAGCTTGCGTATACTCTATTCTTTTCCTTCAAATTTGCTTTCTCTGTTTTCCTGGGGGCTGGCAAGTGTAAAGCTGCATAGGTCAGTTTATGATCCTGGGATCTTGTCCTGGTCTGTGAAAACAATTTTCAGAATATTTCGTTCAATTTTTAGTCACTTCGATTCAGATGTTAGGTAAAGCAATTAAAATAGACAGTGCCTCAATGAATTTGTGCACGTGCAACAGATTTTAAAAAGTAGAATTGTAGATATTTCATACTCTGAGCTCTAATCGATTCTTAGTTACTGTTATATGGTGTCATTGTGTTCTGAGTCTTTCCCCTACCTGTGCATACACTACCATTTCTTGATGCCTTGGTCTTGGGGCCTTCTGTAAATTGATCATATTTAGTGCAGCATAAGGTGTCATCAGATCAGTAGTTCCCTGTATGAGTTGAAAAAACTATATAAATGTTAGTTTATACATTTTTCCATGTCTGTGTCTCTTTCTACCACTTTAAGATTAAAATTGATGGGGTAAACAAGACGAGGAAATAAACAAAACACGAGTGTGCAATTTGGCCCTTGCAGTCAGTTCTGGTCTTGATTCATCCTCAGTCATTTTCCAAACAATAGCTTGAATTACTTAAGTGCCCTAAATCTTAGGTACATTTCTTGAGTCTAGTTAACGAGTGACCACCCAAAGTTCTATGTGGCAAAACATCCTTCTCATTCTAGACTTTTTAAACAAAGAAATGTCTCTTCTTCTCAATATAAATCCATGAATCAAACCCATTCAATGTTAAAAAAAACGTCCTTGCGACAAGTCTGTCAAAGTTCTTACAAGCCAAACACTTTTCAACTCGATCATGTTTTATTCATCAAATCACTAAGAAATGTTGGCCCACTCTACGCAATCTTCCATAATAAAACTCTCCATTTATTCCAGGATCCAGCCTAGTTGACATGAGTTGCATTCAACCAGTGTTAAGCATGTCCTCCCTTAGGCAGGGCAGTAAACCTCAACTTTACCACAAACATGGTCTTATCAATGCCATGCACAATTGTCAGTTGCGCGAAGACATCTTTGATGATCTTCTGCAAGACCGTTATTTGCAAGGTAATATTGTATTCTCCCTTCTAATAGATGCTGAGAATGCATGAGAACTTCTTGTAATTGACTGTAATGAGAAGAACATTCTTTGTGCTGGAAATCGTCTTCCTTTGGTCGTGAACATACTAATTAAGAGTTCGTACAGAACAGCATGTTTGCCATTGCCGCTTATGAAAGGAAACTGCTGCAATGTGCTTAGTCTGTCTGTG